>NW_006399924.1:1628947-1629700 GCF_000299155.1 Elephantulus edwardii | reverse complement strand
AGAATAGCAAAATTTAACAGAACAGTAAGCAATAAATGCTGGCGAGGTTGTGCAGAAACTGGAGCCCTTGTTCACTGTTGGTGGGAGAGTAAAATGGTGCAACCACTTTGGAAGGGTGGTATGGCACTTTCTCGAAAAGTTGCAAATAGAGATACCATTTGACTCAGCAATTCCACTACTGGGAATATACCCCCCCAGAGACCATAACTGACATCCAAGCAGATATATGCACATCCATGTTTATTGTGGCTTTGTTCACAATAGCAAGGATTTGGAAACAACCTAAGTGCTCATCAACAAATGAATGGATAGGGAAGCTGTGGTCTGTTCACACAATGGACTACTATGCTGCATTGAAAAAGAAGGAACTCATACAATGTCATTCAAAATGGGTGACCCTGGAGGACATTGTGCTGAGTGAAGTATCTCAGTCACGAAAAGACCAATACTGCATGGTGCCACTGTTGTAAAACAGGACTGACATTGGGATTGTGGGGGAGACTGAAAAAGATGGGTTCAGTAATGTATACTGCCTTGAAACAGATGAGGGAGAAAACTGTTTAAAAGGGATATGTGATTAAGTATTTTTGTCATGACAGAATCCAGAGTGAAGGCTTGCATAGTGGAGTGGACCTGGGGGAGGGTTTGTAAAACAATGAAAGAATTTTTGTTTCACTTTTCCAAGAGAGTAGTGTACTAGGGGGAAGGGTTGGGAGGGGAGAAAAGTGCAACAAAGAATGAATGAAAATCCAA
>NW_006399924.1:1627914-1628648 GCF_000299155.1 Elephantulus edwardii | reverse complement strand
ATCCCTCTCCAAGGACCAGTCCCTCCTTGCAGCATGCCCAAAGTATGTCAGACAAAGCTTCAGAATCCTTGACTCCAGGGAACATTCTGGCTTCATCCTCTCCAGGACGAACTTGTTTGTTCTCCTAGCAGTCCATGGTCTATTCAACACTCTTCTCCAGCACCACAACTCAAAGGCATCAATTCTCCTTCTATCATCCCTATTCATTGTCCATCTCTCCGATGCATAGCATGTAATTGCAAAGACTATAGCCTGGATCAAGCTCACCTTAGTCTCCAGCCTGACGTCGTTGCTCTTCAGTACTCTTGAGTGGTCCCTCACAACTAACTTTCCCAGTGCAATTCATCTCCTGATTTCCTGGCTGCTGTTACCAAGAGTGTTGACTGTGGAACCAAGGAAACTAAAAGTGTAAACAATCTCAATCTCTTCACCATCCATACTGATGCTGCCAGATGGTCCAGTGGTGAGAATCTTTGTTTTCTTGATATTGAGTTTAATCCATATTGAAGACTGCAGTCCTTGACCTTCTGTAGCAAGTGCTTCAGGTCCTCCTCAGTTTCAGCGAGCAGGGTTGTGTCATCTACCTAATGCACGTTGCTGGCGATTCCTCCACCAATCCTGATGCCACATTCCTCCTCTTATAGCCCAGCGTCTCAGATGATCTGTTCTGCATACAGATTGAAAAGGTATGGAGACAAAATACATCCCTGACAGACCCCTTTCTTGATTTTGAA
>NW_006399924.1:1622267-1626689 GCF_000299155.1 Elephantulus edwardii | reverse complement strand
TCCTTAAGTATTGCCACCCGTGGCTTGAATTGGTTTTTCAACTCCTTCAGCTTAAGAAACGCTGAGTGAGTCTGGCCCTTTTGATTTTCTGACTCCAGCTCTCTGCACATTTCATTATAGTACCTTGCTTTGTCATTCTGAGCTGCCTTTTGAAATTTTCTATTCAGCTCTTTGATTTCTTAACTTCTTCCTTTAGCTTTGGCTTCTAATGCTCAGTGCAATACTCAGAGTCTCATCTGACATCCATCTTGGTCTTCTTCTTTAGCCTTTGTAATGATCTTTTGCATGCTTCATGGACGATTTTCTTGATATCCTCCCAGAACTCATTTGGTCTACGCTCATTGGTGCTCAAGGCCTCAAACCTGTTCCTAAGGTGGTTTTGAAATTCGAGTGAGACAGACTTAAGGTCAAATCTTGGTTCCCGTGGACTTGACTTAATTTTCCTCAATTTCAGCTTGAATTTGCATATGAGTAGTTGGTGGTCTGTCCCACAATCAGCACCCAGCCTGGTTTTCACTACTGATATTGAGCTTCTCCCACGAATCTTTCCACAAATATAATCGATTTGATTCCTATGCATACCATCAGGTGAAATCCATGTGTATAGCCTGTATTTATGTTTCTTATAAAAGATATTTGCAATGAATAAATCATTGAATGTGCAGAACTGTATCATTCTATCTCAAGCCTCATTTCTCTCACCGAGCCCATGTTGCTACTCTTCATTATTGTTGTTTTTATGTGCCGTCGAATCGTTTGCGACTTATAGCGACCCTATGTACAACAGCCCTAAACCCTGCTCTATCCTGTGCCAGTCGCATTGCCTCTTACACACCCATCCCGATTTCCCCAGTCACTGAATCAATCCACATCATAGAGGGTCTTCCCCTCCTACGCTTTCCTCCACCCTACCAAGCATGAAGTCCCTCTCCAAGGGCCTGTCCCTCCTTGCAACATGCCCAAAGTATTTCAGACGAAGCCCCAGAATCCTTGCCTCCAAGGAGTAGCCTGGTTTAACCCTCTCCAGGATGAATCTGTTTGTTTTCTTGCCATTCCATGCTACATTCAACACTCTTCTCCAGCATCACAGCTAAAGGCACCAATTCTCCTTCTTTCCTCCTTAGTCATTGTCCAACTCTCTGATGCATAACAAGTGATTGCAAAGACTATGGCCTGTATCAGATGCACCTTTGTCTCCAGAGAGACAGCATTGCTCTTGAGTACTTTAGAGAGGTCCCTAACAGCAGACTTTCTCATTGCAATACGTTTTTTGATTTCCTGGCTGATGGTGTCAAGAGTGTTGACCGTGGAGCTCAGCAAACTGAAGCTGTGAACAATCTCAATCTCTTTGCCATCCATCCTGAAGCCACCAATTGGTCCAGTGGTGAGAATCTTTGTCTTCTTGACATTGAGCCTCAGTCCATACTGAAGGCTGCAGTCCTTGACCCTCTGCAGCAAGTGCTGATGTCCTCCTCGGTTTCAGCAAGCAGGGTTGTGTCATCTGCATAACGCAGATCTTCCACCAATCCTGACGTCACACTTCTCCTCATAGAGCCCAGCCTCTCGGATAATCTGCTCTGTATACAGTTTGAAAAGGTATGGAGATAGGACACATCTCTGGCGTACACCCTTCCCAATTTTGAACCATGCAGTGTTCCCTTGCTCTGTTCTGACGACTGCCTCCTGGTCCAAGTATAAGTTTCGCATTAGCACGATTAAATGTTCTGGGATTCCCATTCTTCTCAAAGTCAGCCACAATTTGTTATGATCCACATAGTCAAACGCCTTTGCATAATCGGTGAAACAGATAGACATTCTTCTGTTATTCCCTGCTTTCACCTAAGATCCATCTAACATCAGCTACAATATCCCTAGTACCATAACCCCTTCTAAACCCAGCCTGGACTCTGGCAGTTCTCTCCTGATGTGCTGTTCCTCTATTCACTATAAGTAATGAAAAATTATATCACTTATATTCTTTAAGCTTTGAATAGTCTTCAAGATCTCTATCTTTTGGTATTTGTGGATTATGCATTTCTGTTGTCATCTCTGTGGAATATGGACTGGTTTTACAGCTGCTGTCTGATAAATAGAATTCAGTGTGATACATTTCCACCTCAAAGATTAGATAATAAAACTCTTGTTTTCAGAAAACAAACAGACTCTCTTGCAGTTGTTTATTGAAGCTTTATATTTCTTCTTGTGTCAATTTTGGTATTTTATGTATTTCAGGAATTTATCTGTTTCATCTAGATTATCTACTTTGTTGTCAGAAAATGCTTGATGATAAACACCTACATACATGGGCTAAACTGGGAGGCAGGAGATTTATTTGCCTTTCCAGGCTTTGATTTTCCTCAGAATTCCAGCTACTTGCCCTCTAGCACATAGCCATCTGTATGGCCACACTGGTCTGATCTGGAAACAATACATGCAGGAAACTTGTCCTGTTGGAACTATTCCTCTGGAAGACTGCTGATTTTTGCATTCTTTTTCCTTTCATTGTGTTTTTTCTTAAGTTTTTTTGATTGCTTTTTGTTTAAAAATATCTTCCTCCTCAGGAGTCAGCTTGGCCTCCTTCTTGTGAACCAGGGGCAGTGTGTAGTGGCACTCACACCACTGGCAGTCCGGGGTACTGTCAATGAGTATGATGCAATTCTTCACTAGGGTCTTGGTTCAGAGCAGTTCATTATTAGAGGCACTCACTGTAGACAACTTCAATAATCCTTGTTTTGCAAGTACAACAGTTAAAGCACCAGGAGAAGTTCTCCACATCCAGCCTTAGAGCACAGTACTTCTTGTTGCCTCCTCTCACATGTTTGGGGGCAGTCTTAGTGTTGGCAGCTGGACATCCCAACTCATACTTCCACTTCTTGTGGCTCTTGGGCCAGTTATCCTGGGAGATGCCCATTGCACCATGATGCCTGGAAAGATAACATTTTGATAATGTTCTCTTATAATTCTTTTACTTTTTGTGTGATTGGCATTAACATTGATACTTCTATTTCTTACTTAGTAGTGTCTCCTTTCTTTTTCTTTGTCAGTCTACCTAAAGTTATGTCAATTTTGTTGATCTCAAATTTTGTTGATATTCTCTGTTTTACTTTAATATTTATATTTCTTTCACTTAATTGCTTGGGTTTAGTTTTATTTTCTTTTTCTAGTTTCTCAAAATACAAAATTAGGTTACTGATTTTAGTTCAGTCTTCTTTTTAAAATGTAGACAATTGATATATCTGTATTTTAAAAAAGTGATCTGAAAGAGTGTGGAAGTCATCAAACAATATCATTAATATCTCATGCAAATAACATCTTCCTGAATATTATTCAAAACCAACTGGAACAGTACATCAACATCTGGGTTCCGAAAAGAACATGGAATAAAAAATATCACTGGTGATGTCAGAAGAATCTTGGCTAAAGGCATAGAAGTCCAGAAAGATGTTTACTTATGTTTTATTAATTATGCAAAGGCTGTGTGGGTAATAACAATTTATGGCTAACACTGAGAAGAGTGAGAATCTCAGAACCATTAATTGTGCTTGTTTAAAACCTCTACTTAGACTGAGAAGCAGTATCTGAACAGAGCAAGGGAACATTGCATGATTTAAAATAAAGAAAGATGTGTGTCAGGGCTGTATCTTTACTCCATACATACTGAATCTGTATGCTGAACAAATCACTCAAGAGGCTGAACTCTATGAAGAAAATGAGACATCAGGATTGGAGCTTGCATTATGCAGATGGCATAACCTAGCTTGGTGAAAATGAGGAGGATTTGATACACTTGCTGTAGATCAAAGACTACAGCTCTCAATATGGACTCATCTCAACGTTAAGAAACCAAAAGTCCTAACAACCAAGCCAATAGGCAGCATCATATTAGATGTAGACAAGATTGAAGTTTTCAGAGATTTTACTTTTTATTTTACACAAACAAGCTTCATGGAAGCAGCAGTCAAGAAATCAGATACGTTGCACTCAGAAAATTGTATGTCAAAGACCTTTCCAAAGTGCTAAAGAACAGTGATATAAGTTTAAAGATTAAGGTGCACCTGCTCCAAGGTATGATCTTTTCAGTTGCTTCCTATGCATCTGCAAGTTAGTAAACAAGAATGAAAGAGGAAGAGTAAATGCATTTGAATTCTGATATTGGGGATGAATATTGAATATACCATGGGCTACTGAAAGAACAAGTCTCCCCTGCAAGAAGTGTAAGCAGAGTGCTCCTTAAAAGCAAGGATGGCTAAACTTCATCTCACATACTTGCAATATGTGGTCAGGAGGTACCAGTCCTTAGAAAAAGACATCATCCTGGGAGAGGTGGAAGATCTCTAACTAAAAGGCATACAAAGTGAAGTGGGGGAACTACAGCCTTTTTAACAAATGGTGTTGGCAAAATTGGAAAAATATCTGCAAAAG
>NW_006399924.1:1607353-1620563 GCF_000299155.1 Elephantulus edwardii | reverse complement strand
TTTGCATGGTAAAGATAGCACAGGATAGAGAAAATTTCAGATTTGTTGTTCATGAGGTTGATTTGAATTATAGTCAGTTTAGAGGCACATAACTACAGCAACAACTCTGTGAAAAAAATTGTGATATCAGGATTAGAGGATAACTCATCAATAACCTTCATTATGCAGATGATACAACGTTGTTTGGGGAAAGTGAGGAGAACTTGAGACATTTGCTGCAGAAGATCGAGGCCTGCAGCCTTCAATATAGATTGCATCTCAATATCAAGAAAATAAAAATTCACATTACTGGATTGAGAGGGGACATCATAATAAATGAAGACGAGATTGAAACTGTAAACTACCTCATCTTATTTAGATCTGCAATCACTAAATTAAATCATTACATTATTACCAGCAATAAGGAGATTAGGAGATGCATTGCACTGAGAAAGTCAGTAGTCATGGACCTCTACAAATTACTGAGGAGCAAAAAAAAAAAAAAAAAATTACTGAGGAGCGATACTGTTAGTTTGAAGAATAAGGTGTACTTGATCCAGACCATGGTCTTTTGGTTACTATGCTGCTGTGAGCTGAATGAATATGGATGACAGAAGAAAAATTGATGCCTTTGAACTGTGATATTGAAGAAGAGTACTGAATAAAACATGGACTTCCAAAAGAACAAATGGGTATGTCTTGGAGAAAATGCAGCCAGATACTCCTTAGGGGCAAGACTGTTAACATGCCCACCTACTTTGGGCATGTTACTAGGAAAGACTGTTCCATGGAGAAGGACATCATACTTGGAAAGGAGAGAGAAAGACTCTCAACCAGGTGGATTGATATAGTGAGCTTGTCTGTGTCAGAGATTATGAAATTAGCATAGGATAGGACAGTGTTCTGATCTGTTATTCATAGAATCACAATGAGTTGTACCCAACAGCATCTGACAACAACATATTCTGTTTTTTACCATGATACCTCTGTATATCTTGAGCTTTATATTCATATAGATTCAGCCTACCTTTTATATGAAGGTTTTTTTCTCTTCCGTTTTCAATTTTTACCCCAGTAAACCTAGTAAACATGACTGCCTGTGAGCTATTGGTCTGGGGAACCAGAAAACAGTTCTAGCTTCCAATTAAAATAGATTGACTTTATTGAGACTTTAATAAATCGCCTCTCCTCAGTCTTTCACTATTTCATTGGATTTTAATCTCTCTCTATTGTTTTGTGTGCCATTGAGTTAGAACCAACCTGTAGCTGACCCTCCAGGCAGTTTTCAGGCCAGTTGCTCCATGGGAGAAAGATGAGTAATCAACAGCCTCTGAAAACACAGGGCTTCCTCTCTAGGGATATAGAATTTGTTCTTCCTGGGGAGGGATAATTTCAAAATCTTTCAGTGATAATTCTAGCCGTAAAAACTCTCCTCTGTAGGTTAGAATTAATAGGAGGATTATGGTTCTTATTGAATTTAGAATATTCAAACTGTACACCGAGATTCTAATGAAGTAACCACAGGGAAGCTTTATGTTCTCTGTGTTTACTATCAGGTGAACTCAGGTTCCAGTCCATTTATCATTAAATTCCGTTGAGTCTGAGGTCTAACTAGTGAATAATTTTAACATGATGGGTCCCGAAGAATTGGTCCTGGAGTCTAGTTTCCAAAAGTCTGTAGTATTTATCTCCCTGTGCACAAGATAATAGGGAGAATGAAGTATGAATTTGTAACATTTCAGAATTCTTCCTCATGAATATTAGGATTTTTTTATTCAAAGGGCTTAACATTTGTAAATTGATTTAGGTCTGAGTTTTGGTCACAATGCTATATTCTTTAATCTGGTGTCTTGAGTCACTTCTCTATTTGTTCATATTAAAAAGGGATCTTAGTGTGTTGTTCATCGTTTTAGTCTTAAGAAAACTCATGATCCATTTGAACCTTACCAAAGATCCATATTTGTGTTTGCACTGATCCACACATGAGAATCATTTGTTTTATTAGGGCAGACTGTACTAAGATCAGATCTCCAGATTGTTGAATGGCAGAGTTGTAGAGATAGTGGTGAGAGTTGCTTACTCCCTCCTGTAACACTCTAGAAGCCAAGACATGTATTCTAACTGTAAGAATGTAAATTTAGGTGTACATATTTCCATTCATGTTTCAGTTCTGATTTCCTTGGATATTATGAAATTTCTGTGGTCAGCTTTTTGAGGCCATTTCAAACTGCCTTCCAGAGTAGTTTACCATTTTACAATCCCACCATCAGTTATTGAGAGTTCTAACTTCTGCATCCTCTACAACATATATTTGCCATCCTGTTAAATTTTGCCATTGCTACTGGAGTGAGAGGGTATCTTATTATTGTTTTGATTTACATCTGATTGTTAGTAACTGAACATTTCTTCATGTGTCTCATAACCTTATGAATGTCTCTCCTATATTTACTCTGGAAGGCAGTTTGGTGATTAGGGTTGCACAATTTGATGGGTAAAGGGAGAGGTGGGTATAGGAAATGGGAAAGATATGGTGTAAAAAACAATGTGTAAGAATTTTGTAAATAAACCAGTATAAAATAAAAATTTTATTTAAAAAACAAACAAACAAGAAAGCTGAACTTAGATTATCTCATATGACCCCACTATTCCACTGCTAGGAATATAGCCCAAGCAAATTAGAACTGAGACACAAATGGAAATAAGTAAACCTATGTTCATAGCATTGTTATTCACAGTAGCAAGAAAATGGGAACAGCCCAGACGCCTGTTAACAAATTAATGGATTGAGAAATTATTGTACAGTCCTCAATGAAATACTCTGTAGCACTAAGGAATAATTTCATAAAATACTACATAACATGGAAGAGTCTAGAGAGCAGTATGCTGAGTGAGATAACTCAGTCATATAAAAACAAATCTGCATAGGGCCACTGTTGCAAAAATAGAAGAATAATGGAGCAAGATGAATATAAATGTTCAAAAGGATAAGAGGAAAAAGAGGAGGGGGCAGAAAATGAGGAAGGAGAGAAATGAGGATAGGTGAGCATAGTGGGCATATGAGGTAGTGAAAGAATAGGAAAGATGTGAAGTGTAGGAATAGGAAATTTTCTATGGAGACTTGAAAAAACAGTAATGATAGACATGGATCAATACTAATTAATTGTATAAAATACAATGTATATAGGAAAACTGTCGATGAAATGGATTGATTCAGTGGGGTAATGGGGTTATGTGTGTCAGACACAATAAGATGGTGAAGGATAGAGCAGGGTTTAGGGCTGTTGTACATAGTGTTGCTATGGATTGCAGGTGACTTGACAACACATAACAACAGCAGCAGTAACAATATGAATGATTATATAAAACAGTTTACATGAATGAAACATAATGCACATTCTTGAAGCATAGTGTATATAAATGATTGTATGCAAACCAATAAAAATAATTTTGAGGGGGAAAGTATGTCAATTTAATCCTGATCATTTAAGAGTGTATACTTTATTCTACGAAGAACATTCCAGCTCCTTAATGTAGACCCCAGTTGTCACTCTTGCTAAAATACAACTGTTGTTGGTTGCATAAAAATAAGAATGGTAAATACTGTTTTAAATTTATTTTATCTTCTTATTTTTTGTATGTGTACCATCAAATCTGATCTGACTGGTACAGGAGGAGATTGCCTTTCTTTCTTCAGCAGAGCATCTGGTGGATTCAAACCACATACCTCTGGGATTGCAGTGCAGCTTTTTGCCACTAGTCCACCAGAACTCCCTGTATTTCATGCTCTCATGGTAAAGTGAAATCTCTGTTGAGAGTAACATTGTGGGAGATGTACGATGAGGTATATAAAGTATTCATTGAGTATAGATACTGGCAGGTTATTGTTTCTCTGGGACATTACAGGTTCCCTAAGGTTATCATGGAGTCCTTGGATGGACTAGCAAATGGTCAGGTTGTGGTTGTTGTTATGTGTTGTCGAGTTGCCTGTGACCCATAGTGACTCTACGTACAGCAGCTCTGAACCCTACCTTGTCCTGAGCTAGTCTTACTGCCTCTGATACAGCTGCCCTTATTGCCCCAGTTACTGTATCTGTCCATCTCACCTGGGATCTTCCTCTCCTGCACTGTCCCTGCACCTTTCCTAGCATGATGTCCTTCTCCAAGGATTGGTCCCTCCTGGCCTTGTGCCCAAGACAGACCTATTTGTTTTCTTGGTGGTCCATGGTATGTTCCAGCAACTCAAAAGCATCGGAGATTCTTCTGTAAACGCTAGTCATCATCCAGCTCTCAGATGCATAACAGGTACCTGTGAAGATCATGGCCTGGATTAGGTGCACCTTAGTCTCTAGACTGACATTGTTGCATTTCAATAATCTGGAGAGGTCCCTGAGCACAGATTTTCGCAATGCACTTAGTCTTTTGATTTCCTGACTGCTGGTGCCAAAAGTGTTGATTTGTGGAGCTAAGCAAGCTGTAATTGTTAACAACTTCAGTCTCTTCTCCATGTATCATGATGCTGCCATTTGGCCAATGGTCAGGTATACTTGGTTGAAAAATTCAAGGTTTGATTCCTTCTAGAGGCAACTTGAAAAGGAAGGCTGTGTGAGCTGTTTCTGAAACATAAGCTATTGAAAAATTTATGGAGTATAGTTTTTTTCCTGACACATATGGGTTTTATGTGGATTCAGAATCAACTTAATGGTAAATGGTTTGCTGTAAGACTAACAATTATGTTTCACAGATGGCTGTCATATTACAATCTCTCTCTCTCTCTCATACATATATACACATATAGATATGTATAAACACACACACACACACACACACACACACACATATTCATTTCTTTAGGTTACACTTAAGGTTTGTTTTGTTTGGCATTTTTCCTTCTGTACTGAATAAACTAGAAATTCTACAAACCTAGAATTTTGTGCTTCTCATCCTGACCAAAACTCTGATTACTACTTTTCCCTTATAACTTCTATATATACATTCTATTCTCCAGCAAAACTGATGTTATTTCCTAAATATGTGTACTTTTCTGTATTTATTCATGTGATTACCTTTGCTTCTCAAATTTTTAATTGTTATTTTTCTGATTTTTGCTCCTTTCTTCCTCACCCCTCAACATTAGTAAGCATTCAAAGAAAGCTTCTTTCTGTGCATAAACTTTTCTTTAGCTTATTATAATAGTGCTCTCATATAGTATTTGTCCTTTTTTGGCTGATTGTTTCACTAAGCATGATAATGGTCTATAGAATCATCCATGTTATGTGGTATTTTTTAAATTCTTCATTATTTTTTAGTGTTGCCTGGTGTTCCATTGTGTATATATGTGTCTTAGTTTGTTTATAGATTCATCCCATGATTAACATTTGGATTACTTGCATATCTTTGGTCGTGTAAATAAAGCTTCAGTGAACATAAGTATACTCTTGTTCTTTTATCTTTTATCCCTGTTTGTCTCATTTGAAAATTGTTCATTATACATGATAAACTGAAATGCATCTAATTCAGGGGAGTAAAAATTCCACCTCTAACAGGCTTTAATAGTTTAGACCTCTTTGTAACTCCTTACAAATAAGTTAGTTACTTGTATGTCCTTCTTGTCTTAGAAACTGGACTTACCCAGTTCATTTTAGAAACAAAAACCTTGAGATCCATAGTTTTAGAAAATTTATTCATCATTCTATTTACACACATTAGAAAAAGATCATCATCATCAAGATAATGAAATGTTAAAAAACCCCAACAAATAATAAAATAAAAAATAACCTCAAAATGTCATATCATGGTAGACAGTAAGTCAGAATCAACTGGTAAATGGTTTACTGTAAAACTAACAATTCTATTTCACAGGTTTTCTATTATAATAGAAAACATCATGATAGATGGATAAAAGGTTGAAATTGTCAACAATTTTAGATTGGGAGACTTATAACTTTAGGAAAGTCTGCTGTCAAGGATCTCTCCAAAGGCCTGAAGAGTAATGACGTCAATTTAAAATCTAAGGTGTGCCTGATTAAAGTCACAGTCTTTCCAGTCACCTGCTATGCATATAAGAACTGTGTGAATAAGGATGACAGAAGAACTGATGAATTTGAGTAGTGGTACTGAAGAAGAATGTTGAACTTCCCATGGACTACCAAAAGAAAAAATAGAGAAGTCTTGCACAAAGTGCAACCAGAATGTTCCTTGGAGGCAAAGATGTTGAAGCTTTATCTCACATATTTTGGGCATGTTGTTAGGAGAGGCTATTCTTTAAAAAAGGTCATAATTCTTGGAAAGGTAGAAAGTCAACAAAGGAGAGGAAGGTCCTCAATGAGATGGATTGATAAATGTCTGTGGCAGTGGACTCAAATGTATCAAAACTGATAAGGATGGTGCAGGATAGGACAGAATTCTGATCCATTGTTCATGGAATCACTGTGAATCATAATTGACTCAATGTCACTTAACAACAACAACAATATATGAATTTCTGTAACCAGGCCAAAGGCTTGGGATTTTTCCTCCTCTACTGAACAGATAAAAATTTTTCAACCTAGAATTTTATGCTTCTCTTCTTATAACTCTTACTATTATTTTTTCTTAATTTGTTTTTATTTCTCTTTCTATGAGTCACAAGTGGCACATAACAATAACAACATAAATTTATAAGATATAATATTATTTAAATGATGTAATATTTGTATAATTGTGATTATGCTATTTGTACTTCTGTATTTTTAATAGGAAAAACTCAAAAGAGAAGCAAAAGAAAACACAGTTATTCTTAAAGAAAAAAAGGACAAGGTAAGAGTTCTATATAATTCTAAAAGTTTTTCTTTTATAACCAATATTTTAAAATTGCCTTAAAAATAATTTTTGTTCATAAATTGGAAGATAATATTATAAATAGTTCACTTCCTGAATTTTTTCTTACCATTTTTTAATGAGGAAGTATTATTTAAAATAATTTTAAACATTCACCATTTGCAGATTTAAAGATTTAATTCTCTTTCTCTAATCTGCTTATAGTATTATCTTGAATTAGTTAGATGCTTTATTATTCTTGAGAAATTATCAATGGTAAAGGAAAAACATTTTTATTACAAATTTTAAGGTATATATTATGTGCCCTTTTTTTAGAAAAAGCTAAAGTTTAATCCATAACATCTAGAGATATACTCATAGATGATAAAAATGTAACATAAGAGTGTTGATACTTTTGGGAAGATGGAGGTTCATGATTGAAAGGTAATCTGTGGTGACTCACACAGTTGTGTTTCTTGATCTAGTTAGTAGTACAGGGCTGGCCTCTTAATAACTACTTATTATGTGTAATGTTTTAGAGGGGTCCATTAAGTTGTCTCTTTACTTAGTCATGAACTAAGTGAGAGAGACAAAAGAGAACCAAAATGATGTATTTATTATTGATAAATAATATATAATTTTGGGAATTCTGGTGGTTAGTGGTAAGGAATTGCACTACCAGCGTAAAAGTACATTATTCAAATCCACCAGCTACCCCATGAGAGAAAGATGAGCATGTCCTTCTGTGAAATTTACTGCCTTTGAAAATCCACTGGAGGGTCAGCTATGGATTTGGTTCAGACTCAATAGTATACAATAATAACAATGTATCATAAGCACCAGCTATACACATGGACTTCACCTGATGGTGTTAACAGGTGAATCAGGTTGACTGCAACAGTGGAAAGAGTCAATGGAGAAGCTCAGTATCAACAGTCAAAACAAAGTGGTCACTTGTGGAACAGACCTTCAGTTACACATGTACACACCCAAATTTAAGTAGAATGAAATGAAAACAAGTTCAAGGGAACTGAAATATGATTTTGGGTCTACTCTAACTAAATTTTAAAAAGATCTAAAATAAAAAAAGATTTGATGGATTGAACTGTAAAGACCAAATTAGTTGTTGCATGACATCGAGGGCATCATTCAAAATGAAAGCAAGAATATGTGTCAGAAGAGACTCTGAAATTTGTACTAGAATTTTAAGAAGCCACAACAGAGGAAAGACATGCTGAAGAAAAAGAGCTGAATAGGAGATTTCAAAAGACAGCTCGAGAAAACAAAGTAGTATAACAAAATGTGCAGAGAGCTGGAGGTGAAACCAAAAGAGAACAAAGAACATGCTCAGCATTTCTCAAACGGAAAAAAAAAATCTAAACAAACTGAAGAACAAAATCAAGCCTTGAGTTACAATAAATAATGAAGGATTCTATGAACAAAATACTAAATGATGCAAGAGGGATCAAAGAAGAAAAAAGGAATAATCATTGTACCAAAAAGAATTGGCCTATACTGAACCATTTCAGGAAATACCTTATTAAGAGCCAGTAGTACTGAAGAAGTCCCAGCTGTACTGAAGACATTGGCAAAAATAAGGCCCAAGGAATAGGTGGAAATCCAGTTGGTATGTTTCAGCAAACATACACATTTCTGCACTTGTTCACTAGCATATGGCAAGAAATTTTTAAGACAGCTACCTGCCCAGTTGACTGGAAGATGTTCATCATTATTCCCATTGAAAAAAGTGATCCAACAGAGTTCAGAAAATATTAAGTTTTTTCTGCTTCCCTCTCTCTCCCTCCCTGGAAATCATATTAGAATGATTCAATCCTTTCTTTAGCTGTTTATAATAGTGATCTAATACAATAGTTTCCTTTTTCAAAAGAAAATTTTAATTTTATATGGCTTTACTTACAAAGTTCACATATATTGGGGTTTTTTAATAAATATTTTTAATTATTATTTTAATGAAAGTTTACAGAAAACTTGAATTTCCATTCATTCATTGTTGTACATTTTCCGTCCTACCAACCTCAATCCAGTTTGCTTTTCTCTTAAAAATGTTCATTCATTTTTGCACAATTCCCTCCCCTCCCCCTGCAGTCCACTTTGCTATGCACCTCTTATTCTGGACTGTTGTAATGCCTAATCACATATTCCTTTTAAACAATTATTTCCCTCATCTGGCCCAAAGCAGTATTTATTATTTATCTACTCTTTTCTCAGTTTCCCCTGAACCCCCATGTTAGTCCTGTTCTACACAAGTGGCATTTTTCAGTATTTGTATGTTTGTGACTGAGATTTTTCACTCAGTATAAGGTGCATTTACCTTGTAAGCAAGGTCCAGACAAGAATGCCCATTTTCTCTACTTATTTTCTATATTGTATTGGAAGTACTTACCTGCGTAGCATGACAAGAGAAGGAAATAAGAGGCATCCAGGTTGAAAAAGAAGTTTATCTTTTGCTTTTCAAAGAGAGGAGCGAACCGGGGGGAGGAGCGTAAAGAAAAAAGTGCAACAATGAATGAATGAAAATCCAAAAATCTCTGTGAATGTTCATTAAAATTAATAAAATTTAAAAAAAAGAAGTGGTTAAACTGTCGTTATATGCAGATGGCATGATAGTGGACACAGAAAACCCCAATGACTCAACAAAAAAGCTGTTAAACATAGTAGACAAATTCAGTAGAGTGGCATGATACAAGATCATTATATCAAAAAATTAGTGGGATTTCTCTACAGTAACAAAGAAAACACAAGATAAAGAAACTAAGAAATCAATACCATTTAAAATAGCTGACCACAAATTGAGATACTTGGAAATAAACCTGGAATCCATTTCCTAAATAACATGCCTCCAGAAACTCTATAAACTTTGATAAATGTTGATAGTTGTAGAGGGGCATCAGGCCTTTTGTTCATAGGGTCGTGCTGGACTCAAAGGCAATCAACAACAACAACAGAGATACAAAAGACCATTATAAAGAAAACGACATAATACTGTTGTGAGAAACAATAAGAGGCTTGATTAAATGGGAAAATGTTCCCTGTAAATGATGTTGTTATTGTTGACATGTGCTATTGAGTCATGTCACTTTTGACTCTTGTGACCATGTGCACAATAGCTCTCAAAACTGTTTTATATTGAGCCAGTATCACTGTCTCTGACACCCCTACCTGCATTACCATGTCAGTCCATCTCTTCCAGGATCTTCCACTGTTATGCTGTCTCTCTATCCTTCCAAGCATGATGTCCTTTTCCAAGGACTGGTCCCACCTGGCAACATGGCCAAAGTATGTCAGATAGAACTTCAAATTCCTTGCCTCCAAGAAGAAACTTGGTTTTACCCTCTCTAGGAAAAACCTGTTTGTTCTCTTGACAGGCCATGGAATGTTCAAGACTCTTCTCTAGCACCACAACTCAAAGGCATCAGTTCTTCTTCTGTCATTCTTAGACATTTTTTCAGCTCTCTAATGCATAGCAAGCAACTGTGAAGACCACGGCCTGGATCCGGTGCACCTGTCTCCAAACTGACGTCATTGCTCTTTAGCACTCTGGAGATGCCCCTGACAGATTTCCCCAATGCAATTCATCTTTTGATTTCCTGACTACTGGTTACTGAGAATGTTGATTACTACTGGTTACTGAGAATGTTGATTATAGAGCCAAACAAGTTAAGCTGTTAACAATCTCAATCTCTTCTCCATTTATCATGGTGTTACCAGTTGGCTCTAAGGAGAAAATCTTTGTCTTCTTGATGTTGAGTTTCAGTCTATATTGAAGACTATATTTCTTAACCTTTTGCAGCAAACACTTCAAGTCGTCTTCAGTTTTCATAAGCAAGGTTGTATGATCTGTATATGTAGGTTGTTGAAGAGTCTGCCTCCAACCCTGATGCTGCATTCCTCCTCATAAATCTAGCCTCCAGAAGGATCTGTTTGCATACAGATTGAAAGTACATGGGGACTGGCACATCCCTGATGCATTTCTTACCTAATTTTGAACCATGCAGTGTTTCCTTGCTTTGTTCTGCTGATGGCTTCCTGATCCAGGTATAGGTATTACATGAGCATAATCAAGTGTTCGGGAATTCCCATTCTTCTCAGTGTTAGCCACACTTTGTTGTGATTCACACAGTAAAATGATTTTGCATAGTCAGTGAAACACAGAAATTCCTCTGATACTCTCTTTCTGACTTTGGCTATGATGTCCCTAGTGTCACGACCTCTTCTAAACCCAGCTTGCATTTCTGGTAGTTCTCTGTTGATGTACTGGTCCAGTCATTTTTGGATAGTCTTCAGTATGATTTTGCCTGCATGTGTTATTAGTAATATTATTCAGTTATTTCCACACAAAATCAGTCTCCTTTTGGGGGAATAGGGACATACATGGAACTTTTCCACGTAGTTGGCCAGCTAGTTGTCCTCCAAATTTCTTGGCACAACCTAGTCAGCATGTCCAGGGCTGCATCTGTTCATTGAAATATGTTAAC
Organism: Elephantulus edwardii; assembly: GCF_000299155.1. Taxonomy (NCBI): domain Eukaryota; kingdom Metazoa; phylum Chordata; class Mammalia; order Macroscelidea; family Macroscelididae; genus Elephantulus; species Elephantulus edwardii. The sequence goes on along the minus strand of NW_006399924.1, from coordinate 1,609,293 downwards.
TGATATGCCATCAGTTCCTGGGGCTTTATTTTTTTGTCAATTCCTTCAGAGCCCCTGGAACTTTCTCCTTCATGTTAAGAAGATTCAATATAGTTTAAATTACAATCCTTCCAAAAGTAATCTACATGTTTAATGCAATCTCAATACAGATATCAGATTCATTTTTTCAAAGAATTATGAAAGGCAGTTGGCAAGTTAATTTAGAAAGGAAAGCAACCCTGAACTTCTGAAAAACAAGAATGAAATGAGAGGCATAGCACTCCTGTGATCTCAAAACCTACTACACAGCTGCAATAGCCAAAACAATATGGTACTGGTACATTGACAGACACATAGACCAATGAAATAAAATCAATAATCCAGAAACTAATCTATCTGCCTATGGTCAACGGGTATTCCACAAGGAAACAAAAACTATCAAATGGGAAAATGATAACCTCTTCAACAAATGTTGCTGGCAGAATTGGACATCTACCTGCTTAAAGCTGAAGTAGGATCCATGTCTCACACAGTACATAAAAATCAACTCAACAGAGATCAGAGACCTAGAAGTAAATCCAGAAATCATAAACAACATAAGAGACAAAATGAGACAAAATATAGGAGGCCTAGTCTATGATTTAAATAGGCTGGAAAATACAGTAAGTAATGGATAAGTAGGAGAGGATAAGCTTGATGAGTGTGATCTTCTAAAGATTAAGTCTCTGTGCACATAAAAAACTTTTCCCAATAGGGTGAAAAGAAAACCTATTGACTGGGAAAATACAATTGACAGTGTCATCTCAGACAAGGGTCTCATAAAGAAAGTTTACAGAATACTACAGGGCCTCCACAAGGAGAAGACTGATAACCCAATTACAAAACGGACAAAAGACAGACTTTCTAGAGGAAGACATTTGGATGACCAACAGATACATGAAGAAGTGCTTAAAATCACTGGCAATCAGAGATGCAAATCAAAACACAATGTGATACCATCACACCCCAGTAGTACTGGTAAAGTTTAATAGGATAGCAAGCAATAAATATTTTAGAAGATGTAGAGAGATTAGAACTTTCATTCACTGTTGGTTTAAAATGGTACAGCCACTATGCAGGTTGGTTTGGAATTTCCTCAGAAAGAAATTCCATATGACTTAGCTATTCCACTGCTAGGAATATACCTCAAAGAAAATAGAACTGAGATACAAATGGAGATTTGTATACCAGTGTTAATAGCAGCATTATTCACAGTGGCAAGAAAATAGAAATGGCCCAAATGTCCATCAACAAACAAATGGATTGAGAATTTTCTCCCTCCACTTTATTTTTATTTTACATTGGTTTGTATACAAAACTCATATACCCTGTATTCCATTGATATACATTACATTTCATACATTCCTACATACACATTGTGTTTCTTTCATTTCTTTTTAAAAATTGTGATTTTAACAGAAGTTCACAGAAAAGTTGGATTTTTGTTCATTCATTGTTGCACATTTTCCTCCCTACCCACCTACTTCACTTTTTGTTTTGTTTGTTTTCATTAGAATTTATTATGTGCAGTTTAAAGTGAAAGTTAAAACATAAGAACCACAGATGCTTTAGCTTTAGTAGCAACCAGCTTTGAAAAAAACAAAAAATGTGAACATCTCTAAATTGTCAGCAGTTGCTGTGTTTGGAATCCCAGAAGCCAAGAAAGCTTCAGATACAAGCTGTCACATCATGGGTTGGACAATGGAAGATAATTTCTGAAGGGATCTGGCAGATGTGAAGGGGTATCCTGGTGGAGGGTGGAGCTGGGAAATAAGTGGGTCAAGGCACTGGGCTAAGGGCAGGGTCAACACTGTAACTAATGGTTAACTCCACAATGAGGGATTTATCTTTCACTGCTCCACAAATTGCTTGTCTGTCATATACTCCTCTAAATCTGAACATTCAGATTAAGACAGACTAGG
>NW_006399924.1:1598513-1604238 GCF_000299155.1 Elephantulus edwardii | reverse complement strand
CACACACACACACACACACACACACACAGAGCTGATACCTTAGTTGTCAAGCAGCAAGATGGCAATGCATCGTAGCACAGGGTGTTTTCCTTAAGAAGCTCTGGAAGCATTATTCCAGTTTTAAATAGTCACTCATTGTTGCATAATTTTCTCCCTCCTCCCTACCTCTCCCTCAATCCACTTTGCAATGTGCCTCTTATTCTGGACTGTTGTAATACAAATAATACCTAATCATATATTCCTTTAAAACAATTATTTCCTTCATCTGTTCCAGTGCAGTGCTTATTTATTCCCTTTTTTTTTAGTTTTCTCCTAACCTCTATGTCAGTCCCACTCTACAACAGTGGTATTATGCAATATTTGTCCTTCTGTGACTGAGATATTTCACTCAGCATATTGTCTTTCGGGGTCAAACATACTGTGTAATATTTTATGACTTCCTTGTTTTACCACTGTATAAATATGCCATAGTTCATGCATCCATTCATTAATGGGCATCTGGGTTTCTTTTATCTCTTTGCTATTATGATTAACAAAGCAATAAACATGGTTGTGTGTATATCTATTTGGCTGGCAGCTCTGGTTTCTTTAGGGTATATTCCTAATAGTGGAATTGATGAATCAAATGACATTTCTATTTTCAACTTCTTGAGAAAGCACCACACCACCTGTTATACTGGTTGCACCATTTTCCACTCCCACCAGCAGTGAATAAGGGTTCCAATTTCTTCACAACCTCACTAGCATTTGTTGTTTGCTGCTTTGGCAAACTTTGCTGTTGTTACTTGAATGAGATGATGTCTCATAGTAGTTTTTCAGAAATTGTGGTGTATTTACATGATGGAATACTATGCAGCACTCAGGAACAATGGTTTTTAAAAATATTGCATAACATGGAAGAGGCAGGGGTGCATCATGCTGACTGAACTCAATCTCATAAGGATGAACTGCATAAGACTGTTATTGTAAAAATGGAAGGATAACTAGTAAGATGTATATAAAAGTCAAAAGGGGAAGAGGTAAGTCATAGAGGCCATGAGTATGAGGAGAAGGAAAAATATGGAGATTGCAGAGTAGGTGGAGGGAGGGCATGAAGGAATTAGGAACAATTTGGTGGGAACGTGAAAAGACAGGGTGATAGTGGACGTACATCAATTATTATAATACTCAATGTATGAGAATGATCATATGAAACAATGTGATTGAAGGAATGTGTGAAACACAGTGTATATAAATGAATCACAGTCAGTGTATATGAAGTTTCTATAGAAAGCAATAGAAATTTTTTTTACTTTTTTGTCTACCCCTCCCCCATTCGCTTTTCTTTTTGAAAAGTAAAAAATTCATTGTTATATGATCCCTTCCCTCCCATCCACTCCACTATGCAGCAGAAAGCAATATAAAATTCTTTTAAGAAAAGAAATAAAATGGTATGTAATGCATAAAGGTTGACATTCTAGATATTAGTGAGCTGAAATGAAGTGATATTGGATGTTTTTAATAAGACAGTACATGCCAGAAATGACATATTGAAGAGGAATGATGTAGAATTTATGGTCAAAATTAGCATTTTAAGATCTCCTGAGGTACAATGCTGTGAGAGATAAGAAACCATCCACACGCCTACACGGAAGCCCTGTTAATACAACTATTATTGAATTATACATACCTACAACTGAAGCCAAAGATTAAGGCATCGAGGATTTCTATGAACTTTTGTACCCTAAATTTGATTGAGCACACAATCAAGATGTTGTTTAACAACTCGTAACTGAGATGTGAAAGTTAGAAACAAAAAACCAGGACTAGTTATTGGAAAATATGGTCTTTGCGTTAGAAATGAAGCTGGAGATTGAATGATAGAATCTTGTACAGTGAATGGTTTGTTTGTTTCAAATACTTAAGAAAAGACTACTATTCATATGAACTTGAGTGGAATCAGATTGACTACATATATGGAAAGAGATGTTGGAGAAGCTCAATATTAGCAGTAAAAACCAAGTCAGGAGCCTAGTGGACTGTGGATCATTCCATCAACTAATCATGTGCAAGTTCAAATTGAAGTTGAAGAAAATTTATAACAAGTGCACAAAGACCAAAATATGACCTTGACTCTACTTCAGCTAATTTAAAGACCGACCATCTTATGAATAGATTTGTTGCATTGACTATTAATGACCAAAGACTAGGCAAGTTGTAAAATGACATAAACTATGATGAAAGCAAAATGTCATTAGGAAAACAAGGAAGAAAGTAAAGACCAAAATGGAAGTCAGAAGAGATTCTGAAACTTGCATGAGAATGAAAAGAAGTGAAAACAAGGGAAAGAGATTCTCAGGTAAGAGAGAAGAACTGAAGATTTCAAAGGACAACTTGAGAAGGCCAAATTATTATAATGAAATAATTATAAGGAACTGGAGTTAGAAAACCAAACGAATGAGAAGAACATGCTTGGCATTTCTCAAACTAAAAGAACTGAAGAACACATTCAAGTCTCAGGTTGCAACACTGAAGGATTTTATAGGCAAAAATCTTTACTGATGTTGGCAGCATCAAAGAAGATGGAAGGAAAGCAAGAGTCACTGTACCAAAAACAATTGTTCAACATTGAACCATTTCAGGAAATACCATATGATCAAGTACCAGTGTAATTAAGGAAGAAATCCCGGCTACACTGAAGGTATTGACAAAGAATAAGGGTCCAGAAATTGACAGAATACCAATTGAAGTGTTTCAGGAAACAGATGCATCTCTAGATATGCTCATCAGTCTATGCCACAAAATTTGGAAGACTGCTCACTGGGCCAGCTGACTAGAAGAGATCTATATCTGTTACCATTCATAAGAAGGCTTGTCCACAGGCTGTGAAAATTATCAAATAGTGTCATTAATACAATTAAATCTTGTTGAAGATTAAAAAACAGCTGGAACAGTGCATCAACAGGGGTCTGCCAGAAATTCAAGCTAGCTTCAGAAAAGGCTGTGAAACAAGGGATGTCATTGCTAATGCCAGATGGATCTTGGCCAAAAGCAGAGAATACCAGAAAGATGTTTACTTGTGCTTTTGTGATCATGCAAATGTACTTTGACTGTATGGATCATAACAAAATATAACTAACATTGAGAAGAATGGTAATCAGAGAACACTTAATTATAGTTGTCTGAACAGAACAAGGGAACATTGCCTGATTTAAAATCAAGAAAGGTGTATGTCAGGGTTGTATCCTTTCTCCACATCTAGTCAATGTGTATGCAGAACAAACCATTCAAGAAGTTGAACTGAATGAAAAAGAATGTGGCATCAGGGCCAAAGGAAGACTTAATAACAAACCTGTACTATGCAAATGACACAGTCCTGTTTGTTCAAAATGAGGAGAATCTGAGGTGTTTATTGAGAAGATCAAAGATTATACTTTTAAGTATGGGTTACATTTCAACATCAAAAAACCAAAAATTATCATGACTGCATCAGTAGGCAACATCAAGGCATACTGAAAAAAGATTGACATTGCCAACAATTTTGCTATGATCCACAATAAACACCTATATTGGTACAAGTGAAAATAAGAGATATTGCATTGGGAAAGTCTGCTGTCAAGACTTTCTCCAATGTTCTAAAGAGCAAAGTATGTCAGTTTAGAGACTATAAGGTACATATGATTTAAGACTTGGTATTTTCAGTTGCTTCTTATGTTTATGAAAGTTGAACATATCTTTGAATTGTGGTGTTGGAGAAGAATAGTGAGTATCCTGTAGACTGCCAAAAGAATGAATAAATCTGTCTTGAATTAAGTGCAAACCACCTACTCCTTAGAGACATGATTGGTGAAATTTTCTCTCACTTGCATTGGGCATATTTTGAGGTAGAATCTGTCTTTGGACATGCTGGAAAAGATAGGGTGTCAGCAAAAGAGAGGAAGACCCTCAAGGGCATGGCTTGACATAGTGACTCCCACAATGGGTTTGAGCATAACACAGATCATGAGGGTGGTACAGGATAGGTTCATATCTGTTGTCTATAGGATTGTGATGAGTCATAGTTGACTTGATGGCAGCTAACAGCCACAGCACCTCATGCTTTGCTTTTCTAAGGTCTCATTATTTCTCATGTAAAGTTGATGCTTTCCCCCATATCTCTGAAGAGTGGTGATGGGATCTGAATTGGGAATACATTATGTTTGTCTCTAGCTTTGGTTAGTATAGTCATTTTTACAATATTATTCTTCCTTTCTATGTTGTTGTAATTATGTGCCATCAAGTCGCCTGCGACTCAGCAACCTTATGTAGAATAGCTCTGAAGCCTGCCCTGTCCTGAACTAGTCTCATTGTCTCTGACAAACCTACCCCCACTAACCCAATTACTGTGTCAATCCATCTCATCCAGGGTCTTCCTTCTTGTACTGTCCATTGCCCTTCCAAGCATGGTGTCTTTCTTTAGGAATTCGTCTCTCCTGGCCAAATGCCCAAAGTATGTCAGATGGAGCTTCAGAATCCATTCCTCTACAGTAAATTTGCCTTCTTCTCCAGAACCACAACTTGAAGGCATCAATTCTGCCATTTTGGTCATTATCCAATTCTCTGAGGCATAGCAAGTAATTTCGAAGACCATAGCCTGGATCAGGTGTACCTTAGTCTCCAGATTGACATCATTGATCTTTAGCACTTTTGAGGGGTCCATAATAGTGCCAAAAGTGCGGATTGTGGATGTGAGCAGGCTGTAATTGTCAACAGCCTCAATCTCTTCGCCATCTATCATGGAGCTGCCGATTGGCCCAGTGAAGAGTATATTTGTTTTCTTAATGTTGAGCTTCAATACATATTGATGACTATGGTCCTTGGTCTTCTGCAGCAAACATTTTAGGTCCTCCTCAGTTTCATCAAGCAATTTTGTGTCATCTGCATAATGTAGATTGTTGATGAGTCTTCCTCCAATCCTGATGCTACATTCTTCCTCATAATGTCCAGGCTCTCATATGATCTGTTCCACATATAGATTGAGAAGGTATGGAGACAGGACACATCCCTGAAGCATTCCTTTCCTGATTTTGCTCCATGTTTCCTTGCTCTGTTCAGAGGACTGCTTCCTGGTGTAAGTATAGGTTTCTCATGAGTACAATAAAGTGTGCTGGGATTCCTAGATAGTTCTGAAAGTTACTGACAGTTCTGAAAGTTATTCTCTCCTTCATCTGTTTCAGTGCAGTATACACAATGTATCTAGTTTTTCTCAGTCTTACCCCAACCCTGATATCAGTCCCATTTTACAGCAGTGGCACCATGCAATATTTGTCCTTTTGTGACGGAGATATTTCACTCAGCATAATGACCTCCAGGCTCACCCATTTTGAATAATATTGCATGAGTTCCTTACGTAGTATTCCATTGTGTGAATATACCACAGCTTCTCTATCCATTCGTTTGTTGATGGGCACCTGGGTTGTTTCCAGCTCTTTGCTATTGTGAACAAAGCCATGATAAACATGGATGTGCATTTATCTGCTTGGATGTCAGTTATGGCCTCTTTGGGATATATTCCCAGCAGTGGAATTGCTGGGTCAAATGGTATCTCTATTTGCAACTTTTTGAGAAAGCGCCATAGTGCCTTCCACAGTAGTTGCACCATTTTACATTCCCACCAACAGTGAATAAGGGTTCCAGTTTCTCCACAACCTTACCAGCATTTGTTGCTTGCTGTTCTGTTAAATTTTGCTATTCTTACTGGGGTGAG
>NW_006399924.1:1583826-1598213 GCF_000299155.1 Elephantulus edwardii | reverse complement strand
GATTTAATTCTTAGAAGGTCCCATTCATCTATTTTATCTTCTCCTGGCTGTAGAAGAAATTCCATTTTTATCTTGACTTTTCTGACTAACTTTGTTGCCTACCTGGTCTTTGAATCTTAACGCTTGCTAATTAATTTGTTGCCAAAATCAGTTTCTCGCCCAATCCACCATACTTCCTCTTGCATATCCAATGTGTTATTATGTAAAGGAAATACATTGGAGAGAATCTATATTTTATGTATAGGCATATGTATTATTGGTGATGTTTTTATCATGCTCTTTTGAACAAATATTAAAAATAAATCTCTCAACACTACATTCTTTTTTATTTTAATTTTTTAAAAATTACTATAATTATATAGGCAATGTAAGCAATAATGTAAAAGATGAAAAAAGACTGTAAAATTGTAATTCATAAATATTTCAGGGGGAAATAGAGAATGGTTATGATTGAAGAAAAACAAAAAAAAGATTAAACTGATAAATATCACCTTTTTTACTGCTGAAGAGTGTGATTTCCTGGTTTATAGTTGAAAGTTATGTGATGATCTTGACTGGATATATTTTTTTTCCATTTGATGTCATTAAAGCATCACTAACCTTATGCCTAAATATTCTTCAGTCCATGAATAATGAACTTTTAAATAACTTTTTTCTTTATATATACCCAAAGTTAAATGAGTATGAAAGCACTTGATTAAATCAATTTTTTAAAAGGATACAAATACAATTACTTTAGTAAAAACACAAAATCTGAATTTTTTTCAGGTACTAGACTTTAATAATAAAATTTGTTTTTAAAAAAATCAAGAAATTAGTGGGTCAGGGATGCATCCTTTCTCCATACCTTTTCAATCTATATTCAGAACAGATCATTCAGGAAACCGGGCTTTATGAGGAGGAATGTGGCATTGGAATTGGAGGAAGACACAGCAACAACCCAAGTTATGCAGATGACACAACCTTGCTTGCTGCAACTGAGGAGGACCTGAAGTGCCTCCTGCAGAAGGTCAAGCACTGCAGTTTTTAATATAGATTGAAGCTCAACATCAGGAAGACAAAGATTCTCACCACTGAGCCAATGGCAGCACCATGATAGATGGATAAGAGATTGAGGTTGTTAACAATTACAGCTTGCTTGGCTCTACAGTAGTCAACACTCTTGGCACCAGCAGTCAGAAATCAGAAAATGAATTGCATTGGAAAAATGGGAAAATCTGTTGTCAGGGACCTCTCCAGAGTACTGAAAAACAATGATGTAAGTCTAGAGACAAAGATGTACCTAATCCAGGCCATGTTGTTGTTGTTGTTATGTGCTGTCGAGTTGCTTGTGATTCATCGCGACCCTGTGTACAACAGCCCTAAACTCTGCTCTGTCCTGTGCCAATCGATACATCCATCCTGATTACCCTAGTCACTGAATCAATCCACCTCATAGAGGGCCTTTCTCTCCTGTGCTGTCACTCCACCCTACCAAGCATGATGTCCCTCTTCAAGGACTGGTCCTTCCTTAAAACATGTCCAAAGTATGTTAGATGGAGCCTCAGAATCCTTGCCTCCAAGGAGCCGCCCAATTCAACCCTTTCCAGGATGAATCTATTTGTTTTCCTAGCAGTCCGTGGTACCCTCAATACTCTTCTCCAGCACCAAAGCTCAAAGGCATCAATTCTCCTTCTATCCTCCTTAGACATTGTCCAACTCTCTGATGCATAACAAGTGATCACAAAGACCATGGCCTGTATCAGATGCACCTTAGTCTCCAGAGAGACACCATTGCTCTTCAGTACTTTGGAGAGGTCCCTAACGGCAGACCTTCCCATGGCAATCCGTCTTTTAATTTCCTGGCTACTGGTGCCAAGAGTGTTGACTGTGGAGCCAAGCAAACTAAAGCTGTGAACAATCTCAATCTCTTTTCACCATCCATCCTGATGCTGCCAATCCAGGCCATAGTCTTTGCAATTATTTGCTATGCATCAGAGAAGTAGATAATGACTAAGGATGACAGAAGAAGAATCAATGCCTTCAAGTTTTGGTGTTGGAGTAGTCTTGAACATGCCATGGACCATAAAGGAAACAAATAGATCTATCCTGGAGAGGTTAAAACCAAGTTTTCCCTTGGAGCTGAATCAATGCCTTCAAATTTTGGTTTTGGAGAAGAGTCTTGAACATGCCATGGATTATCACAGAAACAAATCTGTCCTGGAGAGGGTAAAATCAAGTTTTCTCTTAGACGCTAAGGTTTTGAAGCTCAGTCTCACTTCTTTGGACATGTGGCCAGGAGTAACTGGTCTTTGGAGGACACATCATGCTCAGAAGGGTGGAGGGACAGTGCAGGAGAGGAAGACCTCAGATGAGAGAGATTGATAGAGTAACTGGGGTGGTGGGGGTTGGTGGTGTTGGAATCAGTGAGACTGGTTCAGATCAGGGCAGGCTTCAGAGCTGCTGTACATAGGGCTGCCTTGGGTTGCAGGAGACGTGATGGCACATAACAACAGCAGAAAACAACTTTTTTTTTAAAATTATGAAAAACATTTATGGGGATACAAGAGGGTGAATTGGAAGCATAAGAGTGAGGATAAGCAGGGATGAAATCACTGGGCTGCAGAACTTGGTGGGGGGAGTGGGCGAAGGAAATGAGAAAGATCAGTGGGGACTAGAATAGACAGGGTAATGGTGAGCATAGTCCAACTGTGACCATTTTTTTAACAAAGAAATTGTCATATTCCCTTGTGGGTTTCTTATTTGGGATTGAAGCACAGACTCTCTGGCTCCTTCATGCCGAACAGAGGCATTGATATGAAGGGGAAAAGGGGAGCCCATTTTAACACCTTACTGGTGGTCGTAGCTTGAAGCTGCATGCCTTCTTGTTCAATTAGAAGATATTTTCTTGATGTTTTCTGCCCTCTGGATTGCAAGGTGTTTGCCAGGGTGAATCTAGTGGGGATAGATGGCTGAACCTTGAGGTTCCATCTTCCTTTGCTTCCTTAGTTGGCAGTTATATTTCCCTTTTGTCTCTGGAACTGGGTTTAGGTCTAGAGCAAAACTCAGTGTTAAGGTTACCTATAGGAAAGGGAGCAAACCTAGAGAGAAAAAACTTGTAAGTTACAAAGAGAAGGGTTTTGGAGGTGTTACTTACAGATGTACTGCAGAAGGAGGTGGAAGAAAGTGATTTGGATAAAATTCTTTATATAACCTAGGCAAGGCTGGATAGCTCTACCCAGAGGCTGGGCCACACACCCTGGAGGCTGGATGGCTCTCTCCAGGGCTCCAGCAGCACACCTGGGGGTTAGGTTGCACCTCTTCCACCGAAGCACCCCTGCCCCCCTGGGTCTGGGCCCTGTTCCCCACTGAAGACCATGACCAGGGACAACACCCCTGGTTCCAGCGCCACCACCATTGCTCCCCTCCCCTCCACCAAGTGGTCAGACTGCAAATTGCAGTAGGCATCACTATCCCCCTCCTTTACAAATGGAGAAGGGTCTTTGAGAGTGGTGAACAGACCCTCCCTAGGTCAAAACAGTTCTTGGTAGCAGTATTCAAGAAATCAATAGATGTGGTGCATTGAGGAGATCTGCTGTCTCGGATCTGTTGTAAGTGTCATCAAGTCATAGACAATTAATGACAACCCTATGAATGAAAGACCTGAATACTTGTATAACTTTCATCATTTCTCTAAGTTCATAGAGTTTCTGGAGGCAAGCTATTTCAGAAGTGGATTCCACTCCTGCTTCGCAGCTTGTTTTAATCTGAAAGCTCCATCAAATATTGTCCACCATGTTGTTGTTAAGTGCTGTCGAGTCGCACCAGTGTCACAGTGTTTAGCCTCACAGCAATCATACGTTACTTCTGTACAGCAAATGGACAGAGTAGTGCTGTACTACTTAGAAGAGTGACCAAAACCAATCAAAACCAGACCTGAGGGCCGCAGATTACGATCACTGACTTTTGGTTTGTTAGCATAGCTTTCTATCCACTAGGCCCACAGAGTTCTCTCTATGGCTCGCTGCAATTCTATGAACAACAGATCTAGTCCTTGCACTATCAAATGCCATCCCCACAATTACAGGCATTCTGGAGCCCATTGCTGCAGTTACCTTATCAACCCATCATGTTGAGAATCTTTTCTTCTCTGACCTATCCAAGGAAATCATCTTCACTGACAGCGAGATACCTTCCCGTATCAAGTCCTTCATCTTCTGCAGCTCCATGCCAACACCACCACTGCTTCTCTGCCCCCTGCCATCCCCTCTTGCACCAGGGGCTCATGGCTGCTGCCATCCACCACTACTGGCCCTGTGAGGGCTCTGTCACACTGGCCGTGTGGCCCGGCGCCCGCTGCCTGCTGCCTCGCTCATGCTAGGAGACCTGTGGGCTCTGGCCACGGCAGCCCCATGGGGTCACAGCAGCTTGGGATTGGTGGTAGGTAGCTGGTGGAAGTGGGACTCACCCATGTTCTTTCAAGAATCTCTGAACTCTTGATGCTGAGCCTCAGTCCATATTGAAGACCCACAGTAAACTGTTTGGCTGTTTTTAGGTATGTCGAAGTTGCAGGCTATGGAGGACCATAGTTAGCTGTTTCATTGAGGCTTGCTGGGCCTCAAACTCCTCACACTGTGTCTTTCGCCACCACTATCCTGGTTCTGAGGATTTATTTTAGAAGAAGGTTATTCTGTGGTAATGTGGAGGCTCCATTGTACCAATTGTGGGGCCTGATGCCCACCGTCCATCCCAGGTGAGGGGATCCTTGGGACCCAGCCACTGAGGCCCCATGGAGCTGCTGTGGTGGCGTGGGCTCACAGTGGGGGACCGGGAGCTGTGGGACTCACCCCTTCTATTTTGGGAATCTTTATCCTCTTGATGTTAAGACTTAATCCGTATTGAAGACCAGTAATCAACTGTTTAATTGTTTAATTATCTATAAACTGTGGACTGTGGAGGGTCATAGTGGTCCGTTTCTATGTAGCTTCCTGCTCCTCCAGCTCCTTGCACTCTTAGCTTCACAGCCACCATCTTGGTTCCCTCAAAAACAACAAAATTTTTAAAAGAGTTTCTATCTCACCACATCTTCTCTAACATTTATTACTTGCTGTCCTGTTAAACTTTGCCACTGCAAATTGAGTGAGATGGTACCTTATTGTGGTTTTGATTTGCATCTCTCTTATTGCCAGTGATTTTGAGAATTTCTTCATGTGTCTGTTTGCCATTCAAATGTCTTTCTCATGAAAATTCTTCGTCTTTTGCTCAACTTTAAATTGTGTGATAAATCTCGTTCTGTGAAGTCCCTGTACAATTCTGTACTTTGATATAAGACTCTTGTCTGAAATGGTATTGCCAGTTATTTCCCCCTGTCAGTAGGCACATCCCCCCCCCGCCCACACACACACACACACACACACACACACTCTCGATATGCAAAAACTCTTTAGAAGGTCTCATTCATCAGTTTTATTCTCTCCAGATTGTATATTTCTGGCTTTATTTTGCAGACTCTTTACACCATAGACTAACTAGGCTGTCTAAGTGTGATCCCAGTTTGTCTCTCATGCACTTTATGGTTTTGGGCTCAATTCCCAGGTCTCTAATCCACCTAGAGTTGATTTTTGTTTATGGTGTAAGATGTATATAGCCTGTCTGAGCTCTCTGCAGTAGCAGACCAGCTTTTCAAGCATCATATATTGAAGTTGTTTCACCATTTGGTAGGTTTTATTTCTATGTTGAATATCAGTTGACTATAGATAACTGGGTCTGTTTTTGGGTTCTCACTTCTATTCCATTGGTCTAGGTACTTCTTGTTGTACCAGTACCATGCTGTTTTGGTTACTGTCACAGTGTAGTAAATTTTGAGGTCAGGGAGTGCTATGCCTTCCACCTCATTTTTATTTCTCAGAAGTGTTTCATTTGTTTGGGGTCTCTTGCCTCTCCAAATAAACTTGACAATTTCACTTTCAAGCTACTTGAAAAAGAAATTTTATATCTGTATTGAAATTGTGCTGAACATGTACATTGCTTTTGGTAGGATTGTCATTTTCACAATATTGAGTCTTCCCATTTATTGTGTTGCACAGAAATGTTCTGTAGTTTTCTTTGTATAGGTCTTTTGTGCCTCTAGTTAGGTTCATACCCAAGTATCTCAATTTGTGGTTAGCTATTGTAAATGCTATTGCTTTCTTGGTTTCCTTCTCTTAGTTTTCTATGTTACTGTAGAGAAAGCCCACTGATTTTTTTAATATTGACCTTAAATCCTCCCACTCTACTAAATTGGTCTATTAGCTCTAACAGTTTTTTTGTTGAGTCCTTGGGGTTTTCAGTGTTCATTATCATATCGTCCGCCTTAAGCAATGCTTTAACCATCTCTTTGCTGATCTGGATGCTTTTTATTTCCTTCTCTTGTCATATCGTCCTAGCAAGCACTTCCAATACAATATTGAATAGAAGTGGGGACAGTGGGCATCCTTTTCTGGTTCCTCTTCACAAGGAAAATCTTTTTAGACTTTCTCCATTGAGAGTGATATTAGCTCTTGGTTTTGCATATATACGTTTCACTATGTTGAGGAAATTCCCTTCTATTCCAATTTTGCTGAGTGTCTTTATCATGAAGGGATGTTGAATTTTGTCAAATGCCCTTTCTGCATCAATTGCTAAGATCATGATTTTTGTTATTTGCTATGTTAATATGATTAATTTTGTTGTTTGTTTTTCTTATGTTGAACCGTCTAGCATACCTGTTATTAATCCCGTTTTGTCATAAAGAGGTTTTTTTATGTGCTTTTGGATTCTATTGGCTAAGATATTGTTACAGATTTTTGTATCTATATTCATGAGAGATAATTGGTCTAATTTTCTTTGTAATATCTTTGCCTGATTTTGGCGTTAGCATTATGCTTATTTCATAGAATGAGTCTGAGAGTGTTCCTTCTTTTCAAAGTTTTTGCTGTGCTTTAAGTAGAATTATTGATAGATCTTCTCTGATTGTTTGATAGAATTCAGCTGTGAAAATTCCAGGGCTTTTCTTATGGGGAAGTCTTTTATGACCTGTTCAGTTTTTTCTTTTGTGATGGGTCTGTTCAAATATTTTCCATCTGTCCTTAACAATCTGAGTAGGGCATGAGTTTCAAAGAATTTGTCCATTTCCTACCTATAGTTTTAAAAAATTTTCAGAGTATTCATAGTATTGCACTATAATTGACTTAATTTTATCTGGTTCTGTTGTGATGTCCCCTCTGTCGTTTATTTTTTTAATTTAAAAATAATTTTTTTAATTTTAATTGTCATTTTAACAAAAGTTTACAGAAAAGTTAGATTTTTATTCATTCATTGTTGTACATTTTACCCCCTCTCCCTCCTTACATAATAAGACACAAATCAAAACCACAATGAGGTACCGTCTCACTCCAGTAAGAGTGGCAAAGTTTAAAAGGGCAGCGAGTAATAGATGTTGGAAAGGATGTGGCAAGAGAGGAACTCTTAAACATTGTTGGTGGGATTGTAAAATGGTACAACCAGTCTGGAAGGCAGTTTGGCGCTTCCTCAAAAAAGCTGAACATTGGAATTCCATGTGACCCAGCTATTCTACTACTTTGAATATGCCCTGAGTAGTTGAGAACTGAGGCACAAACTGAGATTTGTACACCAGTGTTTATAGCAGCATTATTCACCATCACAAGAACATGGAAACAGCCCAAATGTCCAACCACAAACAAATGGATTGAGAAAATGGTACATTCACACAATGGAATACTGTGCAGCAAGCAGGAGCATTAACTTTGTAAATTTACCTAACTTGGGAGGGACTGGAGAGCATCATGCTGAGTGAACTAACTCAGTCCCTGAAGGATAAATACTGCATAAGAACATTATTGTCGAATGAGTGTAAGGATCCAGTAGGGGTGGGAGAGGCTGAAAGAAGAGGGATGTGGATGTACAGGGGGCAGAGGGACGGTGCAGGAGAGGAAAACCCTTCATCTGTGAGTGGAGTGGTGGGAATGAATGTGTTTGAGACAGCAAGTTGGCACAGAATAGATTGGTGTGTAGGGCTCTTCTACATAGGGTCGCTATGAGTCGCTGGCACATAACAATTTGATAGGTGGAGGGGTGAGGGAAATTGAAAGAATTTGTTTGAATTTATAATTGAATTTTGAACCGACTAATGAATAGAACGTACTTTAGACACAGCTATTGTCAGTGAGTGGATGAAAAAAAAAAAAGATGTTTTCATGTTTCAAAAAGCCCCCTACAGATATAGGAAGTTCTTCAGGATTTTCCTGTACAAGGTAATCTCCTAATTTACTGCTAGGGTTTAAGGTGGCAGCACAGGGCTTCAAGCCCGGAAGGAGAAGAGGGGAGAGTTGGCGGCCATGTTCTCCCAGGTTTGCTTGCCTAGGGTTGCTATGGCCTGGTTACCAGAGAGAGCATGGTGCTGTTTGGGCGGATGTTGTGGCAATTTTCGGATGCGAAGGACTACTCTGCCTCCAGGAGCCAGGGAAGCCAGGCTTGGCCTAGGGTTTAAGGCGGCAGCACAGGGCTTCAAGTCCAAAAGGGCCCTCGACCTGTGGCCCTCGGACCAGTCTTTCATTGTTTTTGTTCAGACATTCCTCTAGGTCGTACAGCCCTGGTGTACAAGTTGTTGTACTGTGTTCACTTTTGGTTGCTGTGAGGCTGAACACCGTGACACTGATGTGTCAAATGCATTAATGATTGGCTACCCAATGCGGACAGAGAGTGGGGTGGAGTTCCCCGATTAAAACAAGTTTGGAAGGAGGAGTGGCATCCATTTCCATAATAGCTTGCCTCCGGAAACCCTATGAACCTGGAAAGAGGATGAAAGGCACCGAAGCCTCGAGGACTCTCCTTCATAGGGTCGCTATGAGTCGCCTGTGACTCAACGGCACTTAACAACAACACCAATGAAAAGAAAAAAAAAATCCACCCCTCTGTCATTTCTTTTTTTAAAAAATTTATTATTAATTTCAATGAAAACTTACAGAGACTTTGGATTTCTATTCACCCATTGTTGCACTTTTCTTTCCTCCCAACCCTCCCTCCTAGTGCACTACCCTTTTGGAAAAGTAAAATAAAAATTCCTTCATTGTTTTACAGTCCTTCCCCCCAGGTCCACTCCACTATGCAGCCTTCGCTCTGGACTCCTGTAATGACAAAAATACCCAGTAACATATCCCTTCTAAACAGTTTTCTCCCTCATCTGTTTCAATGCAATATACATTATTGAACCCATCTTTCTCAGTCTTCCCCCAACCGTGAGGTCTACAGTGGCACCATGCAGTATTTGTCCTTTTGTGACTGAGATACTTCACTCAGCACAATGTCCTCCAGGGTCACCCATTCCGAACAATATTGCATGAGTTCCTTGTTTTTCAATTCAGCGTAGCATCCATTGTGTGAATACACCACAGCTTCTCTATCCATTCGTTTGTTGATGGGCACTTAGGTTGTTTCCAACTCCCTGTTATTGTGAACAAAGCTGCGATAAACATGGGTACGCATATATCTGCTTGAATGTCAGTTATGGTCTCTTTGGGGTACATTCTCAGTAGTGGAATTGCTGGGTCAAATGGTATCTCTATTTGCAACTTTTTGAGGAAACGCCACACCACTCTGCACAGTAGTTGCACCATTCTACACTCCCACTAACAGTGAACAAGGGCTCCAGTTTCTCCACAACCTCGCCAGCACCTGTTGCTTGCTGCTCTGTTAAATTTTGCTATTCTGTCTGGGGTGAGATGATATCTCACAGTTTTTTTAATTTGCATCTCTCTTAGAGCTAGAGATTTTGAACATTTCTTCATGTGCTTGTTAGCCATCTGAATTCTTTGGTGAAGTGTCTGTTCATATCCTGTGCCCATTTTTCTATTGGATTATTTACTTTCATCTTGTTGTGGTGCTCAAGTATTTTGTAAATTTTGGATATAAGTCCCTTATCTGATATGTCATTACCAAATACTTTTACCCAGTCTGTGGCTTCCCTTTTTACCCTGTTGGAGAAGTTTTTGGATGTGCATAGGGATTTGATTTTTAGAAGGTCCCGTTCATCTATTTTATCCTCTCCTGATTGTAGGTCCCTCTGTCATTTGTTAATTAACTGTGTCTTGTCTCTCCCCCACTTTTGTTAATTTTGCATTTGTCAAGTTTATTAATATTAACCATTTCAAAAAGCCAGCTCCTTGTCTTATTGGATGGTTTGAATTATTTTTCTGGTTTCTATCTAATTTATTTTCTCTCTTGTCCTTATAATTTCCTTTTTCTAAAGACTGTAGATTTAGATTGTTCTTTCTCTATTTGCTGAAGGTGTTGAGTAAGCTCATTGATTTTTCTTCCTTTTTAACGTGTGTGCCTATTGATATGAGTTGCCTCCTGAGGACTGTCTTAGCTATATTCCAGAGATTTTGGTATGTTGTGTTTTCATTTTCATTTGTTTCAAAGAACTTTTTAATTTTATTCTTTATTTTTGTTATAACCCAATCATGTTCAATAGAGTGTTATTCAGTTTCTATATGGGTGGTTTAGTAAGCTTTACCATCCGGTGGTTAATTTTTAGTTTTATGGCATTGTGATCTCAGAAGATATTTTGTATTATTTCAATGTTTGGTTGGTTTGTTGTTTTTTTTAATTTGTTGAGACTTGCTTTGTGTCCACATGTGTGATTGATTCTGGAGAATATACCATGTGCACTTGAGAAGAAAGTTAATTGAGTTTTAGTTGGGTGCAGTACCCTGAATACATCCACAAGCATGAGTTGGATGAATATATAGTCTAAATCTTCTGCATCTTTGTTGAGTTTCTTTTGAGTTGACCTGTCCTTTTGTGATAGTGGTGTGTTGAAATATTCTGCCACTATTGGAGTGCTGTCTATCTATTTCTTTCTTCAATTCTGGTAACTATTGTTTTTTCATTTTTCAGTTCTATCATTTGATGTATTTGATGTATAAATGTTGACCCAAAGTTATGTCTTCTTGGCTTTTAATCAGTATGCAATGTCCTTCCTTATCTTTATGGTGATTTTCATCCTGAAGTCTATTGTTTCAAACATTAGTATTACCACTCCTGCTTTTTCTGTGTTTGCCATTTGCCTAGTGTATATTTTTCTAGGCTTTGGTTTTAAATCTGTTTTTCTTCCTGTTTTTAGATGTATTTCTTGTAGGCAACATGTTAATGGGCTTGTTTTTTCATCCATTCTGCTACTCTTTTCCTCTTAATTGGCACATTTAATCCATTTACATTAAGTGTGATTCTTGTTTGATGAGGTTTTTTTTATATAATTTTTTTAATTAGAAAGGATTTGTAGTCTCTCAACACAAATACACACAATTAAAATATATAATATTTATATACATATGTATCTACATAAGTTGGGAATCACATAGGAGTGAAGAAGCTGAACAACAGGGGTAACTGAAAGATGGTTTCTCATCTGCTCTAGGTGTCCCAGGGTCAACCACTGTCCCTGACAGGTAGACCAGGAGAGACAGGCAGAATCATTGGCAAACTGTTGCAACAAGGTCCTTCTCCAGATAGTTTTTCAGGATCACTGAGGTGACTGGAGATGCTGTAGGAGTTGGAACTGGAGTGGATGGAGCAGAATGTGTGAAGGGCCGCACTCCATGCTGGAGTAAAAGGATGACACCAGTACTGGTTCCAGTGCCTAAAGGACCATGACTTAGAGAGATGGTGCCTGGGGAACTAAGAGGGGGGTTGCAAATTGGAGTTGTATGGATCTAGGTGAGGTCCATTGGAGTTGCATGAATCTAGGTGAGGTCCATGGCTGGCCACTCTGTAAGGTGCCAAGGCTGCTTCTGTTTCAAAACTATATGTCCAAACTGTGTCTCTTTCATCTTTTCCATGGGAGGTGCCAAAGAGGAAACACCCAGATTAGTGGGATGTCTTGGTAGATGCTTTGCTTTCTCTCAAAGATGACCTCTGGACAGCTATATGAGGAAACCAAGTCTTTAACATCCCTTTGACCTGCAGTAGGGTTCCTAGATAACGCTCTCCCATATGTGGCTTCTGCAAAATGCCTGTATTACGTTGGATCCTGTCCATTGCTACACTCTGCTGGAAACTGCTCAATACTCTTTCAAACCAACCCATCTTCAGCCCATTCAGTAAGTCTGTGAGTGGATGAATGAATCCTTGGAGCTCTTTATACTTCTGAGCAAAGAGCAAGTCTCTCTCTGTAGTAGAACCCTGGAATCGTAGACTGGTTTCCAATTCATCATCTCTTGACCTTTTGACCCCAGATCTTGCTTCATTGGCTCAGCTTAAGCTCCGTTTCTCGCTCAGCTTCCCAGCTTAGCTACCCACAGTCTTAGCTACCTCCGTCTCACTCCTTGGGTGGGTCCCTGATCCATTTTTACCATTGTCATTTTGCTGTGTTTCTTTTTTCTGTTGCTTCTGGTTACTATGGTCCATCCACTTTTCTTTGGCATCTCCATGTGAAGGACTTCACTTAAAATTTCTTGTAGTTTTTATCTTGTTTCACAAATTCCTTAAGTTCCTTTTTTTTTCTACAAAGAATCTCATTTATCCTTCATATTTGGTGGGGAACTTTGCTGTGTATAAGATCCTTGACTGGCAGTTGTTTTCTTTCAACTTCCCGTTGTCTTCTTGCTTGCATGGCTTCTGGTGAGAAATCAGAATTTAATCGAATTGTTTCCTCTTTATAGGTGACTCTTTGTTTTTCTTCTGATGATTTTAGTATTCTATCTTTATCTTTTAATTTGGATAATTTGACTATTTGTCTTGATGTTTTTCTTTTTGAGTTTAGTCTATTTGGTGTTCTTTATGCTTATTGAATGTGGATTTCCTTGTTCTTCAAAATACCTGGAAAGTTTTCTTCTAATACTTCTTCCACAGTTTTCTCAGTCACTTCCCTGTCACTCCTCTATTCTAGAATTCCAGTCATGTAGATGCTGTTCCTTTTGATGTAATCCTACATGATTCTAATGTTTTTCCTTATTTTCTTTATGTCTCATGTCTGATTTTTCTTCTAGTATGTTTCCACTGAGGCTCTTGTCTTCCAGCTCCATGACTCTCTATTCCATCTCTTCACTTCTACTTTTTCATCCCAGCAGCATGTTGGACACTTCTGCCATTTCAGTCTTAATATTCTGGATTGCATTTTCATACTTTTCTGTTATTTGCAGTACTGTGTTGACTCTACCCTCTCTATCTTGTGACGATTTTTAAAGTTCTTGTACCTCTTTATCCATACTATCAATTCTTTCTTCCATTCTTCTGCATTTTCTTCTGTAGCTGTTCAAGTTACTCCTCATCAATATATATATATATATATATATAATTTTTTTTTCTGGATTGCTGTCTCTGGGGTATTTGCTCTCTTAATTACTTCCATTGTTTCTTTTATCATTTGCATCTTCTTCTGTAGCTATTCAAATAACTCCACATCAACATATTTCTTCTGGTTCTATCTATCTGAGGTATGCTTTCTTAGGAGAAGGGTTGTATTGTTTTTTTCATGGTAACTGAGGCAGACTGCTGATTTTTTGGCATTATTTGAGTCTTAGTAGATGTTAGGTTGTTGTAACTACATAATGAGCCCCTCGCCCCACTGCCCCAGGGTATGGCAGAGTTTTGTGAAGGTCCTATATATTCGTGCTCCCCTCTTGGGAACAGCAATCAGCCCAGAGCATGATTACTTTGTCCTCCAGAAACTGCAACTCTACCCAGCCTCTTCTGCTTGAGCTTAAGAAATCCCACATGATGTAGCTAGACAGCAGAGTTTAAGGCCAAGGTACCTGTTATATTGCTGCTGCTGTTGCTTCCGCTGCTGCTGCTGGAGAGCAAGGGTGGCAGCTGGGGAATCTCCAGGCAGTGGGGGCAACAGTTTAGTGCTCTGGGTGGGATTGTAGTCTGGACACACTGAAACTGCATCACCTCAACCTGGCAGGCAGTGGTTCTTTTGCGGGCCAGGGTGTGAGTCTGCCTAAGCTGGGCCACAGCATTTTAGCAGATACCAGGGAAGTGGTGGCTGGAGATATTCCTGAGTTGACCATGCCACACATGCTGTGTCTTGCAGCAGAGCGATGGTAAGGTCCCCTGACTAGTGCGTCTTCTGAGAAGAGCGGGTCTCTAGATTTTAATTCCTATACTATTTGTTAATTTATGACCTTGTATGGATTTCTTATCCTTTTTGTACTTTAATTTTCTTGTCTGTATATTAGAAATAATAATGGTAGACTTTTAAAAATTTTTTTAAATTTTTTTTTACACAGGTTTTGGATTTCCATTCATTCATTGCCGCAATTTTCTCCCTTACCACCCCTCCCCACCAGCTTGCTTCCCCCTCCAAAGAGAGGAAAAAAAAAGAAAAAAAATTCCTTCATTAGTATACAATTCCCACGTCCCTTCCCCCC
>NW_006399924.1:1578406-1579306 GCF_000299155.1 Elephantulus edwardii | reverse complement strand
CTTTTGTTGTAGTTGTTATGTGCCACTGAATTGCCTTCAACTCATAGCAACCTTACCTGTAACAACTCTGAAGCTTGCCTCTTCCTGAGCCAGTCTCACTGACTAGGACAAACCTACTGGCATTGCCTCAGTTACTGTATCAATCTATCTCCACTGAGGTGTTCCTCTCCTGCACTGTCCCTCCACCCTTCCAAGTATGTTGTCTTTTCCCAAGGACCAGTCCCTCCTTGTCACATGCCTAAAATATGTGAGACAGAGCTTCAAAATCCTAACTCCAAGGAAAAACTTGGTTTCACTCTCTCCAAGACAGACCCATTTGTTTTTTTGGCATTTCATCGTATGTTCAAGCTTCTTCAGCACCCCTTAAAGGCTTCAATTCTTTTTCTGTAATCTTTAGTCAATGTCTAGCTCTCTGATGCATAGCAAGTGATTGTGAGGACCATGGCCTGTATCAGGCATACCTCAGTCTCTAGATTGACATCATTGTTTCTCAGTATCCTGAAGAGGTCCCTGAGAGTAGATTTTCTCAGTGCAATTCATCTTTTGATTTCCTGACTGCTAGTGCCAAGAATTTTAATTGTGGAGCCGAGCAAGCTGAAATTGTTGACAATCTCAATCTCTTCTTCACTTGGTGCTGCCAGTTGGCCTACTGGTGAGAATCTTTGTCTTTTTGATGTTGAGTTTTAATCCGTGTTGAAGACTACAGTCCTTGACCTTCTTCAGGTCTTCCTCAGTTTCAGCAAGCAAGGTTGTGTCATCTGCATATAATTTTTAGGAAAGTAAATTTTCATAATGTATTATGAACAGTGACCCAACTGAGTGTGGAAACTACAGAACAGTGTCATTGATTTCACATGCAAGCAAGATTCTACTGAAGATCATCCAAAAACGATTAGAACA
>NW_006399924.1:1544798-1577226 GCF_000299155.1 Elephantulus edwardii | reverse complement strand
ACTCGACGGCACATAACAACAACAACAACATTATGAAAGAGAATATTTTAGTATTTTAAACTGATAAGAACAGATACCACGCTTGATCTTAGCCAAAAGGCCGAGAAGCGGTATTTTAGTACTTTAAAATGATGAGTTTTCTTTTACTCTATAAAGGAAATGTCCATTCCAAGACATTGCCACAAGGTGGTGATATTGTTCTAAGTTATTCTTAGGCCTTTCACAAGAAAAGTAGTTTGTTACATTTTTAAAGATGTGAACCTGTGTTTGTGGTGATTTCTGAAGAATGAAGAAAGCAAATGTAGGTAGGAAAAAGTATATATAAATGCAGCTCTGAAAAATTTGTATCAAATTTTTTACTTGGAAAAAGATTATGAAATGAAAGCTCATTATGAATGGTCAAAAAAAAATCTTAAAATCATTTCATTTGACTGTTTTATTTTAGACATGGATAAATTTCAGCCCAGCGGTATTTAGTTCAAAGAATGATCAAGGTAGACATATGTAGAAAAGAATAGAATACTTGGCTCCTAGTCTGGTGTTTTTATAGTACACATCTTGCTCAGTGTGCCTTCCTAATTTAAACTCACTGAAAACTAAACCTTAAGTATTGTGAGAGTATTGTCCCTTGTAATCTTTTGTTGTGTATGTGCTCCAGTCTTTCATGTGAGAGGTTGCCATGATTATTATCTTCAGAGAGATATGAATGAAGCTGGTGAATGAAGGAAGTGTTGAAATAGGAAGTTCACACAGGTTTCCACTAAGGTATCAGTTATGGTTATGTGCCATCAAGTTTTCTGTGCCTCATAGTGACCCTATGAATAGTAATTCTGAACCCTTATATATCTTATCTGGGCCATAAGGCAATGATGACTACCTTTTATTTATTTAGTTATATTAAATGGTTTTTCTTTTAGGTACTTCAATGTTGTTGTTATGTGCTGTTGAGTGGTTTGCAATTCATTGTGACCCTATGTACAACAGTTCTGAACCGTGCTCTATCCTGTGCCAACCTTATTGTCTCTGACATACCTCCCCCCATTACTCCAGTCACTGAATCAATCCATCTTATTGAGGGTCTTACTATCTTGTGGTGTTCCTCCATCCTCTCAAGCATGATATTCCTCTACATGGGCTAGTCACTCCTCTGACATGCCCAAAGGATGTCAAACAAAGCTTTAGAATCTTTGTCTCCAAGGAACAGCTTAGTTTCACCCTCTCTAGGACAAATCTGTTTGTTTTCCTAGCAGTCCATGGTATATTCAATACTCTTCTTCAGCACCACAGATCAAGGGCATCAATTCTCCCTCTATCATCCCTAGTCATTGTCCAGATTTCTGATGCAAAAGCAAGTAATTGCAAAAATTATGGCCTGGATCAGGTGTACCTTAATCTCCAGACTGACAGTCTCCAACTCTTTAGTACTCTGGAGAGATCCTGACAGCAGATTTTTCCAATGTAATTAGTCTGATATTTGTTTTTTTGGTTTGTTTGTTTGTTTTTTAATACTTGTTTATATACTTGAGCACTACAACAAGATAAAGGTAAATAATCCAATTGAAAAATGGGCAAAGGATATGAAGAGACTCTTCACTAAAGAAGACATTCAAATGGCCAACAATCGCATGAAGAAATGTTCAAAATCCCTAGCTCTAAGAGCGATGCAAATCAAAACAACTATGAGATACCATCTCACCCCAGACAGAATAGCAAAATTTAACAGAACAGCAAACAACAAGTGCTGGCAAGGTTGTGGAGAAACTGGAACTCTTAATTGTTGGTGGAAATATAAAATGGTGCAACCACTGTGGAAGGTGGTGTGGCACTTTCTCAAAAAGTTGCAAATAAAAGTACCATTTAACCCAGCAATTCCAATACTGGGTATATACACCAAAGAGACCATAACTTCCACCCAAGCAAATATATGCATACCCATGTTTAGAGCGGCTTTGTTCACAATAGCAAGGAGTTGGAAACAACCTAAGTGCCCATCAACAAACGAATGGATAGAGAAGCTGTGGTATATTCACACAATGGAATACTATGCTATATTGAAAAAGAAGGAACTCATGCAATATTATTAAAAATGGGTGACCCTGGAGGACATTATGCTGAGTGAAATATCTCAGTCACAAAGGGACAAATACTGCATGGTGCCTCTGTTGTAAAACAGGACTGACATTGGCATTGGGGGGAAGACTGAGAAAGATGGGATAAATAATGTATACTACATTGAAACAGATGAGGGAGAAAATTGTTTAAAAGGGATAAGTGATTAGGTATTTTTGTCATGATAGGAGTCTAGAAGGAAGGGTATATAGTGGAGTGGACTTGGGGGAGGGATTGTAAATAATGAAAGAAGTTTACTTGTCAAAGAGTGCGGGGGAGGGATGGGCAGGGAGAGAAGTGCAACAATGAATGACTGGGAATCCAAAGTCTGTAAATTTTCATTGAAATTAATAATAAAAAAATTAAAAAAATATTGGTTTATTTACAAAGTTCGAATACATTGTTTTTCCACATTAGATCTTTCCCATTTCCTTCTCCATCCCCACCCATCAAATTGTGCGACCCTATGATTAACCCACCTCCTCTACCAATATTCACCCCTCTGCTTCCACCCTCCTCCTCACCTTGGATCCTCATACTCAGTCTACAATAATGGTTTTATTCAGTATTTGTCCTTGTGGGACCGAGTTAGTTCACTCAGCGTAATGCTCTCCCTTCCCTCCCAAGTTAGGTAGTAATTTACAAAATCATTGCACTTGCATGCTACATAGTATTCTGTCATGTGAATGTACCATAATTTCTCAGTCTATTCGATTTTGATTGGAAATCTGTGCTGTTTCCATGTTCTTGAGATGGTAGATAATGCTGCCCTGAACATTGGTGTGTAAGTCTCTTATTTGTACCTCATTTTATCAGGGTATATTCCATGCAGTAGAATAGCTGGTTCATATGGAATTTCTAGGTTCAGCTTTTGGAAGAAGTGCCAAAAAGCCTTCCAGAGTGATTGTACCATTTTACAGTCCCACCAATAATGTATGTATAAGGGTTCCTATCTCACCACATCCCTCCAATATTTATTACTTGCTGTCCTATTAAACTTTGCCACTATTACTGAAATGAGATGATATCTCATTGTGGTTTTTATTTGCATCTCTCTTACTGCCAGTGATTTTGAATATTTCTTCATATGTCTGTTGGTCATCCAGATATCTTCCTCTGTGAAAATTCTTTTTCTTGTGAAAGTCCAGGAATATTCTGTAAACTTTCATTATGAGACTTTTGTCTGAGGTGGTATTGCTAAATGTTTCTTCCCAGTTGGTGGATTTTCTTTTCACTCTGTTGGAAAATGCTTTTGATGCACATAGGGATTTAATCTTTAGAAGGTCCCATTCATCAATTTTATCCTCTTCAGTTTGTGCTTTTCTGGCTGTGTTTTGCCATCTCTTTATACCATAGACTAGGCTATCTAAGCTTGATCTCAGTTTGTCTCTTATGAATTGTATGGTTTTGGGTTTTACTCCCAGTTATCTGATCCACCTTGAGTTGATTTTTTTTTTTGGTATGATATGAAATGTGGATCCAGTTTTCAGCTTTCTACAGCTAGCAGTCCAGTTTTGCAACCACTATTGGTAAAAGAAGTTGTCATTTTCCCATTTGGTAGGTTTTATTTCCTTATCAAATATCAGTTGACCATAGATAGCTGGGTCTATTTCTGACTTCTTAATTCTGTTCCACTGGTCTAGATGCTTGTCGTTGAACCAGTACCATGCTGTTTTGGTTACTATCACAGTGTAGTAAGTTTTGAGGTCAGGGAGTGCTATGCCTTCCACCTCATTTTTATTTCTCAGAAGTGTTTTGTTTATTTGAGGTCTCTTGCCTCTCCAAGTAAACTCGACAGTTTTCCTTCCAATCTCCTTGAAAAATAAATTTTATATCTGTATTGGGATTGTGCCGAACATGTGCCTTGCTTTTGGTAGGATTGTCATTTCCACAATATTGAGTTTTCCTAATATTTTGTTGTGCAGAAATGTTGTGTAGGCTTTTTTTTGTATAGGTCTTTTGTGCCTCTAGTTAGGTTCATACCCAAGTATCTCAATTTGTGGTTGGCTATTGTAAATAGTATTTCTTTCTTGGTTTCCTTCTCTGAGTTCCCTATCTTACTGTAGAGGAATCCTACTGATTTTTGGATATTGATCTTGAGTCCTCCCACTCTACTAAATTGGTCTATTAGCTCTAATAGTTTTTTTTGTTGAGTCTGTGGAATTTTCTGTGTATACTATCATGTCATGTGCATATAGTGATACTTTAACCATCTCTTTGCTGATTTGGATAGTTTTACTTCCCTCTCTTGTCATATTTTCCTAGCAAGCACTTCTAATACAATATTGAATAGAAGCGCGGTGACAGTGGGCATCCTTTTCTGGTCCCTCTTCACAAGGAAAATGCTTTTAGTCTTTCTGCATTGAGAGTGACATTGGCTCTTTTTTTTTTTTGCATATATACATTTCACACATTGAGGAAGTTCCTTTCTATTCTAATTTTGCTGAATATCTTTTCAGGAAGCTGTGTTGGATTTTGTCAAATGCCTTTTATGCATCAATTACTTAGATCATGTGGTCCTTGTTATTTGTTTCATTAATACGGTGAATGACATTGATTGTTTTTCCAATGTTGAACCATCCTTGCATACCTGTTATGACTTCCACTTGGTCATGGTGAATTACTTTTTTATTTGCTTTTGAATTATGTTGGTTAGGATATTGTGAAGAATTTTTGCATCTATATTCATGAAAGATATTAGTCTGTAGTTTTCTTACTTGGTAATATCTTTGCCTGATTTTTGTATTAGGGTTATGCTTGCTTCATAAAATGACTCTGTAGAGTTCCTTCTTTTTCTTTTTTGTGAAATAATTTAAGTAGACTTGGCGATAGATCATTTCTGAATTGTTATTGTTCTATGTGCCGTCAAGTCAAGTATGACTCATAGCAACCCCGTGAACAAAAGATCTGAATGCAGTCCTGTCCTGCGCCATCCTCACACTTCCTGACACACAAGAGCTTATTGTAGCAGTCACCATGTCAATCTATCTGGTTGAGGGTCTTCTTTTCCATCACCAACCCTCCACCCTTCCCAACATCGTGTCTCTCTCTAAGGAACAACACCTACTAGCAATACTTCCGAAGAACATGAGGTGAAGCCTCATCGTTCTTGCCTCCAAAGAGTACTCTAGTGGTATGATTTCCAAGACTTAACTGTTCGTTCTCTTGGTCATCCATGGGATTTTCAGTGCTCTTCTCCAACACCAAAGGTCAAAGGTGTTAATTATTTTTCTGTCATCCTTATTCATTATCCATATCTTGGTGCATAGTGAGTAATTGAAAATATTATGGCCTGAATCAGATGTATCTTAGTCCTTAAACTAACATCACTACTCCTCAATAACTTGGAAGGGTCCCTAACCTCATATTTTCCCAGTACAATGCATCTCCATATTTTCTGACTTCTCATACCAAGGGTGTTAATTTTGGATCCAAGCATGATGAAGATGTTGACAGTTTCAGTTTCCTCTCCATCCATCATGACAGTGGTAAGAATCTTTGTTTTCTTGATATTGAGACACAATCCATACCAAAGGCTGTATTCCTTGAACTTCTACAACAAGTACTTCACATCCTCCTCACTTTCAGCAAGTGAAGTTGTGTCATCTGCATAACGCAGGTTGTTGATGAGTCTCCCTCCAATCTTGATGCCACATTTTTCCTCATAGATTTCAGCTTCTTAAATATTTTGCTCAGCATATAGAGTGCACAGGCGTGGAGATAGAATATAATCCTGATGCACTCCCTTCCCAATTCCAAACTAGTGCTCCCCTGCTCTGTTCACACAACAGGCTCCTAATCCAGGTCTAGGTTCCTCATGAACACAATCAAGTACTCTGGGATTCCCATTCTTCTTAATGCCAGCCACAACTTGTCATGATCCACAAAGTCAAATGCCTTTGAATAGTCAATAAAGTACAAGTAGACATTCTTCTGGTATTCCTTACTTTCAGCCAAGATCCATCTGATATCAGCAATGATATCCCTTGGTGCTATGGCCTCTTCTAAATTTTGTTTGAACTTCTGGCAGTTCCCTATCAATATACTTTTCAGGCTGCTATTGAATGATCTTTAACTGTATTTTGTTTATATCAATGATATTGTTCCATACTTTCCACATTCCGTTAGATCACTCTTCTCTGGGAATGGGAACAAATATGGACTTCTTCCATTCAGTTTGCCAGATAACCATACTCCAAATTTCCTGGCATAGATTGTTGAATGTATCCAAGGCTGCATCTGTTAACTGAAACAAGTCAGTTGGTATCCCGTCGATTCCTGGGGCCTAATTTTTTTGCCAGTGCCTTCAGTGCAGCACCCACTTCCTCTTTTATTACCATTGACTCCTGTTCATATGGTACTTTCTGAATTTTTTCAGTATCAATCAATTCTTTCTGATACAGTGACTCTGTGTTATCCCTCCATCTTCTTTTGATGCTTTTTGGCTCATTCTTGGATGTTTGGTAGGATTCGGCTGTGAAGCCATCTAATCGAGGACTTATGGGAAGTCTTTTTATGACCTGTTAAATTTCTTCTTTTGTGATGGGACTGTTCAAGTGTTCTTATCTGTCCTTGTCAATCTTGGTTAGGCATGAGTTTCAAGGAATTTGTCCATTTTCTCTACCTATTTTAATTTATTGTATTCTGATATTACTGATTTAATTTCATCTGGTTCTGTTTTGATGTCACCTCTGTCATTTCTTAATCGAGTTATCTGCGTATTCCCTTTCTTTTCTTTTATTAGATTTGCTGGCAGTTTATCAATTTTACTGACCCTTTCAAAAAACCAGCTCCTGGTCTTACTGAAGCGTTCATTTCTTATTCTGTTTTCTATCTCATTGATTTCAGCTCTTATCCTTATAGTTTCTTTTCTTCTAGAAGCTGTAGGATTCAGTTGTTGTTCTTTTTCTTTTTGATGAAGGTGTTGAGTTAGAGCATTGATTTTTCTTCTTTCTTCCTTTTTTATATGTGTGCCTGTTGCTTTGAACTGGATCCTAATGACTGTTTTACCTGTGTATCCAAGAGGTTTTGATATGTTGTCTTTTCATTTACATTTGTTTAAAGGAACTTTAAAATTTTATTTTTTATTTCTTTTAAAAACCCGAGTTCTAGCAGAGAGTTATTCTGTTTCTACACGGTAGTTTTGTAAGCTTTAAACTTCTATAGTTAATTTTTAGTTTTATGGAACTGTGGTCTGAGAAGTTACTTTTGTATTATTTTAATGTTTTTTAATTTGTTGAGCCTTGCTTTGAGTCCTAATACGTGATGGATTCTGGATAATGTACCATGTGCACTTAAGAAGAAAGTGAATTGAGTTTTAGTTGGGAGCAGCGTCTGTTTGTTGAATTGTCAGTTGGCATGCTATCAGTTCCTTGGACTTTGTATTTTGCCAATTCCTTCAGAGCAGTTTGAACTTCCTCCTTCATTACTGTTGGTTCTTGATCATATGTTGTTGCATGAAATTCTTCTGTTTCACACAACTCTTTTTGGTACAGTGACTCTGTATACTCCTTCTGTTTTCTTTTTTATATGCCTCCTGAATAATTTAATATTCTTTCCAGAGCATCCTTATGTTTTGCAACTTGAGGCATCAGTTTGTTCTTCAGTTCTTTCAGCTCAAGAAATACCGAGTGAGTTTGGCTCTTCTGATTTTCTGACTCCAGCTCTTTGCACATTTCTTTATAATACTTTGTCTTCCTGTGCTGCCCTTTGAAATCTTCTGTTCAGCTCCTTAAGTTCTTGATTTCTTTGCTTTGGCTTCTTGATGCTCTAGTCCAGTATTCGGAGTCTCTCCTGACATCCATTTAGTTCTTTTCTTCCTCCTTTGTCTTTGAAATGACCTTTGGCATTCTTCATGGATGATATTCTTGATATCTTCCCACAGCGCATTTGGTCTTTGCTCATTAGTATTAAAGGCCTTAACCTGTTCCAAAGATGGTTTTGAAATTCAAGTGGGATAGACTCAAGGTTAAATATTCGTTCCTGTGGATTTAA
This sequence comes from Elephantulus edwardii, assembly GCF_000299155.1. Classification (NCBI taxonomy): domain Eukaryota; kingdom Metazoa; phylum Chordata; class Mammalia; order Macroscelidea; family Macroscelididae; genus Elephantulus; species Elephantulus edwardii. The sequence goes on along the minus strand of NW_006399924.1, from coordinate 1,569,123 downwards.
CGGATTTTTTTTTAGCCTCAGCTTGAACTTGTATATGAGTAGTTGGTAGTCTGTTTCACAATCATCACCTGGCCTAGTTTTTACAGCTGATATTGAGCTTTTCCAAAGATTCTTTCCACAGATGTAGTCAATTTGATTCCTATGCACTTATTTTTCATTTTGTAACTATAATTACAATTAAATAATGCCATTATTCACAATGTCCTATTGAACTTTTGCTGTACTCTTCTTTTCCCTTTATCAACCTATCCATTCACTAATCTCTGCTCCTTCTCTGTTCCTCTTGTCCCTGCCTGTCAAACCTCCTTTATTGTTTCCATCTGTGAGTAAACCTTCATTTACTCTCTTCCCCCCCTTCTTCCCTATTTGATCAGTTCTGCATATTATATTGTACATGGCTAATTTAGTTTAAAAGGCTGTCTGATCCTCCACTCATTTCAGGTTGATCTTCCCTTTCCTTAATTTATTACATTATTCATTGTCTCTCCATTTTAATCCTGTTCTACATACCCTGCCCCCAAACACTCTATTTTTGTAATAGTAGTCTTACCCAGTATTTGCACTTTGTACCTGGGTTATTTCACTCAGCATAGTGTCCTGCAGACTCATCTGTGTTGTGTAGAGTTGTACAAGTTCTTTATTGTTTTCCACTGCTGCATAGTAGTCCATTTTGTGAATGTGCTATAGCTTCAGGTAATCAATAAACACATGAAGAAATGCCCAAGATTACTAGCAATTAGAGATCAAATTCATAAGAATGAAATATCTAACCCTAATGGCGGTAACAGGACAACAAACAATAAATATTGGTGAAGATGCAGAGAAATTGAACTGTCATGTGTTACTGGTGGGAATGAAAAATGGTACAACTACTATACAAGGCAACCTGATGTTTCCTCAAAAAGTTGAAAATTGAAATACTATTTGATGCAGCTATTTCATTACTGGGAATATACTCTAATTAAATGAGAGCTGTGACATGAACAGTTGTATGTATAATGTTTGTTGCAGCATTATTCACAATAACAAGGAGATGGAAGCAACACAAGTGCCCATCAACAAATTAATGAGTAGAGAAACGATTATGACCTTTTACTAGATTAGGTCATGTGCTAAAGAAAGCTGTGCATAAAAGTAGAGAGAAAGTGATCTTATCAGATAGAGTTGAAATAGCATCTCAGTGTTCAGAGTAAATTTGCAATTTACTTTCAGAATTAATGCAAATATCTCTTCATTCTTTATAGTCGCATTTATCCCTATTTAAAAAAACTTACTGATAAGAAAAATGCTGATTTTTTTTTTTTAGAGTCAGAGTATATTTATGGGCAGGGCTGGATTGAAAAATGCTGATATTTTATAGTTTACTGAGAGAAAGTATGAATGATTGAAAGGGGATGAATTAAAATGAAAATATTCTCTGACTTCTAGGTTATTAGTAACTCAAGAGTTTTTACACCACTATTCAGCCTTTTACTGGAAAAAATGGAGATTTTTTTTTTCTTTAGAAGATCCTTGAATTTAAGGTATATGAGAAATTTAGATAACTCATTTGTTTTCACAACAACTCTGTGAAGACAAGAGTAGATTAAACATTTTCATCTTACATCTTTATGGAAAAGTGGATGACAGATGATAAGTGTAATTTATTCATTCTAATATAATTATTAGTATATTTTTAGATAAATTCTGTTTACCTAAGTGTTCTACTGGTTGATGTTACTTACTTAATGAAATAAATACTTAGAATAATAGTTAGAGACTATTTTGTATTTTTATTTTTTTTAATCAATGAAGAGAACACAGACATCTTTGGTGGAAACAACTGAAACTAGTTCTCAGAAACTGTATTCTAAAGCAACTCCTTTACAAAATATATCTAAAACTTTTACATCAACTGATAGTGGCAAATCTAAAGAGAAAAGAGATTCTTTATGGACATCTACTGCATCAGCTGATCGTGACAAATCAAAAGCGAAAAGAGATTATTTATGGACATCTACAAAAAGTGTTTTATCTACACCATTTCCAAAGGTTTGTTATTAACATTTTTGTGATGATAGTGCCTTTAATTTTTTTTTGTTGAAATAAAAAGTTTTTCAATCAGTTTTAAAAAGCCAATTAAGTTCCTGTTGCTTCAAAACTCCTAGTTTCTAAAAAAAAAAACCAACCCAAAACACAAACTCCTAGTTTCTATTCCTTAATATACTTAATGCACTCACACACAGAGTAATTTCTTCAAAGTTTCTATAGTAGTGTTAGATGATATGTCTTTTTAAAAACAACAACAACAAAATCCCCAAACAAACCAGCAACATGTGTCTACAGTCTTGGTGTGGCAGATAAAATCATTAATGCATAGATTTCTTATAGGAGAAATCTTATTCTGATTTGACTTTTTCCATTATTATCTCACTTCTCCTTTCTATTTATCCCACCTCATCTTGTTTCTGGAACTTTTTTAATTAGTATTCAGCATTCTTTTAGTAGGTGCTGCTAGTAAGGTGGATTAGTTTTAACTGTCTTCTATATTTCTTTTTAATCCAAAATTCACAATAGTGCCATGCTATTAGCAATATAAGATAATTTACTTCTGTTCCCTCCCTGCCATCCTTTTCTCTTTAAATTCATAGTCAACCTGGGATAGAGATGCCAGTCTCCCTTTTGTGAAGGCAACCCTAGTCTCTGTAAGAATGTTCTTGGTGTTCCCTCCTCACTTGGGAGTTGTAGGTAAAAGTATCTCAGTAGTTTTCCATGTCACTGACCTAGTATTTAATGCCTTCCTCTTTGTGTCTTCTTTAACTGTGAAAGAGAAAAAGGGTATTTGGTGATTATATAGATTTAATAATCCTTAAAGGAAAATCTAGTCTTAACTGTAGGCTACCGTCTTTAGAATATAAGTTATTAGCTCTTACTTCCCAGCTTTGTGGTTGATTGACAATCACAGAACAAACAGAAGAGTCCTATTCATAACTTCTAGTTTTCCAAGTATTCTGTCCTTTTCCAAGAATTGGTCCCTGACAATATGCCTAAAGTATATTAAACAAAATTTTACCACCTGACCTCCAAGGAACAACACCTTGATTGTACTTCCTCCAAAAAAGAAAAGAGTTTTTTGTTCTTTTGGTCACCCATGATCTATTCAATACTCTTCTCTAACACCACAACTAAAAGGCATTGATTCTTTTTCTGTAATCCTTATTCATTGTCCAACTTTCAGATACATAGGAAATGATTGAAAAGACAATGGCTTGATTCAGGTGCAACTTAGTCTTAAAACTCACGTTGTTGTTCCTTAATAGTAACTTGCTGTGCATCTGAGAGAGCTGGGCAATAACTATGGATGACAGAAGAAGAATTGATACCTTTGAATTGTGGTATTGGAAAGAGTGGTGCATATCCTCCAGGCTGAGAAAAGAACAGATATGTCTTGGAGAAGGTGCAACCAGAGTGATACTTGGAGGCAGAGATGATGAAACTTCATTTCACAAACTTTGGACATGTGTCTAGGAGAGGATATTCCTTGGATAGGGACCTTATACTTGGGAAGGCGGAGGAATGGCCAAGGAGGACAAGACTCTCAAGTAAATGGATTATTATAGTGACTGCAGCAATGGGCATGAGTGTGTTGGAGATTGTGTGGATGGCATAGGATAGGACAGGGTTCAGATCTGTTGTTCATAGGGTCACTATGAGTTGTACTCAACCCTATGGTACCTAACAATAACAGTCTTCCTTCTTTGTTTCTGACTTTTCTATTCCAACCACTAATTATTATTAAAGCGTCTTGATTTCATGTTTGATCTGCAGTTTGAGACTGCAGAAGTTGTTAGAAATGCTCAAGTCCTTCATCTTTGGCTTTAGTAGCTGGTACATATATTTAATTATTAAGCATATTAGCAGGTCTTCCCTATATTCCTATTGATATTATCCTATTACTGACTGCATTGTACTTCAGGAAAGATTTTGAAGTGGGATTTTTTAAATTATGAATGTTATAAGATTTATTTTCAGAATCTCATTCACAGCATAGTAGACAATGTTGTTGTCTGACTCAGAATGGCAGTGCCAGTCCATTTTGGTTCACTAATGCCTAACATGGCTATTTTTTGCATTCTATTTAATGTTGCAACGTCCAGTTTTCCTAGAATCCTACTTTGTGCCATCTGTGTTTTAGTTATTAATTTTGCAGCTGCTTATCCTCATCTTAAGTCTTGCCATATCTGTAGATGAAAGTCTTTTATTGACTGAAAGTGTTACTTCTGCCACACCATTAAGGCAGACTCTGCTTTGAGAAGGCATCTTTTTATTAAAAGTATTTTGATAGTATTTTCCAATCTGAGGGGCTCATCAGGTAATACTTTACTGCTACTCATATGATTAGAAAAATTAAAATCCCTCTTACGATTTTTGTGTAGTAATAGTATAGGATCTTTCTCTTTTTCTGCCATTACTTTCTTCATTAAGTTGCAGGGGAAAATGGAGTTTAACATTGTAAATTTCCTTTTTTTTTGTAAGGCCCTAAAATTTCTAATATAAAAAAAATTTGAAATAAAATCTTAGCCAAAAATTCTGTCATGTGCATGTAATGGAGATTTTGTGATTGCTAAATGAAACTTAATTTAGTACCCTTAAAATGGTTAAGTCCTTTTACAAAACATACTTTATTTGATGTAATGCATTGTTTCTTTTTAATAGGCCTATACTGTGAAGACACCACCAAATGCAAAAATGCAACCAAAGGAAAAACAGAATTTATCCATTGAAGACAATAATAAGAAGAGGAAAATGGTCTTTGAATTTGATGTTAATTCAGATAGTTCAGAAACAGTTGATATCTTGGTAAAAATACTGCAAATAACTGACAGTTATTTGTCTACTTTCTTTCTTGATTTGTATGTAGAGGGTATGGGCATGATACTCTCACTGAAGTACACTAGAAGTTTATCCTAACAGAGCCATATCTCTTTATAGCATTATGAGGATATTATTGTTCTTGTTGTTGTGTACCATAGAGTTAGAACTGAGCAATAGCTGACCCTCCAGTGGATTTTCACAGGCAGTAAATTAGGTGGGAGAAGATTCCCACCTTTCTCCCATGGAGCAGCTAGTGGATCTAAACTACATACCTTTGAATTGGTGGCATAAGTTCTTACCACTAAGACACCAGAGTTCAAATAATTTGTCCTCAGATTTTAGAAAATTGTATTTTAAAATACTGGATATGTTTTTGTTATGTGCTGTTGAATCGACTACAACTCATAGCAACCCTATGCATGATAACTCTGAACTCTGCTCTATCTTGAACCAATCTCACTGTCTCTGATACACCTACTCTTATTACCCTAATTATTGTGTCAATCTACCTCATTGAGGTTTTCCTCTCTTGTACTGTCCCTTGACCCTTCCAAGTATGATATTGTTCTCCAAGGATTGTTCCCTCTTGTAGCCAGGAGGACATGTAACCGTGCCCAAAGTATGTGAGATGGAATCTCAAAATCCTTGCCTCTGAAGAGCAGCTTGGTTTCACCCTCTCCAAGACAGACTTGTTAGCTCTCTTGGCAGTCAGTGGTATGTTCAGTACTCTTCTCCAGCACCACAACTCAGAGGCATCAGTTATTTTGTCATCAGTAGTCATTGTCCAGATCTCTGATGCATAGCATGCATCATGGCCTGGTTCAGGTCGCTAGATTGACATCTTTGCTCTCCAGCACTCTGGAGAAGACCTTGACAGTAGATTTTTTCCCAGTGAAATTTGTCTTTTGATTTCCTGACTACTGGTGCCAAGAGTTTTGATTGTGGAACCGAGCAAACGGAAATTGTTAACAGTCTCAATCTCTTCTCCATCTATCATGATGCTGCCAGTTGGCCTAGTTATGAGAATCTTTGTTTTGACTTTGAGTTTCAATCCATGTTGCAAACTACAGTCCTTGATCCTCTGCAGCAGATACTTCAGGCCTTCCTCAGTTTCAGCAAGTAAGATTGTGTCATCTGTATACTTAGATTGTTTATCAATCTTCTACAATCTTCTACAATCCTGATGCCACATTCCTCCTCATAAAGTCCAGCCTTTTGAATGATCTGTTCTGCATACAGATTGAAAAGATATGGGACAGGACACATGCTGATGCACTCCTTTTCTGATTTTGAACCATGCAGTGTTTCTCTGCTCTATTCTGACAATTGCCTCCTGGTCCAAGTATAGGTTTCACATGAGCACAACCATGTTCTAGGATCACCTTTTTTGGAAAGGGAATACATGTAGATCTCTTCCAGTCAGTTGGCCAGGTGATTGTCCTCCAGATTTCTTGGCACAGACTACTGAGCACTTCTAGGACTGCACCTATTTGTTGAAATATGTTAACTGGTATTCCAACAGTTCCTGGGGCCTTGTTTTTTGCCAGTTCCTCCAGAGTAGCTTGGACTTTCTTCTTAATTACCATTGCCTCTTGAACATAAGTTGTTTCATGAAGTACTTCTGTGTTTTGTGGTGCTGTGACTCTGTGTACTCCTGTTTTCTTCTGATGCTTCTTGGATCATTTAATATTCTGCCTATCACATCTTTAAGTATTCTAACTCAAGGCTTGAATTTGTTCTTCAGTTCCTTTGTCTTAAGAAATGCTGAGCGAGTTTGACCTTTTTGATTTCCCAACTTCAGCTCTTTGTACATTTCCTTATAATACCAATATGATAGTTCAAGCCTTCAGTTACTTCTGTGATGCTGGTCTCTCTTGCCGTCACTGTTCTACTCTGTCCTGAGGCTGCTGCTAGCACTGCTTGACTCTCTCATGCTGATGCTCCCCATCACATCTCTGGTCTCTTCTTGAGTGGCCCACCCTCCTTCACTCGTGCAGCAGCTGTCTGTAGTACCAGCATGGATACCTCACATCACTGGTGCCTTGCATATATCATGGTAGATGCATCGTATGAGTACTCATTGTCTCATTTTCTTGTTATAAAGACAATCTTATTTTCTTTTTTCTTTTTCTAAGGTGCTCTGGTAGCCAAGTGGTAAGGAGTAGCACTGTCATCCCAGTGGCATATGGTTCAAATTCACCAGCTGCTCCACAAGAGAAAGATAGGCAGTCTTCTATATAATTTACTGCCTCTGAAAATCCACTGGAGTGTCAATTATAAGTCCGTTCTCACTTGATGTCACATAACAACAGCTAAATGCCAACTATATGATTCCGAGCCTCTTTTTGGGGGTACATTATATACTTCTCTGGCCCTCAGGTGATTGGAAAGTTTTCTGGAGGTGACCAGGACCTTTTACTCTTATTGCAGAGATGCACTTGGCACAGATCTTCAACTGAGCTACAAGTAGAGTGGAAACTCCTTGATCATGTAGGGTTTTGGCCTCCACCACCCATGGAAAGCCTTTTCCCTCCTTTCCTAATGTCATAACTATTTTTTTCATTGTTTATTAGCAACTGTGAGGTGCTAGGGAAAGTGATGCTGCAGAGGTCAGACACTTCTCTCTGCTTTCAGGCTTCTCTCTGGCTAAATCTGCTATGGCACCAGCTGTGCAAAACCAGGCAGGAAGCCCAGCCATAAACCTCAGCATCCCTTCTCTAGTCAGCACCCAGCTGCTCCACACAGCCCTTTCTCTCCTATTTCCATACACTCAGGACCAGGTCAGTGGGTACTGTTCTCTTCTGATGGCCTAGTGGCAAAAGGTTGTGCTGCAATCCCAAAGACACGTGGTTTGAATCCACCAGCTGCTCTTCAGAAGAAGGATGGACAATCTCCTCCCATGTGACTCACTGCCTCTAAAAACCCACCGGAGAGTCAGCTATGGATCGGTTCCGACTCAATGATACACAACACAACAACAACAACAACATTCTTTTATATAATTTAATAGTAGTTGATATCTGATCATTTGGCTCAGAAATTTATCATCTCTGTTATTCTTTATAAAAAGTTATTGTTTTAAGGATGACATTTTTAGGATGTTATTTCCACTAACACTAATCACTAATTAATCCTTACCATGAGTGTATTCACACACACAAGAATTTTATAAAGTCATGACGAATTATTAATAATAATTTAACCTGTTTGTGTTATGTGCTGTGGAGTTAGAAATGACTCATAGCTGACTCTTGGTATATATCCTTATATCCTCTTTATACTCCTTGTATCCTTGTATCTTATATCCTTTCCCAAGGATATAATAATAAAGACTCTGTGTTATCGACCATTGAGTAAGAACCAACTCAAAACTGAACCTCTAATAGGTTTTCAGAGGCAATTGATCACACAAGAGGGGATAGTTCTTTCTCCTGTGGAGCGTCTCCCATGGAGTAGCTGGTAGATTCAAACTGCGTGTCTTTGAGATTGCAGCACAATTTCTTACCTCTAGGCCACCAGGACTCCCTAGTTTTATCAATTTAAAACTAGATAAACCTCAACATTCTAAAATAGAACAATGCACTAAAAATTCTTGCTTAAGAAATTGCAGGTAAAAAATTTATTCACTCTTTGAAATCTCCTTCCAGACTCTTCTGTAACTTTGGAATCCTCTATTCTTACTTTTTCTAGAATAATGAATAGTTTATGTCCTGAAACTTTAATTTAGGTAGCTGTAGAGCCTTTATGGAGCTCTGGTGTCCTAGTGATAAGAAGCTGTGCTGCAGTTCTGAAGGCACGCTGTTCAAGGCCACATAGGAAAAGGATGGGCCATCTTCTCCTGTGCGATTAACTGCCTCTGAAAACCTAAAGGAGGATCAACTATGGGTCGGTTCCCATTCTATGGCACATGCAACAACAGAGCCTCTATTCTTATATCCTTGCTAATGTTAATAACAGTTGTTGTTGTTATGTGCCATTGAGTTGCCTGCAACTCATAGTGACCCTGTGTACAACAGCCCTAAATCCTGCTCTATTCTATTGTGCCAATCTCACTGTCTCCAACACACCTACCCCTATTACCCCAGTCACTGAATCTATCCATCTCATAGAAGGTCTTCCTCTCCTGTACTATCCCTCCACCCTCCCATGCATGATGTCCTTCTCCAAGGATTTGTCCCTCCTTGCAGTATGTCCAAAGTATGTCAGTCAAAGCTCTAGAATCCTTGCCTCCAAGGAGCAGCCTGGTTTAACCCTCTCTAGGATGAACCTGTTTGTTTTCTTAGCATTCGATGGTAATATTCAATACTCTTCTCCAGCACCACAGCTCAAAGGCGTCAATTCTCCTTCTATCCTCCCTAGTCATTGTCTAACTCTCTGATTGCAAAAACCATGGCCTGTATCAGGCGGACCTTAGTCTCCAGAGAGACACCATTGCTCTTGCACCTGATCCAGGCCATGGTCTTCCCAGTTACTTCCTATGCACCAGAGAGCTGGACAGTGATTAAGGATGATATAAGAAGAATCCATGCCTTTATGTTGTGGTGCTGGAGAAGAGTATTGAAAATACCATGGACATCCAGGAGAACAAGTAAGTCTTTTGGAGAAGGTAAAACCAAGTTTCTCCTTGGAGACCAAGATTTTTAAGCTCTGTCTCACATACTTTGAGCATATGACCAGGAGGGACTGGTCCTTGGAGGACATCATGCTTGGAAGGGTGGAGGGACAGTGCAGGGGAGGAAGACCCCAGATAAGATGGTTTGATACAGTAACTGGGGTAATGAGCATAGATATGTCAGCGACAGTGAGATTGGCTCAGGGTAGAGTAAGGTTTAGAGCTCTTGTGCACAGGGTCACTATGAGTTGTAATTGATTTGATAGCACATAACATCATTGATACCTAAATGAAATTATTTTCTTTTTTTCTTCAAGAGCATGGTTACAGAGGAAGAAAATGTAAAAAAGCAGTACAAACATAATTGTCCTGTTTCCCAGCTTCGTGTTACAACACCAAAACAGGTATCTTTTCAAGTTCATTTCACAAAGAAAAATTTTAAAGCAACACTTTATTTTTAAAAGTTGAACATGTTGAGATTTTATTTTATTTTTGTATTCAGACATATTCAACTCTAAGAACTCCTGGGTCTACAGTGAAGTTTGGAGCTATGCAAAAAATTCAAGATGACCGTTGGGCTGCAGTTATGGATAGAAAAAAGAAAGTAAAAGAAGCAAAAAACCTGTTTGTTTAATTTCTGCAGTAAGTGTGATTAGGGAACCTAATAAAATAAAATTTGTGGGTTTTTAAAAAAAATATTGTATAAAGCACCAACCATTTCTGGGAAATTGATCTTTTTTAATGTTTATAGTAATAATTTATGTTTTTCTATTTATATTTTGGCTTAAGTGTGGAAAAATGATAACTCACTTGAAAAATTGTAATTTTATTCACATAACTAGATTATTATAGTTTTGTTGTCACCTTTTCTATAGTCTTGAAAGTAATTTTTCCTAAACTTTCAAATTTGCAGTTAGTCTTTGAATGCCAAGAATAAATCATTGAGATTTACTTTTTAAGCTTTACTATTAAACTGTTTTGAGTGGAAATAAATATGTCATACTAATTATTTGCTACCATTCTTAAGTTAGTTTACTTTGGTGGCTTGTGTGTTGATATAATTTTGTAAGCTATGCCATCCATATTTCAAATAATAGTAAGGTTACCATGGTAGATGGGTTACACATGGTAGACAAGTTTCAGCAGAGCTTCCAGACTAGGATAGACCCAGAAGCAGGGCTGGACATGCACTTCTGAAGTAATTTACTCTGAAAATACCCCATGAATAGCAGCAGAACATTGTCCTAACAGTGCTAGAAGATGGAGCCTCTCGGCTTGGAAGTACAGTGGATATTGTGAGGCTACCACAAAGTCAGGGAAGATTTCAGTCTCTTGTATATAGGATTGGTTGCAATGATTCAGAATCATCTTAGCAACAACATTGACTATTTAAAATAAACAGCTAATCTGTATCATTTTAAGACTATTATCATTTTTAAAAATCCTAAGAGTATTTTAATGACAGTTAACACTTTTGAAGCAGCTTTGATTATTCTCTTTTAGTTATGAAATTGAAAAATAAATTTTAGTTGCCAGAAATAAGACCATATGAGCATGACTCCTATACTACTTTATTTGTTGTTATTTTGGCTTTTAAAAGCCAATTTATTTTCTCACAATTTAGGAAGTTAGAAGTTCAGACTTAGGGTAAGAACTTTGGGAAAGGCAACTTCTGTTCCTTGGTTTTGGAGAGATTTCACGTGGAATGGTATCTGTATTTCTTCAAGTTTGATTACTTGCTTGATGTGCCCTCCTCCCTCCAACAAAAAAAATTATTTGAAGGCTTAAGAAGCAAATTAACTTTTATTTAAGCATTCATTCATATTCTCTTCTATAATATTAATTTTAATTATTCATAGTGTAATTGTACTTCCTCCCACTTCTTTCCTGTAATTGTGATTTTTGTTAATCTTTCTGTAGTGCTAGGAAGCAGGAGTGGCATCCACTTCCAAAACATCTTGCTTCAGAAAACCTATGAACTTGGAGAAATGATGAAAGTTATACAAGTGTTCAGGTCTTTCGTTCATAGGGTCTCTATGAGTCATCTCGACGGCAATTAACAACAACAATAATGCTAACAACAGCAACAAGAAAATTCCTACCCATAGGCATTCTTTGAGGAGTAACTTATTCTGATTGGTGAGTTTAGCAGAGACAGAACAGATGCAACTCATCATCCTCTTTTCTCTTTTTTTAAATTACTATACTATTTCTTTACAAAATTCGAATACATTGTTTTCCAGAACAGATTCTTCCAAATTCCCTCACCCTGCCCCTGATCAAAATTGAAGGAGACAGATGAGGATGTGCAGGAGGAGAGGAGAATTAATAATCACAGGGTTTTCTTTCTCTTTAGAGAGTGGATTTCCTGCAGTAAGCACACGATGTAAATTGTATAGGACAGGCTTTCTCCCTATAAGTTGAAATGGGAGAGAAGGAAGTGTCCTGTAGTTTGTGAAAAGATAATTTAATACTCAGAAGAGTAGAGTGGAATTCAGAGGAGCTAAGTAATATGCTAGTATAGAATCTCTGACATGACTTTGGTAGTACTGTGGTTATTGCACTCAGTGATAGTCTTTTCTTTACATAAACTATTTTTTTAAGCACAATGCAATAATTTGTTTAGATGCTTAAAATGAATGCAAAGGGAAATAAAGATCACAAAATTATACATACTACAACAGTGTGTCATATGTTAGATGATATATATGAATGCACCAAGGTGGTGGTGTTTAAAGATAAAGCTAAATATCCAAAATGCAGCACTCATTGATTGGCTGCTTTAACAAAACACACTTTTATACAGTTGAAAGCTGTCAAAATTAGAAGCTGCAAAGTAAATTCTTGAAGGTGATATTCAGAAAACCGATATGAAATACCAGCCTTTGGTTGTTTGCCAGCTGTAATGTCAAGGATATTCAGAACAAGGAAAAAAAAGGTGTCATAAAAGAAAGTCCAAATACATACCATATGTGGCTGGCCTCTGTTACAAATTGTACAAGATTATATACAAAACCTAAGTCTGCCAGAAGGTCCATACTAGCATAGTTTGAAGCTTCAGCTGGGTAAGCTGTTGTTGTTGTTATGTGCCGTCGAGTTGCTTGCGACTCATAGTGACCCTAAGTACAACAGCCCTAAATTCTGCTCTGTCCTGTGCCAATTGCACTGTCTCCGATACACCCATCCTGATTACCCCAGTCACTGAATCAATCCACCTCATAGAGGGCCTTCCTCTTCTGTGCTGTCCTTCTACCTTCCCAAGCATGATGTCTCTCTCCAAGGACTGGTCTCTCTTTACAACATGTCTAAAGTATGTCATACGAAGCCTCAGAATCCTTGCCTCCAAGGAGCAGCCCAGTTTAACTCTCTACAGGATGAACTGTTTGTTTTCTTAGCAGTCATATTATACTCAATACTCTTCTCGAGCACTACAGCTCAAAGGCATCCATTCTTCTTCTATCCTTCCTAGTCATTGTCTGACTCTGATGCATAACAAGTGATTGCAAAGACCATGGACTGTATCAGATACAACTTAGTCTCCAGAGAGACACCATTGCTCTTCAATACTTTGGTGAGGTCCCTAACAGCAGACTTTCCTATCTCAATACGTCTTTTAATTTCCTGGCTGCTGGTGCCAAGAGTGTTGACTGTGGAGCTAAGGAAACTAAAGCTGTGAACAATCTTAATCTCTTCACCATTCATAAGTAAACTAGATATAGTATATATTACACAAAAAGGACACCACCAAAAAAAAACCCCAAAACACAAAAAACCAAAAACAGATCTGTGATAGACACACAATAACAGTATCATAAAGATCACTTGAATAGATCTAAAAAAGACTATATATATTTTTTTTTTTCAACTATCCAAATGAATATATTTAAAAATATTTCTTTTCCCAGAGTCTACAATACACATTGAACTGGTAGCCTGTGTTGGCCCTATACTACCATGTGAATTAGGTAACACACCTCAAAGACATTCAACCAAACATTTACAGAGGAAAGGAATAGTTGAAAGGCAGGTAAAACCCCTGCTTTCCCCCATGTTATGGAAGCAGCTATTTTATAGAAATGGATTACAGCTCCTGGATGTTAAATTTGTGGTTCATGATCTTTGAAGCCAGAATTAGCATGTCTAGTCCGATTGAGGGGACCTCAATAAGGTACTGAATGTAAAAAGACAAGCAGTTAAACTAGACTTGGCAGTGGGGTAATATTGTAGACATATTTTGATAGTGGAAACCAAAAAAAAAAATTAGCTGACAGATTGGCTGGAGAGGATGAGGTAAGGGAAAGGGAAGGTGCAGGATTGTGAGCAGTGACATTTGGCGTTCTATTTTAGGAATGTAATATTTAGAAACTTGTCCACATGCTGAGTGGGTCATTGGATAAAACAGTTTAGAATCCTCCAGAAGGTTCATTGTTTGTGTATAGATATGCAAAACATAGGACTGTAAAGTACTATCAAAAGTAATAAGTCTGTCTTTACAGAAGAGAAAGGAGCTACTTCTAAGGTTTACAGCATTTCATTGAGCTATTTAAAAGTAAGAGAACTGCCAGGTCTTGGCCTTGTGCTGTGCTCTAGGGGTGCACACAGTGCATGGTGGGCGGCTGCTGCTGAGAGCACTGCAGCACGAGGTGCTGTGTGGTTGCTAGGGGCACCTCTGGCGGTCTGTTTGCTGGCAACACAGCCTGAGGAGACAGCCGCATAGAGTGGACACCGAGCTGAAGTGACGCTGGGTCAGCTAGGTTGACAGACTTGAACGATGCAGCTGCTCCCTTAACTGAGTTGGGCCATGAGACCATGTGGGCACCTCATGTCCTCAGCAGGAACAGAGCAATACAGTATTGGCCTTTGCTGGGGAAACAACTTCAAGCAGATGGTCCCTCAGGCACAGTCCATACCTTGCCAGTTGAGAAACCCTCTCATGGCGGAGTCTGGTCTTAAGCTCATCAGCAGGTGAAGCCAATCTGGAGGTTGGAGAAGAAGCACATGGGACATTGTCAATAGGATTGGGTCCAGACCTCTTGGGTGTCTCACCATAGTCAGCATATTTTGTTTGCCCCAACACTTTATGTAACTCTAGGACCATGGCTGTCATTCCAGGGCACAACAAATCCTGTTACCTGCACTCCCTCCCAGACTTGCTCAGCAGTACCCTGCTGTACCACTGCTCCAACCAGAGGCACAAACCGTAACAGCAACTGGAGTCTTTCTGCTTATATTCAAACCTATCAGAAAAGAAGACATTTTTCTCTCCCTCAAAAGAGCCTCCCTGTAATTCTGACTTTCAATAGAGCCACTTCTTCCACAATCTCCTTCATGGCTCAGCCCGTGCCTCCTCATCCACTGATTCATACCTGTCATCCAGTGGGAGCCACAGGAGAAAACTCTTTATGGAAGAACTTGGCCTCTGCCATCTCAGGAAGATCCCATCTCCACTCTCCTCCTCCTCCAAGCCCATGCTAAATAACAGCTCTTTCATGTAGCCAAGTAGCACTAAAGTGCCTTTATCACAGACCCCAGAGGGTCTGTAGTCAGTATCTACACCCAAAATTCAGACTGTCTCTTGGCTTCATTCAGGGGGTACGGGAGACTGTGCATCCCAACCTATTGAACATAAGGTGCTCAAAAGCAATGGCACTGTTCTAAATGACACCACTGTACATACCACCATCTCTACCCCCAGTTCATTAGACACATTAGTCACCAGTGTTGCCTCTCCCCAGTATAACAGGAGTAACTCAGCCATGTGGGTAGAGCCACACCTCTCTGGCCTGGAGGACAACTCTTATTCCCAGGCTAAAGAAAAAGGAGGCTCGGTTCACTGACGCTGTGAGGAAGTTGATTGCAAGAAGCCTTGAGACGATTCCAAAGCTAGGCTACCAGTTTGAACAGTCTTGTTTTTGTGAACCCCAGCCTCCAGTGGAATCTCCTCAACAAGGGCAGGCATTGGAAGTCCCCCCATTGTAGGCCAGTAGTTTCCTCAGGAGGATTCTGGAACAGACAATAGCATTCCCTCTGGTGCTCGAGACACCTTGGCATTGGACAATACAGTCTTCTGTACCAAATGTATCAGCATTCACTTCCTTGCCTCATCTGCCAATGGGCTCAGCAGTAGCCCTAACTGTGTATCTGCAATTGACCATCCATCACTTGAAATAGATAAACTCTGGTTCTCTCTTCCTGTTAAACTCCTGGCATAGCTGATGTGGCCATCAACCTCTCCTCCATCCATCTGGACCAGCCTGTGAGGGAGCCTAAGGAAAGCAGGGAGCTGGATTTAACTGCTAGGGATATTGGTTCAGATACTGACTTCAAGCCAGACCAGGTTGAAGCTGAAGATGCAGATGAAAATTTTCTAGATGGTTTGGAAGACTGGCAGCCATGATAAGAACGAAGATGAGGATAGAGACTCAGAGTGCTCCTCGTTCAGCTCTGTCTTTGCTAGTGAGTTGGTAGCAGTGATCTCTTGGAGTTGTGTAAAGGTTCTGACCAAACCTCTTTCCAGTAATGAAAAAGTTGTCCAACCAGCCCTCACCTACAGCCTCTTCCCCAATTTGCCTCTTACCATCTATTTTGGCACTCGAGATGAGCATATGGAAAAACTTCCCTGGGAGCAGAGGAAGTTGCTTTGGTGGAAGATGAGTACAGTGACCCCCACTATTGGACGACCCCACTTCAAAACCAGCAAGAGAAATGATGACTGGCTGGGCTGCTGGTGTCACCACACGAAGTCTGCTAGTTTCCAGTCCATTCGTTCAGGAGCATCAGTAGCTAAATCACTTCCTAGGCTCCTTCCAGATTAGGCAGAAGGACTGACTGTTGGCGGAACCTGTACTGGCCGTACAGCAGCTTTGGCAAGAAGGAGTTCAGGTTTTCCCCCCAGTCTTTTATCCTGCCCCAAGATGTCAAGCTCCTGAGAAAAGCCTGGGAAAACAGCAGCCAGCAGAAGTGGATTGTGAAGCCACAAGCATCAGCACGAGGCATTGGCATCCAAGTCATTCACAAGTGGAGTCAGCTCCCCAAGAGAAGGCCCCTCGTGGTACAGATGTTTCTACACAAACCCTACCTCATCAGCAGCAGCAAGTCTGATCTGTGGATCTTTGTTTACGTCATTTCCTAGGATACTCTATGGATTTACCTCTTTTCAGACGGTCTCATCCACTTTGCCAGTTTTAAGTATTTTCCTTCCATGAAGAGCCTTGGCAACAAGTTCATGCACTTGACCAACTACAGTGTCAGTGAAAAGAATGTTGAGTACCAAGCCAATGGAAATGAAATGGCCTGTGAAGGCCACAAATGGACACTGAATGTTTTATGGAACTACCTGAGTGAGAAGGACATCAATAGAGAAGATAAAAGATGTTGTTGTAAAAACTATAATTTTGTCAGAGCCCTATGTAACCAGCCTGCTCAAGATATATGTGCAGCAGCCCTACAACTGCCACGAGCTCTTTGGTTTTGATGTCATGCTCGATGAGAACCTCAAGCCCTGGGCCCTGGAAGTCAACATTTCCCCTAGTCTCCAAACTCTCCACTGGACATCAGCATTAAAGGCCTGATGATCTGGGACCTTCTGAACCTGGCGGATTTTGTTTGCCTTCAGCAGAGAATGCATTTTCCAGTTCTGGCACTTCCAGCAGCCCCAAGGACAAATACTGAATGGCTCCAGAGCACTTCACTGCAGAGAATATGAAGAAAGCCCAGAGAAAATATCTGATCTGTGCTAGATGTCCTGACACCAGATGATATTCGAGTTCTGGTAGAGATGGAAGATGAATTTTCTCACTGAGGTCAGTTTGAATGAATTTTTCCTTCTTGGATATCTACTTGCTATCTCCGCTAGTTTGAGCAGCCATGATATTTCAACATTCTCACCACCCAGTAGGAACAAAAGTACCATAACAACAAGCTCAAAGGAGTAGATCTACTTCAGAGTTGGTGCTAAAAAGGTTTCCACACAGGAGTGGTGTCTGATTCTGCTCTGATGTGATCTCTCCCAATATCTTTTTATGACTGCCCAAAAGCATTGATATGATGCTTAATGATTTCTGAAAATCAGAAATTGTCAAGAAGCCTTATAAAGCAGGGTTTGGTTTCTACCTTCAGAGAGCCATGTGTGGGTTATTTGAGGCCTTGTGAAGTAATTGAGTTGAAAACATACTAAACAAATTTGGGCTTGAAAAAAAAGTCAGGGAGCAAGAGGAAGAGACAGGGTGGCATCATGTTATAACACACTGCCCAAAGCTTATACAAAAGACTCTGAAAATTAGGTGAAAAATTATAAACCTTAAGCTTAGCACCAAATAAAAAGGTAAAATTTGGATTAAATACCAATGAAAAAAGGAGAATGAAAAAGGGATGGAGAAGAAAGATGAAACAAGGCTACATATGGTGTCTGGCCATCTGAAGACACAGAAGACAAGGAAAAGCCAACTTTACAGAATTCTCACTGAGACACAAAGTATGGACAGCTTCAGAGTGAAACCAGGTGAGTAGACTATGCCTAGGAGCAGGAAGTGCAAAATAACAAGTGAGAAATAAAAGAGATAGAAGTAAGTGCAGTAATACTGCTGCTGTTGCACAGAACTACAGTCCTAGGGCTCTGACAGGCCTCCAGATTCGGGTCAACTTCAAGGCTCTGCACTTCAGCCTGCTCTAGAAAGGATTCATTTCAGCCCTAGCACCCATCTCTATTGGTCACTCTGGCCATAGGGGCTTGAAGGGTTATGGGGACCCTTCTGGGCCTTAGTGCAGTGTTAGCCTATCATAAATGTCAGTGCAGGGCTGCTGAGGAGTCACCACACATGTACACAAGGGAAGAAGTAAGCTCTCACTGCAGTTCAAAGATGACTGGGATCTGGATGACTTTGGGCTATGAGGTTTTGATGTCACATAATTTGTGGACTTGTACTCAGGGGAGCCATCAAAGCTGATACTAGCAGCTGAGGGTCCCCTAGAGCTTTTCTGAGCCCTTGATGCCATTCACAACCAGTCCCATGTGCGTGAGGTACTGGTTCAATAAAAGAGGACTGAATCCCAAAGATAAGGAAACCCCCTACTTCCGTGTCACCTAGCACTGAAGGTCAGTAGCCAGTGCCCTTTAAAGCAGAGCATCCCCCTGAGCTGCTGACAGGAAATTATATCACACCCATGGGTGAACTCATCTGCCCATATCTAACGTGGACCTGAACACCTGTCACCTTCAAATTGTAAGGATTCTTATCACCTTTGGGTCGGTCATTGTCTCTGTCCTTGGATGACTTATGCTAGGTCCCCAAACACAAAGTTATAGTCACTTTACATTGTGCTAGCAATTGATGCTCTTAGATGATTATGGTTAAAGAAGTTAAAGGCGTGGGATGGAGAACAGGGGCTATAAGCACTGTACACTGACTCAAACATACCTTCTCTGAACCTGAGGCCTATGTTTGCTTTGAAGGACTGGATGCAGACCCCACTGGGACTGCTCCACAGAAGATCCATCCCTCTGGCTTCAGGCCTTGGACCCAGAAGCTGAGGTCCTACTGGCATATGAGATGGCTGGGCAGCCTTTGCCTCAGGACCATTGCTTTCCTATGCATGTGGTGGTTCCTGGTGTGGTGGGTGCCTACTATGAAGTTACTGAGTGAAGTGAGTTTGACAGACACTGCAGTAATGGAATTATAAAGGCTTCCCTCCATCTGTGGATTGGGACACTGTAGATTTTGATTGAGCTCCATCTATTCAGGAACTTCCTATCCAATCAGCTGTCACAGACCCCTGAAATGAGACAGTAGAGTCCTAGGAGGTGACTGTGAGAGGCTCTGTGTAAAGTGGTAGTGATAGGGCTGTGGTCCAGGTAGATGTGTCTCTGAATGGGGACTTAGTGTGGCAGGTGGCTGAGCTGGATGAAGTATCCCTGGAAAGCTTGGTTCTAGTGACTATGGCAGTGGCAAGCCTCTGCCTGCTGGGCAAAAAGAATTGAATATTGTAAGGCTGTACAGATAGATGTACAGACACTGGCCTCAACGCTCAGTAATGCTTGGCACTGTTTGTATCTACATTCATGTCACCCCTGAGAACATGAAATGAAGCCACTTTCATTCCTAGAGTGGCCCTTTTTTATTTTATATTGGTTTATTTACAAAGTTCATATACATTGTTTTTCACACCAGATATTTTCCATTTCCTTCAACCCCTGCTCCATCTATCAAATTGTGTGACCCTATAATTAGCCACTCCTTGCCCATCCTCACCTGTCTCCTCCCACCTTTTCCCTCCTTGGATTCTTGTTCTACAATAATGGTCTTACACAGTATTTTAAAAATTTTTATTATTGTACTAGTTTATTTACAAAATTTGAATACATTGTTTTCCAGAATAGATTCTTCCAATTTCCCTCACCTCACTCCCACAAATTGTATAACCCCATAATTTATCACCCCCTTCTCCCTGCACATCCTTATACCTCTGCTCCCACCTTACCCCCTCCTTGGATCCTCATTCTCACTCTACAATAATGGTCTTATATGGTATTTTGCCTTATGAGACTGATTTGGTTCACTCAGCTTAATGCTCTCCAGTCCCTCCCAAATTAGGTAGTAATTTATAAAATCATTACTCCTGTGTGCTATGTAGTATTCCATTGTGTAAATGTACCATAATTTCTCAATCCTTTCGAGTGTGGTTGGACATTTGGGCTATTTCCATGTTCTTGTGATGGTGAATAATGCTGCTATGAACATTGGTGTACAAGTCTCTATTTGTGCCTCAGTTCTCTTTCTCTCAGGGTTTATTCCAAGCAGGGAATAGTTGGGACATGTGGAATTTCTAGGTTTAGCTTTTTGTGGAAGCGCTAAACTGCCTTACAGAGTTGTTGTACCATTTTACCATCCCACTAACAATGTATAAGAATTCCTATCTCACCACATCCTCTCCAACATTTATTACTTGCTGTCCTGTTAAACTTAAGTGAGATGGTATCTCGTGGTTTTGATTTGCATCTCTCTTATTGCCAGTGATTTTGAGCATCTCTTCTCTGTGTTGACCATCAAAATATCTTTCTCTGAAAATTCATTCCATGAGTTTTTATTACAAAATTCTAATACATTGTTTTTGAGTACAGATTCTTTAAATTTCCCTCAGCCACCTCTCCCCCCCCCCATCAAATTGTACAACTCCCTGTCTTTTTTTCCCTTTTGTAAAGCTTGTCTGATACAAAACTGGGATCAAGCTTAGACAGCCTAGTCTATGGTTTAAAGAGGCTGCCACAATATGGCCAGAAAGTCACAATCTGGAGAGAATACAATGAATAAATGGGACCTTCTAAAGATTAAATCCTTCTGTGCATCAAAAACGTGTTCCAACAGAGTGAAAAGAAAACCTACTGACTGGGAAAAATCATTTGGCAATACCATTTCCAGCAAGGATCTAATTATAAAAACTTTATAGAATCCTACAGGATCTGCCTTTTTAATCCATTTCCACACATACTTACCCTCTTTACCACAGGAAAATTTTTCACTCTTTCTCTCCACATCATCTTGGGTCACAATCCTGTACCATCCCTCCCTAAGTTATACACAGGGCATGCATTGCATGTTTCCATCTAGGTACACCCCCTCCCTTGGAACTGTAAGTATTCCTCCTTGCTTGACCTTGTGTCAGGAGGTGAGAGCTGTTGAAACAAAGGGCCAGTGATGAGAACACTAATCTGGAGCAAAGCACTTTTTCTTCTTGTTTTGCTTCTACTTCTAATCACCACTGAGGCTTATTCCTTCTTGGGTGTTTCAGAAAATGTGTGTGTAAAAGTGTATATGCTGTTTTCTACTGTTGTTCTGGGTTGTCCAAGAGTTGGCTGTGAGGAGAGATAGGTGAAACCATGCCTTTTCTGTTCTGCATCAATAAAAATGTCCATTTAAGAAAAAAATAGAAGAGTTGGAAGCAAGCAAGTGAAGGGGAGTAGAACATCTCACTCTAGTAAAGAGTTTTAATCCTTTGGAGTGAAGGCCCATTCTGATAGTAAAGCTTAGGGTGTAGTCTTGAAGACGCTTAATTCCAGGCATGTCCCTAGTTTGACTGAATCTGAGTAGGAACTGGATAGTTGTGTCAGCCAGTAATTTGCTAACTATTTTTCTGTTTTCCCCAACACAACCTTTCTAGTGGATGAAAGAGAAAACCCTCTCTTCCTCCGCAAGCTTAATGGATAGGGAAGTCCTTATTACTGCTCTGTATCTGTGCAGTTTGTTTGAGCTGCTTTCTGACATCAGTGGCCATCGCCCACACCATGTGGCAAGCAATTATGGTATTTCTGTGAGTGATACACTATTTCCCATGGAACAGAAGACTTGCTCTAGTGGCATCAATTATTAGCGGTGTATGCAAGCACAGACCACATCCTGGTTCATCTTCTAATCTTGTTGTGCCATTCCTGTTGTTTGTTTGGTTTTTTATGTTGTGTCTGATTTTTCTCTTAAGAGTATTTTTCTAGTTTTCTGCCCTTGTATTCTTTCTCTTTCCCCCCCATTTCTCTCTCCCACTTTTTCTTTCTAGTTTCTTTTCTCTCTTATCTTTCTTTTTTGCCTGTTTTTTACCTCATTAATTTCTCTCTCCTCTTGTGCCACTTGGGGGAAATGAAAATTATTTCTCTTCCCTACTACACCTATCACGTACTTCCTTCTTCAGTGGTTGAATGCCATCATCACTTAATCTTACACTACTGAAACATTGATAAAAGGTGGACAATTCTTGTTCACCATGCCTGCAGCTGCTCTTCACAATCAGCAGATTAACACACTCAAACTCCCACTCTACGTACCCAAAGACAGCTTCAAAGTGCTATACTACTGCCAAACTATCAATCAAAGAAGAGTGAAAAAGACCTCTAACAAACACTATATTAAAAAAAAAAACCCAGCAACCCAAAAACTGCCTTAAGATAGTTCAAGCACTCAAGCATAAAACCTAAAACTATAACATAAAAGAAAAAAAATTAGGACAAACTTAGGAGCCTTATCAATGGCATAAGTAGACTATAAAATATAATTTAAAAATGCACAATCAATAAAGGATAAATGACATGGCCAAAATCTTCTAAAAATTAATTCCTGGAGGACCTGATCATTCTTATACGAAACCTATACTTGGACCAAGAGCAGTCCTCAGAACGGAGCAAGGAAACTGTATGGTTCAAAATCAGGAAAGGAGTGCATTGGGGATGCATCCTGTCTCCATACCTTTTCAATCTGTATGCAGAACAGATCATTCGGGAAGCCGGGCTTTTTGGGGAGGAGTGTGGCATCAGGATTGGAGGAAGGCTCATTAACAACCTATGATATGCAGATTACACAACCTTGCTTGCTGAATCTGAGGAGGACCTGAAGCACTTGCTGCAAAAGGTCCAGGACTGTAGTCTTCAATATGGATTGAAGCTCAACATCAAGAAGACAAAGATTCTCACCACTGGGCCAACTGGCATCACCATGATAGATGGAGAAGAGATAGAGCTTTTGTTTGCTTGGCTCCACAATCAACACTTGGTACCAGTAGTCAGGAAATTAAAAACTGAATTGCATTGAGAAAATCGGCTGTCATGGACCCCTTCAAAGTGCTGAAGAGCAATTATGTCAGTCTAGGTACAAAGGTGTGCTTAATCCAGGCCATGATCTTCTCGATTATGTGTTATGTTTTAGAGAGTCGGACAATGACTAAAGATAACAGAAGAAAAATAGATACCTTTGAGTTGTGGTGCTGGAGAATAGTCTTGAGCATACCATGGACTGCCAAGAAAACAAATAGGTCTGTCTTGGAAAGGGTGAAACCAAGTCTTTCCTTGGAGGCTAGGATTTTGAAGCTCCACCTCTTACTTTGAAGAGATCAGTCCTTGGAGAAGGACATCATGCTCAGAAGGGTAGACTGACAGTGCAGGAGAGGGAGACCCAAGATGAGATGGATTGATACAGTAACTGGGGAGATGGAGTTTGGTGTGTTGGAGTTAGTGAACTTTGTTAATGTCAATATTTGTAGAGAGGCTTCAGGCCTTTTCTTCATAGGGTTGCTCTGAGTTGTGCTCAACTTGAAGGCAATCAATAACAACATGCACCAAAATACTTCTCAAAAAGAGTGCAAAGATAACCTATAGACAAGGAAAAATATTTGACAATTACATATCTGAAAAGGAACTCACCTCTAAAATTTTGTTTGCTGTCAAGCCAGAACTAGTTTATAGTTGACCCTCCAGCAGATTCTCAGAGGCAGTAAATCACACAGAAGATTGCTCGTCTTTCTCCTACGGAGCAGCTGTAGATGGATTCTAAATGCATGCCTTTGGATTGGCAACACAACACCTTATCAGTAGGCCACCAGAGCTCCCTTACTATTTATAGAAAACTCCAATATCCCAATATGGGAAACACATCCCAACTACAAAATAATTAGATACCATAAATATATATGTCATGAGAGACATTCAGATGACCAAGAAGCACATGAAACAGTCACTATCATTAGCTATTAGAAAGATGCAAAGCAAAGCAAAAATGAAGTATTTTATCATGCTGGCAATAACAGTAAAGTTCAGTAACACATCAGCTCACAACAGCTGGCCATTGTGTAGAGAGATTAGAACTTTCAGCTACTGCTGGTGGAAAAATGGTGCAACCAGTTTAGTACTACCTTAGAAAGTTGGGAATTGAAAAATCATTTGATCCAGCAATCTCACTAGTTGTTGTTGTTGTTATGTGCCATCGAGTTGCTTGCGACTCATAGCGAACCTATCTATGTACAACAGCCCTAAACCCTGCTCTATCCTGTGCCAATCACTCTGCCTCTGACAACTCATCCCAATTACCCTGTTGTTGTTGTTGTTGT
>NW_006399924.1:1542031-1543116 GCF_000299155.1 Elephantulus edwardii | reverse complement strand
TCCTTCTATCCTTCCTAGCCATTGTCCAACTCTCTGATGCATAACAAGTGGTTGCAAAGACCATGGCCTGTATCAGATGCACCTTAGTCTCCAGAGAGATACCATTGCTCTTCAGTACTTTGGCGAGGTCCCTAACAGCCCACTTTCCCATCTCAATACGTCTTTTAATTTCCTGGCTGCTGGTGCCAAGAGTGTTGACTGTGGAGCTAAGGAAACTAAAGCTGTGAACAATCTTAATATCTTCACCTTCCATAAGTAAACTAGATATAGTATTTATTACAGAACAAGAACAACACAAAAAACCCACAAAAAACCAAAAACAAATCTATGATAGACACACAATAACAGTATCATAAGGATCACTTGAATAGATCTAAAAAAGACTATATATATATATATATATCAACTATACAAATGAATATATTAAAAATACTTGTTTTCCGAGAGTCTACAATACAGATTGGTAGCCTTTGTTGGCCCTATACTACCATGTGAATTAGGTAACACACCTCAAAGACATTCAACCAAACATTTACAGAGGAAAGGAATAGTTGAAAGGCAGGTAAAACCCCTGCTTTCCTCCATGTTATGGAAGCAGCTATTTTATGGAAATAGATTACAGCTCCTGGATGTTAAATTTGTGGTTCATGATCTTTGAAGCCAGAATTAGCATGTCTAGTCCGATTGAGGGGACCTCAATAAAGTAGTTGTTGTTGTTATGTGCCGTTGAGTTGTTTGCGACTCATAGCAACCCTGTGTACAACAGCCCTAAACCCTGCTCTATCCTGTGTCAATCGCATTGCCTCTGACACACCCATCCTGATTACCCCAGTCACTGAATCAGTCCACCTCATAGAGGATCTTCCCCTCCTGCGCTGTCCCTCCACCCTACCAAGCATGATGTCCCTCTCCAACGACCTGTCTCTCCTTACAACATGTCTAAAGTATGTCAGACGAAGCCCCAGAATCCTTGCCTCCAAGGAGTAACCTGGTTTAACCCTCTCCAGGATGAATCTGTTTGTTTTCTTGGCAGTCCAGGGTACATTCAATACTCTTCTCCAGCACCACAACTTTAAGGCATCAAT
>NW_006399924.1:1508671-1522515 GCF_000299155.1 Elephantulus edwardii | reverse complement strand
TAGGGAATGGCAAAGGACACACTGACAAAGGAGATTAATCAGAACTGGCTTTGACAAGCACTGTGGTAATTGGACAATTAAAACAGACATTCAGGGTGGGGGGAAAGAAGAACAAACGGGAGAAGGCTAGAGAAAGAGTGCAACAATGAATGAATGAAAACTCAAAATCTCTGTAAATTTTCATTAAAACTAATAAAATTTAATAATAATTTAAAAAAGAAGTCATAAAGGGAAATTGGGAAAAAAAGAAATATATATATATATACCTTTGAGATACAGCAAAAACAGTGTTCAGAGATCAATTTATAGAAATAAACACACATCAAAAAAGAAGAAATAACTGTAACTAGAACAAGAAACTATTATCCAAAAGAGAAGGAAACACTGCATGATATAAAACAAAAATGGTTTGCATATGTTTTCCATACTTACTCAATTTGTATGCTGAAAAAATAATCATCCAGGAACCTGGACGTTATGAAGACTGTGGCATCAGGATCAGAGTAGGACTCATAAACTCCCTGAATTATGCAGGTAACACAACCTTGTTTGCTGAAAGTAGATTTAAAAATTAAATCAGGAACCTCTCTCTCTCTCTCTCTCTCACACACACACACACACACAAGTATAGTAAAAATAACAGCGATAAAACCAAACCTCAGTAATTAAAAGGCGCATTGCCATGGGAAAGTCTGCTGTTAGGGACCTCTCCAAAGTACTGAAGAGCAATGGTGTCTCTCTGGAGACCAAGGTGCGTCTGATACAGGCCATGGTCTTCACAATCACTTGTTATGCATCAGAGAGTTGGACAATGACTAAGGAGGATAGAAGGAGAATTGATGTCTTTGAGCTTTGGTGCTGGAGAAGAGTATTGAGGGTACCATGGACTGCTAGGAAAACAAACAGATTCATCCTGGAAAGGGTTAAACCAGGTGGGTCCTTGGAGGCAAGGATTCTGAGGCTCCGTCTAACATACTTTGGACATGTTGTGAGGAGAGACCGGTCCTTGGAGAAGGACATCATGCTTGGGGGTGGCGGGGAGGGGGGGGTGGAGGGACAGCACGTGAGGAGAAGGCCCTCTATGGGGTGGATTGATTCCATGACTGGGATAATCATGATGGGAGTGTCAGAGACAGTGCGATTGGCACAGGACAGAGCAGAGTTTAGGGCTGTTGTACGTAGGGTCCCTATGAGTCACAAGCGACTCGACAGCACATTAACAACAACAACACAGTAATTACATTGAATGTGAATGGATTAACATATAAGTCAAAAGAAAAAGAGTAGAAAACATGACTAATCAATATGCTGTCTACAAGAAACAAATATTTAGAACAAGGACAAAGACTGACTAAAAAGTAAAGGATGGAAAATATTAAACAAATCGTAATTTAAAGAAAATAGGAGTGGATTTCCAGTGGGAATGACAACAAATGCAGAGCAATGCTCTTGTCCCTCCCTAGTGGGCCTTGTTGTTGTTAGGTGCTATTGAGTTTTGTACGACTCATAACAACCCTATGAACAAAAGATCTGAACCCTGTTCTATCATGTGTCATCCTCACACTTCCTGACACACAAGAGCCCATTGCAGCAGTCATTTTTTCAATACACTTGGTTGAGGGTCTTCTTCTTCTTTGCAAATCCTCCACCCTTCTCAGCATCATGTCACTCTCCAAGGGATAGCCCCTTCTGGCAACAAGCCACAAGTATGAGGGGCGAAGTCTCATCATTCTTGCTTCCAAAGAGCACTCTGGCTGCACCCACTCCAAGACATACCTCTTTGTTCTTTTGGCCATCCATGAGATGTTCAGTGCTTTTCTCCAACACCACAGGTCAAAAGTGTCAATTCTTTTTCTGTCATGCTTATTCACTGCCCAGCTTTCGGATGCATAACAAATGATTGAAAACACTGTGGCCTAAATTGAGCACACCCTAGTGTTCAAATTGACATCATTACTCTTCAGGAATTTGGAGAGGTCCCTGACAGCAGACTTACCCTTTGAAATATGGCTTCTTAGCACCTGACTGCTGGTACCAAGGAAGGGCTGATTGTTATCGAAGAAAGGTGAACTTATTGATAACTTCAATCTCTTCTCCTCTATCATGATGTTGCTTATCAGTTCAGTGGATTGAGAATTTTTATCTTCTTGATGTTGAGGTGTAATCCATATTCAAAGGTATTTGATCTTCTGCTGCAAGCACTTTAAGTCCTCTTTACTTTCAGCAAGCAAGGTTGTGTCATCTGCGTAACACAACTTGTTGATGAGTCTTCCTCCAGTTCTGATCCTACTTTTTTTTTTACAAAGTCCTGCTTTTTTAATGATTTGCTCAGCATACAGATTAAATAGGTTGGGGGAAAGGATACAACATTGACACACACCTTTCCTGATTTTAAACTATGCAGTGTTATCTTGCTCTGTTCACAAAACAGATTCTTCGTCTAGGTTTAGGTTTTGTACGAGCACAGTTGTTCTGAAGTTCCTGTTCTTTTTACTGTTAGCCATAATTTGTTATAATTTATGCAGTCAAATGCATTTTCATAGTCAATAAAACACAAACATTCTTCTGGTATTCTCTGCTTCCAGCCAAGATCCATCTGATATTAGCATTTCCTGGTCTAAACTTTTGGAAGTTCTTTCTCAGCACACTGTTTTAGCTGATTTTGGATAATCTTTAGCAAGATTTTGCTTGCACGTTATAGTAACAAAAAATCCTCTTAACTAGACACTTGATAGATGGAAATAAGTTTGAAATTGTCAATGATTTCATTTTCTTTGGATCCACAATCAACACCCATGTTAACAGACGTTAAGAAATCAAAAGATGTGCTGTGCTGGGAAAATCTGATATTGAGGACCTGCCCAACATTCTAAAAATCAAGAGTGTCACAGCCTCTTCTTACCATCTTGAATTTCTGGTAATTCCTTGTCAATGTACTGTTCTTGCTGTTTGTGAGAAAGAAAAGACCAAAATAGATGACAGAAAAGACGCTGAAAATTGCACTACAGTGTCAAGAAGCCAAAACAAAGGGCAGAAATGCAGACATAAAAGAACTGAACAGAATACTTCAAAGGGCAGCTCAAGAAGATAAGCAAAGTTATATGATAGGATGTGCAAAGAACTGGAGCTGGAAAATAAAAACAGAAGTACTCATTCGGCATTTCTCAAGTGCAAATAATTGAAAAACAAATTCAAGACTCAAATTGTAATAATGAGAAGTGTTATGGGCAAAATTTCGAGTGATCAAGGAAGAATCAAAAGAAGATAAAAGGAATACATGAGTCACTGAATCAAAAAGATTATGCTGACACTGAAAAAAATTCAGAAAGTATCTTATGAATTGGGCTTTAAATATCCAGTTTAGAGGCTCATGTGTGAAGCAGCTGGATTCTGGAGGGAGGTCCTCTTGTTTTAGCTGAAAGTCGGATGTAAATTGTTTGGTGGTTTGGTGTGTTTTTTCTTTTTCTTTTTCACAATCGTGTATGAGCTGATTAAATCAAATCAGCTGTGGGCTGGAAGCCTCTTTTTTAAGTCAATCAAGACCTGATGGGCAGGCCTGCACGTGGCAGTATGTCAGGAAATGTAGAGGACAGCTAGCTGGCTGGATGAGACCCATATTTGTCCCCATCACCAAGAAAGGTAATCAAATAGAATGTGGAAATTATTGAACAATATCATCAATATCTCATGCAAGCAAAATATTGTAGAAGATAATTCCAAAACAGCTAGAACAGTACGTTGACAGAACTACCAGACATTCAAACAAGGTTCAAGAAGTGGCTGTGGCACTGGGGATATTATTGCTAATGTCAAATGGGTCCTGGATGAAAGAAGAGATATCAGAAGAATGTCTATTTGTATTTTATTGACTATACAATGACATTTGACTGTGTGGCTCATAACAAGTAATGGATAGCATTCAGAAGAATGGGAGTTCAAGAGGACTTAATTGTGCTTGTGTAAACTCTATACCTAAAGCAAGAAGCTGTTTGAATAGAGCAAGGAATAATTCATGGTTTAAAATCAGGAAGGGTATGTGCCAGGGTTGTATTTTTCTCCATACCTATTCAATATGTATGCTGAGCAAGTAATTAAAGAATTTGGACTCTATGACTACGGGTTTGTTCGATTGGACAAATATCAATAACAACTATCATGGGAACAGGAGATTTGAAAGGGCAGTGTGTAAATGCAAAATAAATTTTGTAACAAAATGTGGCAAGAGCTGGTGTTAGAAAATAAAAAATGGAAGAACTCATTCAGCATTTCTCAAGTTGAAAGAACTTAAAAATCAATACAATCTTTGAGTAACAATACTGAAGGATGTTATTGGCAAAATGTTGAACAATCCAGGAGGCATCAAAAGATGATAGAATGCATGAAGTCACTACCAAAAATAATTAGTTGACACATAACCATTTCAGGAGGTAGCATATAATCAGGAACCATTGATGATAAAGAAGTCCAAATTGCACTGAAAGCAAGAAATAAGGCCTCAGAAATTGATGGAATACCAAGTGAAGTGCTTCAGCAAACAGAAGCAGCCCTGGGCATGCTCGTCAGCTATGCCAAAAAATTTAGAAGACAGCTCCATGACCAATTGATTGGAAGACATCCATATTTGTTTCCTTTCCCAAAAAAAATATGATTGAACAGAATATGGAAATTATTGAACAATATCATTAATATCACACACAAGTTAAATATTGCTAAAGATCTTCCAAAAATAGCTGAACCATTATCAACAGAAAACTTTCAGAAATTCAAGCTGAATTTAGAAAAGGCCATGGTACTAGAGATAACAAACTGTAGTTCTGCTCTTAATGACTTTAAATCAAGTAGTAGATAGAAATGTGTAAATAAAGAAATCATATATAATTTGTTTATTTATATATGCATGTGAGATGTTAGAAAAAGGAATGGTGAGTTTTTGTTACTTGATATCATAAAAACCCTTCTGGAGTTTTGGACATAAATAGAAATGCCACTTGTCTACATGGAGGACAGAGAAAAATCAAGATAGAGAAAATTGTAAAATTAAGTATGGTTAAAGAGAAGTTTGAACCAGGCTATTATATCTTCATAGAGGAATTTAAGTGTTATGTTGTTAATGTAGAACTTTTATTTTTAAATGTAGAACTTTTTGGGGGTGGGATGGAATAAAGTTTAAGCAACAAAACCCACACTTTGTTATTTGAAACAGTATTTTACAAATTTTATATTATTGTGAAGTATAAAATGTAAGGTTCTCTAACTTAATTATTAAGCTCAGAAGTTGAGAAAGGTTTTTATTTCAGAAGATCACTAGGAGGGAGCTCTGGTGGACTAGTGGCAAGAAGCTGCTCTGCAGTCCTGAAAGTGTGCGGTTTGAATCCACCAGATGCTCCACTGGAGAAGGCGGGACAATCTCTTGTGATAGTCAGATCTGATTCAACGATACATGAAGAAAAAAAAAAGACACAATGGCAGAAGATCACTATGGATAAAGTAGAACAGAATGAGTAAAGTTTATACTCACTCAGGTAGTGAATAAGTCCAGATAGTAAAGTAAAAATATTTAAGTTTCAGAATTTTGTCTGTTCAACACTTGATGGTGCAATAGTTTAATAGCTATTAACTGAAAAATTCCCATTATTCTCAATGTCAGCCACAACTTATCATGATCCACACAGTCAACACCTTTGCATAGTCAATAAAGCACAAACAGACATTCTTCTGGAATTCTTTATTTTCAGCCAGAATCCATCTGACATCAGCAAGGATATCCCGGGAGCCATGGCCTCTTCTAAATCCCACTTGAACTTCTCTGGAAATTCCCTATCCATTTCCAGCCATTTCTGAATGATCTTCAGCAGTATTTTACTTGCATGTGATATCAATGATACTGATAATTTCCAGTCAGTTGGAACACTCTTCTCGGGAATGGGAACAAATATGGACCTCCTCCCGTCCATTGGACAGACCACTGTTCTCCAAATTTCCTGGCATAGAATTGGAGCACATCAAGTCTGCATCTGTTAATTGAAACAAGTCCATTGGTATCCATTGATTTCTGGGGCCTTATTTTTTACCAATGCCTTCAATGCAGTTTCTACTTCCTCCTTTGTTACCATTGACTCCTGTTCATATGGTACTTCCTGAAATTTTTCAGTGTCAATCAGTTCTTCCTGGTATAGTGACTCTGTGTATTGCCTCTATCTTCTTTTGATGCTTTTGAAAAAGAAAAGAGAACTGATGCTTTTGTGCTGTGATGTTGGAGAAAAGCCCTGAATATTCCATGGAAAGCCAAAAGAACAAACAGATATGTCTTGGAGAGGGTACAGCTGGAGTGCTCTTTGGAGGCAAGAATAATGAGGCTTCACCTCACATATTTTGGACGTATTGTTAAGACGTGCTGTTCCTTGGAGAGGAATATGATGTAGGGAAGGGTGGAGGGTTGGCGAAGGAAAGGAAGACCCTCAACCAGATGGATTGACAAGGTGACTGCTGCAATGGTTCTTGTGTGTCAAGAAGTATGAGGATGGCGCCAGATAGAATTGGGTTCAGATATTTTATTCATAGGGTCACTATGAGTCGTACTCGAATCTATGGCACCTAACAACTACTACTACTACTACTACTACTACTACTACTACTACTACTACTACTACTACTACTACTACTACTACTACTACTACTACTGAAAGATTGGCAATTCAAAGCCAGACACTTAATGGCTCTGAGTAGAAATAGCTATTTGCTCCCACAACAATTGTTGTTGTTAGGTGCTGTCTAGTCAAGTACAACTAATAATGACCTTATGAACAGCAGATCTGAAGCCTTCCCTATCCTGTGCCATCCTCGTCAACCCTAACACACTAGAGCCCATTCATTGGGGGTTCTTCCTTTCCCACGCTGACCCTTCATCTTTTCAAACATGATGTTCCTTTACAAGGAACAGCCCTGCCTTGTTACACCTGAAAAGAATGAAAGACACAGCTTTGCTATCTTTGCTCCAAGGAGCGCTTTGGTTGCAGTTTTTCCAAGACCTATCTGTTCGTTCTTTTGCCCTTGTGAGTCCAAGGGATATTCAGTAATCTTCCCTAGCACCACACCTCAGAGGCATCAGTTCTTCTTATTCGTTGTCCATTTCTCTGATGCATAGCAGGTGATTGAGAAGACAAAGACCATGAAGATTAAAGCCAAGAAAATTCAGTTTGACAGTTCTGTTCTGTCACATGAGATTGCTATGCATAGGATTCATCTAACAGCCCACAACAAAAGAAAAAAATATAACTTGATCACTAGCAGTAATAAAATGTCTCCTACTTCATGCAAATGTAAATGAATGATGTCAAAGAGCAAGTTGCTTTGGTTAATTTAAAGGTTAGAAATAAATTATTCACAGTTTAGGCAATGTGAATTCATTATAATTAATAGTTCATAGGCTGTTGTAGCACATCAAGAACTTTAATCAATGACAGGTCAACTATGAGTTGGAAATAGGAAATAACAAGCAGGGCACAGATAAGGCTTAGCATTATTTAAGGGACAAAAATTTATAATTGGAGAAAAGAGAATTTCTTTTTTTTCTTTTTTCTTTTTTATTTATTGAGATTTTAATGAAAATTTGTAAAGAACTTAGATTTACATTCATTCACTGTTGTACATTTTCCTCCCTGCCCACCCCTTCCCTCTAGTTCTCTTTTCTCTATGAAATGAAAAAAAAATTAATTGTTATACAGCACCTACCCTCCCCCAGTCTACTTACTATGCAGCTCTTATTCTGGACTCCTGTTATGCAAGTATTACCTAATCATATATTCTCATTAAATAGTTCTCTCCCTCATCTGTTTCGATGCAGTGAATTTTTTTTTTATTAACCCCCTCTTCTTTTTGTTTCCCCCCAAACCTGATGTCAGTCCTGTTTTATAACGGTGGCATTATGCATTATTTGTACTTTTATGACTGAGGTATTCCACTTAGCATAATGTCCTCCAGGGTCACCCATTTTGTATAATATTTCATGAGGCCCTTGTTTTTTCCATGCTGCACAGTACTGCATTGTGTAAATATGCCACAGCTTCTCTATCCATCTGTTTGTTGATGGGCACTTGGGTTGTTTCCAACTCTTTGCTATAGTGAACAAAGCTGCAATAAACATGAGTGCGCATATATCTGCTTGGGTGGGAGTTCTGATTTCTTTAGGGTATATTCCCAGTAGTGGAATTGCTGGCTCAAATTGTATTTCTATTTCCAACTTTTTGAGAAAGCGCCATACTGCCTTCCAGAGTGTTTGCACCATTTTATACTCAACAGAGAATAAGGGTTCCAGATGCTCCACAAACTGACCAGTACTTGTTGTTTGCTGCTCTGCTGAATTTTGCTATTCTTACTGAAGTGAGATCTCACAGTTATTTTGATTGGCATCTCTCTTAGAGCTAGGGATTTTGAACATTTCTTCATGTGTTTGTTTGCCATCTGAATGTTTTCTTTGGTGAAGTGTCTGTTCATATCCTGTGTCCATTTTGTGATTGGGTTGTTTACCTTTACATTGTGGTGGTGCTTGAGTATCCTATAATTCTAGACATAAATCCCTTATCAGACATGTTATTAGCAAACATTTTTCCCAGTCTGTGGCTTCCCTTTTTACCCTATTAGAGAAGTTTTGGAATGTGCATGGGGATTTCATTTTAATGGATGAATAATTTGGGGTACATAAAAGCAAACAAATTTAGTTTTAAAAAAGAGTTCTAAAAATATTTTAAATTTTTCTATGCATATGTGTTATTTACATAAATGTGATCACATAATCTTTCTTAAATTTCCTTTCTCCTCATTCTATCTATACACATCAGAATCACTTTCCTCCAATTCCTTCTCTCCTAAGGAACCTCCCCTAGGGTCTTTCCTTCTGAAATGTTCTCCATGTCAGATATACAGATACAAATATATGTAAACTAATTTAATTACTAGGTTATGTTTTTACAAAAACAGGCCTACTCTCAGGGTTTTCTGTTTAAGGCTAATTTACAAAAATGGAGTAATATTATGCATAGTTATTAGAGTATTGCTTTATTCACTTAATATCTCATGAACATCTCTTTATGTGGTATATACCACGTACATTTTTCTTAATGCTTATGTAATCTTTCGTATGTGTAACATAAGTTATTCAGACATTTTCTCTATTAAAAGTAAAAGGAGGTGGCAGGGACTATGTCAGGAAATTTGGAGTCTGGCCAATGTATTGGGAAAGGTCCATACTTATTCCAATTCCCAAGAAAGGTAATCCAACAGAAAGTGTAAACTATCAAACAATGTCATTAATATCACAGCTAAGCAAAATACTGCTGAATATCATTAAAAAATTATTAGAACAGTACATACATAGGAAACGTCCAGAAGTTCAAATAGCATTTAGAAGAGGCCATGCCTCCAGGGATATCATTGCTGATGTCAGATGGATCCTGGCTCTAAGTAAATAACACCAGAAGAATGTTTTATTTGTGTTTTGTTGACTATATAAAGGCATATGACTGTGTGGACTTTAGCATATTGTGGCTGACATTGAGAGTAATGAGAGTCCTAGAGCATTTAATTATACTATTGCAGAACCTTTACCTGGACCAGGAGACTTGAGGGAAATACTGTATGGTTTAAAATAAAGAGGGGAGTGTGCCAGGGTTGTATTCTCTCTCCATACCTATTTAATCTGTATGCTGAGCACATTATTTGAGAAGTTGACTTCTATGAAGAGGACTGTGACATCAGGATTGGAGGGAGACTCATCAATACCCTGTGTTATGCAGATAGCACAACCTTGCTTGCTGAAAGTGAGGAGGATTTGAAGCACTTGTTGCAGAAGATCAAGGAATGTAGTCTTTGGTATGGATTACATATCAATGTCAAAAAAAGAAATATTCTTACCATTGGATCGATAGGAAACATCATGATAGATGGAGAGAAGATTGAAACTGTCAACAGCTTCATCTTGCTTGGATCCACAATTAACATCCTTGGTACCAGCAGTCAGGAAATAAGTAGACACAATGCAGAGGGAAAAAATCTGCAGTTAGGCACCTTTTCAAATTATTGAAGAGTAATGATGTCAGTTTGATGACTAAAGTGTGTCTGATTCAGGCCATAGATTTTCCTATCACTTACTATGCATCTGAGAGCTGGACAATGACCAAGAATGACAGAAGAATTGATGCCCTTGAGTTGTGGTGCTGGAGAAGAGTATTAGACATACACCAAGGACTGCCAAGAGAACAAACAGTTTCCTAGAGAGCGTGAAACCAACCTTTTCCTTGGAGGCAGGGATATTGAAGTTCTGTCTCACATACTTTGGTCATGTAGCCAGAAGGCACCAGTATTTGGAGAAGGAGATTATGCTTGGAAGGGTGGAGGAACAGTGAAGAAGACGAAGACCCCAGGTGAGATGGATTGACACAATAACTGGAGTAATGAGAGTAGGTGTATCAGAGACGTTGAGATTGGCTCAGGATAGAAGAGGGTTCATAGCTATTATATAGAGAGTCGCTATGAATCGTAATTGACTTGACAGCACATAACATGAACAATCCCAATGTTAATACTTTTCTTTCTATAGATGAAATCCCAAATGTTAGCTTCTGGGTATTTTAGTTTCCAAGTATTACTATAACAAAGTGACACAAACTAAGTGACTTGAAAAAAAATAGAAATCATATGAAAATATAGATGAATAAATATTTATGTAATTAAAATTTGAAAGTATATAGTCTCCAAACAAACAATGAAGGTTATAATCCCGTGTGACCTCGGTTGCCAATGAATCTCCTGTTTGCCAGCTATATCTATATCTCTCTCTCTCTCTCTATCTCTATATCATCATCTATATCTATATATCTATAAATATAATGGTATAATATGATGAGATCTCCTATAAGATGAGATCGAACCTGTTTCTTCTGTGATGTGGCCTCCATTGAATGTTTAAAGATACCTGACAAAGCTCTCTTGCTTTTTGCTTTATTTGTATCCTGCAGCTTGTGTGTTACCATCTGATTGCTCTTTGGGCTTGAAGCCTGCCATTTGCCTGCTCATCTTATATTCATCAGTCTCTGAAGTCAGTAGCCTCTTTTCTTGGATTCATCAGCTCCTGTAGCTCTGTGATTCGGAAAAGCTTCCATCCGGGTATCTGACAAGGAACTTGGGACTTGGTATCCGCTGCAAGAACACCAACTATTTTCTCTGTGTGAGTGTGTATGTATGTCTCTCTCTCTGCCTGCCAGCTTCCTTGATTTTGCTTCTCTCAAAAATCTAGCCGAAGACTATGTTCTGATAAAATTATTTAGCAAAATCTATCATAGTGCAAATTTTTATCGAATAAATAAAGATTTTTAGTTTGGAAAGTTATTGGTGTTTTATTTGTGACTGTTTGAAAGAAGTGTCTATATAAATTATAATTTATTAAAGGAAAATCCATTAATTTATTCCAATGACTTTCCCAATAAATTAAGTGAATTATTAGTCTATTCAATTGTTACTTCTCTAATCATCAACAATATTGTTAGTAATGAATAATTATCTCTTCACTTTTACTAAATTAACAACCATTCCATTAAAATTTTAGCCCATGTGGCAGAGTGTGTTGAACTTCTAACTAAAAAGTTGACGTTTTAAATCTACCAGCCACTCCTTGGGAAAAATGTGTAAAGATCTACAGCATTGGGAAAACTCAGTGGATGGTTGTCCAGAGTTGGAATTGAGGGTAATGGATGGGTGGGCATAATAAGGTCTGTTTATCAAGTAGGCCACAAATCTAGATTATTGGGTTAGCATTCTTAAGTCACAATTATTTTTTTAGGACCTACAAAAGATGTTGTTGTTTTTGTCAGGTGCCATCAAGGCAAATACGACTCTTAATGACCCTATGAACAAAAGACCCTGCTTTATCCTGTACCACCCTCATACTTCCTGACGCACAGAGCCCATTATAGGAGTCACTGTATCAATCCACCTAGTTGAGGGTCTTCCCAGAGTGCTCTTTGGCAGCAAGAATGAGAAGGCTTCGCCTCACATATTTTGGGAATGTTTTAGGAAGGGCAATTCCTTGGAGACATGATGCTGGGAAGGTCAGCGAGGGAGAGGAAGACCCGCAATAAAAGGTGAAAGAATGTATCATTTAGACGATTTTAAAATGTATAATTATTATGTCTGAGCTTAGAATCCTGCTTCTGCTATTTAATTTCTAATTAACCTCTCAGTGGCTCAGCTTTCTTATCTATAAAATGGACATGACTATGATAATGAGATGAGAGAGCTGAGCTACTGATAAGTTTGTCAGGCTGAGAGAATTCCTTTTTGTTAGTAGTTTGCTGGGAATTTTTATGATGAATGAATGTTGGATTTTGTCTAATGGTTTTCCGTGTATTTTGTGACGTTACTGTGTTTTTTTCCCCCCCAAATCCATTAATGTAGCAAATTATATTGATTTGGGGTAACTGCATTTCTAGGACAAACTTGACTTGGACATGATATCTTTTATAGATATTCATGAATTTGATTTGCAAAAATTTTTTTAAATTTTCATTCATTCATTGTTGCACTTTTTTCTTTACTCCCCCTGCCCCCAGTTTGCTCCTCTCTTTGAAAAGCAAAAGATAAACTTCTTCGTTGGTATACAATCCCCCCGACCCTGCCCCTGCCCCCCCCAATGCACTCCACTATGCAACCTTAATTCTGAATTCCTGTGATAATCATAATATGCTATCATATATAACTTTTAAACTGTTCTCTCGCTCATCTGTTTCAATTCAGTATACAAAATCTATCTAGTTTTCCTCATTATTGCTCCAACCTTGATGTCAGCCACTTTCTACAACAGTGGCACCATGCAGTATTTGTCCTTTTGTGACTGAGATATTTTACTCAGCATAATGTCCTCTAGAGTCACCAATTTTGAATAATATTGCATGAGTTCCTTGGTTTTCAATGATTTGCAAAAAATTTTTATGAAAAATGCTTTAATCTTTGTTGAGGGATCAAGATCTTTATTTATCTCTCTTTTGTCGCCTTTAGCTTTTGTTTGTTTTGTTATTTAAGTAATGCTAGCCTCATAAGATCCATGGACTGCTAGGAGAACAAACAGGTTTGTCCTGGAGAGGCTGAAGGCAGAATGTTCCCTGGAGTCAAGGATTCTGAAACTTCAGCCGACATACTTTGGGCATGTTGCAAGGAGGGCCTGGTCCTTGGAGAGGGACATCATGTTTGGGAGAGTGGAGGGACGGTGCAGGAGAGGAAGACCCTCGATGAGATGGATCGATTCTGTGAGTGGAGTGGTGGGAATGAATGTGTTTGAGACAGCTAGGTTGACACAGGATAGAATGGCGTTTAGGGCTCTTGTACATAGGGTTGCTATGAGTCGCAAACCACTCAATGGCACATAACAACAACAGCAGCAGCCTTATAAGGGAGCTCTTAGCCCATAATGTTGCACTGCTAGGTTACAGATGTTCCTCTTTGGTGGTGGAAACCACCAGTACTCTCTGGGAGAAAAATGAACAGCTTCCTAGAAGCCACCTGGAGGCACAGCTAACTAGATTCTAGCTCTATAGCGATGAGTTTGAATGAGCCTCATAAGTTATATAAAGTTTTTTCTCATTCTCAACCTTCTATAAGAGTTTGCACATCACTGATGGTAATACTATTTTTCTGAAACAATTAATGGAGTTCAACAGTGAAACCATTGAAGAATGGAGTTTTTCTTACGGTAATGTATTAAATTAAGTCAACTCATTTAATAGCAAAGTGGCAATTTTGAGTAGCTATTTCTTCTTGAGTACGTTTTAATAATTTATGTTGTTGTTGTTGTTGTT
>NW_006399924.1:1474628-1505516 GCF_000299155.1 Elephantulus edwardii | reverse complement strand
TAGGGATGATAGAAAGAGAATTGATGCCTTTGAGCTGTGGTGCTGGAGAAGAGTGTTGAACATACCATGGACTGGTAGGAGAACAAACAGGTTTGTCCTGGAGAGGGTGAAGCCAGTTTGCTCCTTGGAGTCAAGGATTCTGAAGCTTTGTCTGACATACTTTGTGCATGTTTCAAGGAGGGACTGGTCCTTGGAGAGGGACGTTATGTTTGGGAGAGTGGAGGGACGGTGCAGGAGAGGAAGACCCTCTATGAGATGGATCAATTCTGAAAGTGGAGTGGTGAGAATGAGTGTGTTTGAGACGGTGAGGTTGGCAGAGCATAGAACGGCATTTAGGGCTCTTGTACATAGGGTCACTATGAGTCGCAAGCAACTCAATAGTACACAACAACAACAACAGATGATGGATGGAGAGGAGATTGGCACTGTCAACTGCTGTGTTTTGTTTGGATCCACATTAATACCCCTGGTCAGGAAATAAGGAGACACATTACACTGGGAAAATCTACAATTGGGGACCTCTCCAAATTATTGTGGATTGATGATGTCAGTTTGAGGACTAAGGTATGTCTGATTCAGACCATAGTCTTTCTGATCACTTGCTTTGCATCTGAGGGCTGGAATAAGGATGACAGAAGAAGAATTGATGCCTTTGAGCCTTGGTGCTGGAGAAGAGCACTGAATATCCCATGGATGGTCAAGAGAAGAAACAGATATGTCTTGGAGAAGATACAGCCAGAATGCGCTTTGGAGGTAAGAATGATGAGGCTTCGCCTCACTCACTTTGGGCATGTTGCTAGGAGAGGCTACTCCTTGGAGAGGGACATGATGCTGGGAAGGGTGGAGGGTCTGCAAAGCAGAGGAAGACCCTCAACCAGGTGGAATGACATGGTGACTGCTACAATGGGCTCTTGTGTGTTGGGAAGTGTGAGGATGGCACAAGATAGAACAGGTTCAGAGAGTATCAAGGGTACCATGGACTGCTAAGAAAACAAACAGATTCATCCTGGAAAGGGTTAAACCGGACTGCTCCTTGGAGGCAAGGATTCTGAGGCTTTGTCTGACATACTTTGGTCATGTTGTAAGGAGAGACCGGTCCTTAGAGAAGGACATCATGCTTGGGAGGGTGGAGGGCAGGTGCAGGAGGGGAAGGTCCTCTAGGAGGTGAATTGATTTGGTGACTGGGGTAATCTGGATGGGTGTGTTGGAGACCGTGAGATTGGCACAAGACAGAGCAGAGTTTAGGGCTTTTGTACATAGGGTCACTATGAGTTGCAAGCGACCCGACGGCACATAACAACATCAACAACAACAACAATAACATAACAGAAGAAGAATTGATGCCTTTGAGTTGTGGTGCTGGAGTACATACCATGACAACATACCATACTACTGAACATACCATAGACCATCAGGAGAACAAACGGTTTCTCCTTGAGAAAGTGAAACCAGCTTGCTCATTGGGTTTCAAAGCTCTGTCTCACATAATTTGGGCATGTTGCCAGAAGGGACCAGTTCTTGAAGACGGACATTATGCTTGGAAGGTTGGAGGGACAATGCAGGAGAGGAAGACCCTCGAAGAAATGGATTGACTGACTGTGGTAATGGGGGCAGGTATGTCAGAGACAGTAAGACTGGCTCAAGAAAGGGTAGGGTTCAAAGCTATTGTTCCTAGGATCACTATGAGTGACTTGATGGAACATAACAGCATCATTTCATATAAGTGATAGACTAAATTGATATGCAGTTACATCTACTGCCTAAAGAACCTGTCCCCTGAAATTCTATGAATTTTGATAAATTTTGATAGTTGTAGAGGGGCTTCAGGCCTTTTGTTGATAGGGTCACTATGAGTCGTGCTTGACTCGAAAGCAATCAACAACAACATCATATATTTTTAATATTTGGGGGATCTAATTGTGATCATTCTTTCATTCCTGATTTTGGTAATTTGTGTCTATTTCTATTGATTTATTTGGTTATATATTTATGAATTTTATTGCTCTTTTAAAGGAAAAAAACTTATTTAATTGAATTCCTTTATTAATTTTTGTTCTATTTTTTGCTCTTTTTTTTCCTTCTTCTTCTTGTTATGTGCTGTCAAGTTGCCTGCAATTCATAGCAACACTATGTACAACAGTCCTAAATCCTTCTGTATTCTGTGACAATCTCACTGTCTCCAACACACCCACCCCGATTACTCCAGTCACTGAATCAATCCACCTCATAGAGGGTCTTTCTCTCCTGCACTGCCCCTCCACCCTCCCAAGCATTAAGTCTTTCTCCAAGGACTGGTCCCTCCTTGCAACATGTCCAAAGTATGTCAGACGAAGCTTCAGAATCCTTGCCTCCAAGGAACAGCCTGGTTTAACCCTCTGGAGGATGAACATTGGTTTTCTTAGCAGTCCATGGTATGTTCAATACTCTTCTCCAATACCACAGCTCAAAGGCATCAATTCTTCTTCTATCCTCCCTAGTCATTATCCAGCTCTCTGACACATAGCTGGTGATTGCAAAGACCATGGCCTGTATCAGGCACACCTTAGTTTCCAGACTGACACCAGTGTTCTTCAGTTCTTTGGAGACTTCCCTAACAGCAGACTTTCCCATCTCAATGCGTCTTTTAATTTTCTGACTGCTGGTGCCAAGAGTGTTGACTGGGGAGTCAAGTAAACTAAAGCTGTTAATAATTTCAATCTCTTCACCGTCCATCCTGTTCGGGTTTTGGGGTTAATCGTTGTTGTTATGTGCCATCGAGTTGTTTGTGACTCATACCAACCCTATGTACAACAGCCCTAAACCCTGCTCTATTCCTTGACAATCTCATTGTCTCCAACACGTCCATCCCCATTATCCCAGTGACAGAATAAATTAATCTCATCAAGAGTCTTCGTCTCCTGCGCAGTTCCTCCACCCTCCCAACCATGGCATCCCTCCCCAAGGACTGGTGCCTCCTTGCAACATGTACAAAATATGTCAGATGAAGTCTCAGAATTATTGCCTCCAAGGAGCAGCCTGGCTTCACCCTCTCCAGGACAAACTTGTTTGTTCTCCTAGCAGTCCATGGTAAAGTCAGTACTCTTCTCCAGCATCAAAGCTCAAAGGCATCAATTCTCTTTCTCTCATCCCTAGTCATTGTTCAGCTCTCTGATGCATAACATGTAATGGCAAAGACCATGGCCTGTGTCCAGCGCACCTTAGTCTCCAGACTGACATTGTTGCTACTCAGTACCTTGGAGAGGTCTCTTATAGTAGACTTTCCCAATGCAATCCGTCTTTTAATTTCCTGGCTGCTGGTACCAAGAGTGTTGATTGTAGAGCCAAGCAAACTGAAGCTGTCAACAATCTCAATCTCTTCATCATCTATCATGATGCTACCAATCGACCCAGTGGTGAGAATCTTTGTTTTCTTGACATTGAGCTTCAAATCCATATTGAAGACTGTAGTCCTTGATCTTCCGCAGCAAGCACTTCAGGCCCTCCTCAGTTTCAGCCACCAGGGTTGTGCCATCTGCAGATCGTTGAAGATACCTCCAATCCTGATGTAACAGTTCTCCTTATAGAACCCAGCCTCTTGCATAATCTATTCTGCATATAGATTGAAAAGATATGGAGATAGGACACATTCTTGGTGTACACCCTTCCCAATTTTGAGCCACGCAGTGTTTCCTTGCTCTGTTCTGACAATCACCTTCTTGTCCAAGTATAAGTTTTACATAAGCACAATCAAGTGTTCTGGGATTCCCATTCTTCTCAAAATCAGCCACAGTTTGTTTTGATCCACACAGTCAAATGCCTTTGCATAGTCAATGAAATACAGATAGACATTCCTCTGGTACTCTCTGCTTTCAGTCAAGATCCATCTAATAGCTGTAATATCCCTAGTGCCATGGCCTCTTCTAAATTTAGCCTGCACTTTGGGCAGTTCTCTGGTGATGTGCTGTTCTAGTAGTTTTTGGATGATCTTCAGCAGAATTTTGCTTGCATGTGATATTAATGATATGGTTCGATAATTTTCACACTCTGTTGGATCACCTTTCTTTGGAATGGGAACAAATATAGAACTCTTCCAGTCAATAGGTCAGGTGGTTGTCCTCCAGATTTTTTGGCACAACTTGGTGAGCACTTCCAGGACAGCATCTATTCATTGAAATATGTCAATTGATATGCCATCAATTCCTGCAGCCTTGTTTTCTGCCAATTCTTTCAGAGCAGCTTGTACTTCTTCATCACCATAGGTTCTTGCTCATACATTGTTTCATGAAATTCTTCTGTGTCCACCAATTCCTTTTGGTACAATGACTCTGTATACTTTTTCTTTTTGGGTTAATGACTTTGTTTTAATATGGTAACTTAACTAATTAAGTTTAGACCTTTCCTCTTCTCACTGCCATTACTTACAGCACACAAATTTGATTTAAATATTTTTACTTTTTTTTCTCTGATCCATTGAAAACGAATTTTGAAATTTTTTTCAGACATCCCCTGTTGGTATTTTGAAGCTTAACTTTATCAGTAAGATGTTTTCTTTTGTTAGTTGGTGTTCTATAGGTGCCAGTAAGGGCAAATTGCTTTATAGGATTGTTCAATTTTCTATATTCTTTCTGATTTATTTGTGTGATATTTATGCTTGCAATTAATGCATTGTTGTTGTTGTTGTTGCTGTTGAATTGGAAACGACTTATGGATAACCTTCTAACACGGTCAGAAAGGCATCAATTCTATCATCCATATTCATTGTCCAGCTCTTAGACGCATACCAAGTGATCAGAAAGCCCACGACATGAATCAAACACACCTTAGTCCTCAAACTGACATTATTACTCCTCAATAATTTGGAGAGGTCTCTAACTACAGACTTTCCCAGCTCAGTAAGTCTCCTGATTTCCTGATTTCTGGTACCAAATGTGTTGATTGTGAATCCAAGGAAGATGAAATTGTTGAAAGTTTCAATCTTTTCTCCATCCACCATGATGTTGCCTACTGGTCCAATGGTAGGAATCTTTCTTTTCTAGACATTGAGATGCAATCTATATTGAAGGCTGTATTCTTCGATCCTCTGCAACAAGTGCTTCAAGTCCTCCTCACTTTCAGCAAGCAAGTTTGTGTTATCTGCATAATGCAGATTATTGATGAGTCTTCCTCTGATCTTGATGCCACATTCTTGACCGTAGAGTCTAGCTTCTCAAGTAATTTGCTCAGCATATACATTGAATAGATATGGAGAGAGAATACAACCTGGACACATTCCCTTCTTAATTATAAATCATGTAATGTTTCATTGCTCTGTTCACACAACAGCCTCTTGGTCTCGGTATAGGTTTCACATGAGCACATTTAAGTGTTCTGAGATTCCCATTCTTCTTAATGCTAACTTGTTATGATACACACAGTCAAATGCCTTTGCATAATTAATAAAGCACACATATGCATTCTTCTGGTAATTTTTTTACTTTCAGCCATCTTATATAAAAATGATATTCCTGGTGCATGGCCTCTTCTAAATCCTGCTTGAATTTCTGGCAGTTTCCCCATCTACGTACTG
Source organism: Elephantulus edwardii (assembly GCF_000299155.1). Taxonomy (NCBI): domain Eukaryota; kingdom Metazoa; phylum Chordata; class Mammalia; order Macroscelidea; family Macroscelididae; genus Elephantulus; species Elephantulus edwardii. The sequence continues at coordinate 1,499,971 of NW_006399924.1, read as the reverse complement.
TTCTAACCATTTTTAAAGAATTTTTAGCAGTATTTTGTTTGTATATGATATTAATGATATTGTTTGTCAGTTTCCACATTCTGTCAGATCACCTTTTTTGGGAATGGGAACAAATATGGACGTCTTCCAACCTGTTGGCCAGACAATTGTCCTCCAAACTTCCTGGCACAGAATAGTGAATGCATCCAGGGCTGCATCTGTTAATTAATACAAGTCAGTTCATATCCAATAGATGCTTGTGGCCTTATTTTTGCCAATGCCTTCAATGTAGTTTCAGCTTTTTTCTTCATTTCCAATGTTCTTGTTGATGTTAGGTGCTGCTGAGTTGAGTATAAATCATAGCAACCCTGTGAACAAAAGATCTGAATCCTGTTCTATCCTGTGCCATCTTCATGCCTCCTGACACTCTAGAGCCATTGCAGCAGTCACTGTGTCAATTCACCTGGCTGAGGGTCTTCCTCTTCTTCTCTGACTCTCCACCCTTCCCAACATCATGTCCCCCTCCAAATAATAACCTATCTTAGCAACATGCCCAAAGTATGCTAATATGGTACTTCCTGAAATTTTTCAGAATCAGTCAGTTCTTCATTCAGTATATTTTCCATAGCATCTTTCAATATTTTGTCTTGAAGTTTAAATTTATTTTTCCATTCTCTGAGCTTGAAAAATGCAGAATTAGTTCTCTTTTTATTCTTCCATTCCAGCCAGCTTTCTACACATTCCATTATAATACTTTGTATTTTTGAACCACCCTTTAAAGTCTTCTGTTCAACTCGTTTACTTTGGCATGTTCTCCTTAATATCTGGAAAATAGAAGTGTGGGGATAGGAATGAGGCTGGAAATAGAATAATCAATTTTTGATCATTACTCATTACAAATACCTTTTTTTAAAAAAAAACAAACAACAAACCAACCACAGTGACTTTACATATGGGCCTCACCTGATGGACCTCATAGGCATCAAATAGACTACATCTGTGAAAGGAATTATTGTCAATATCAGAACTTAAAACTAGCCCAGGGGTGGACTATGGATCAGACCATCAATTATTCATGTTGAAGTTTAAATTGAGGCTGAAGAAAATTAAAACAAGTCCATGAGAACCAAAATATGATCTTTAATCTATTTCATCTGAATTTCAGAATGATCATCAGATTAGGATTGAAGCATTGAATGCCAATGATCAAAGACCAGATGAGTTGTGGGATGATATCAAGCATATCATCCATGAAAAGAGCCAAAGGTCATTACACAGGGAGAGGAGAAAGAAAAAATTGAAACAGATGTTAGAAGAGACTGCAAATTGCACTAGAGCATTCAGACACTAAAACAAAGGGACAATGTAATGAAGAAAAAGAGCACTCTATTAGATGATAGAAACTGAGAATATTACATTTTAATGGATGTGCTAAATTTTGTGTTATTTTAAAAATATAATGAGTTTGTTTTTTGCATAAATCTGTATTCTTTTCAATCAACCTTCTCATTCTGAGACTTAACTTTTATCTTTGTTTAGGAAGACCCAGAGCATCTAGGCTAATTTACTCTCATTGTTAAGCGATGCCTTTTCTACCCAGTGAATTCCAGGAATTATTCAGCCCCTGTTCTCCAGTGATTTTTTTATCTGGCTTTATAGTTTTAACTCTAGCTTATACTGGTCCTCAGCCACAGATGCAATGCAAATCCCCTGTCTCTAATATTCTCTTCTAGAGAGAATTTTTTTCCTCCATTATTCTATCCTACAGGTTTTAGCCACCTCAACTTCTATGAACCTTTGCAACTGCCATCTTAAATTAGCACGATGATCTTTTCTCTTTGGGATCCACCTCTCTGTGCCATGGCTTAGCAATAGTCTGCATACTGCAAACTAGGACAATCACTGCACTTTACCTGCTTACATCCTTTTTTCCCAGCTTAGTTTTGTGTTCCCTTCTGTGCACTGTCTGAAAATAGTTTGCATGTTTTATTCTGTCTGCAATTACTTAGAGTAGAGGGGCAATTCCCATAGCAGGTAATCTCTCATATGTGAAAGTAGAAAAAAAATAGGTTCTCTTTTTGGGAGGGACTGAGTAGCTAATTATCACTAACAACAGATGTCAGCAATGCAGTAGCACAGATGGGGAGGTATGCTCTGGTGAAATGTAGTAAAACATTATCCCTACTCTTGGTTTCCTGGAGAAAGGCTTTTCTTGAAATACTTTTTAGCCTTTTCTCCTTTCACTTCATCTGTAGAGAGTTGAAATAAATCGAGTTGTTAGAGGGACAACAGTTGCTAACTTTGTTCTGTCATCATACCTTCTCTTGAGAGTAAGCCTCAGATGGTCTTGTTATTCTGGCACAGGAAAGACACATCTAACCTAATCCTCAGGATTCAAGCTTTTACTGACTTTGGCAGCAGATTTTCCCAATGCCTTTTGTCTTTTGATTTCTTGACTGCTGGTACCAAGGGTGTTGATTGTGGATCCAAGTGAGATGAAGTCATTGACAACTTTAATCCTTTCTCCAGCTATCATGATGTTACCTATTGGCCCAGTGGTGAGGATTTGTGTTTTCTGACTGTTGAGATGTAATTCATATTGAAGGCTGCAATCTTTGATCTTCTGCAGCAAACCTTTCAAGTCCTCCTCACTTTCAATAAACAAAGTTGTGTCATCTGTATAACACAGGTTGTTGGTGTGTCTTCCTCTAATCCTGATGCCACATTCTTCCACATAAAGTCCAGTTTCTCAAATGATTTGCTCAGAATACAGATTGAATAGGCAAAGATTTAACAGGGAAATGGTATGGGCCTGACATATACCATTCTTGATTTTAAACCAAGTACTAAGGAGCAATGATGAAAATTTGAAGACTAAGCTGTGTCTAATTGATGCCATGGTCTTATCAATCATTGCTATGCATCTGAGAGCTGGATATTGATTAAGTATAATAGAAGAATTGATGCCTTTGAGTTGTAGTGTTGGAGAAGAGTACTGAAACTCCATGAGGTATCAAAAGAACAATTATGTCTCAGAGAAAGTGCAACCAGAGTGTTCCTTAGAAGCAAAGATGGTGAAGCTTTGCCTCCCATACTTTGGCCATGTTGTTATGCAGGGACATTCCTTGAGGGAAATTATGCTTGGAAAGGTGGAGGGTCAGTGAAGAAGAGGCAGACTGTCAATGAGATGGATTGGCACAGCGACTGTAGCAATGGGTTCAAGTATGTCAGAGATGATGATGATGGCACAGGATAGGACAGGGCCCAGGGTTCAGATCTGTTATTTATAGTGTTGCTATGAGTTGTAATTGGCCTGGTGGGACCTAACACCAACGTCAACACTGAGTTTGAAGTGCCTGTAGAACATTTAGTTTGAATTACCATGTAAGCAGTTGGATATATGAGTCTGGAGTTCAGGGAGAGTCAATAGTTTCAGTAAAAATGGTCTAAGGAGGCTTTTCCATCATTTGTGCCCCTCCCTGGTGCCATTGGGGGAATCCTTGGTGAATAAAGAGTTGCACTATCAACCAAAGGCAGGTCATTCTAGTCTGCCAGCTGCTCTGAAGGAGAAAGATGGGCAATATCCTACTACGTGATTTACAACCTGAAAAACCTCGCTGGAAGGTCAGCAATAAGGTTCCAACTAGCAATGGGTTGAGGCTAATTGCCTAGTTGATAAAGAGTTGTGCTGACCACTCAGGGGCAGGCAGTTCAAATTCATCAGCAACATGTGGGGAACAAGTTGGACAACCTTCTCTCATGTGATTACAACCTCTGAAAATCCTCTAGAAGAAATATAATGGTCCTTCAAGATCTGATAAACCAAATAGTTGTAGAAGAATTAAGAGTGGAATGAAAAAAAAAATAACTTAAAAAAAGAATGGAAAGCAACATTTCCTAATTTCATTTTAGCCCTAATCAGATGTAAGGGGGGTTACACTGTGGTGTGCTTTAGAATGCCTTTTATTTCACTAGAGATAAAGGGAACAGGAATCAAGTTGTGGGGAGAACCTCAATACCTTCAAGGAATAATAATCACCAGGAATGCAGTTTGTGGAAAGGTCCCCAGCCCTTTCGAAACAAAGCTCCTTGACACCCAGGAGGGCAAGACACATGGAGATCTCTGAAAACACCTGGCCTGGAGATGCTGAACGAAATAAGAACTTTCCTCCACAACAGACAGAGAGCAAGAGAGCGAGAGTGTACCCCTTTCTCTTGAACTGTTCGTGTATGTGCCGCTGAACTCAAAACTGATTCTCCAACAGGTTTTCAGAGGCTGTAAATCACAAGGGAAGAGGATTCCCATCTTTCTTCCTCACAGCACCTGATGAATTTGAACAGCCTACCTTTAGGTAGGCAGCTTAAATCCTTCCTCACTAGGCCATCAGAACTCCTTTCTCCAGAACTGGCTTTCTGAATTTGGACTTCTAGCAGCCTAAACTGTAAGAGGATGCATTTCTGTCCATTAAAGCCATTTGCCTGTAGTATCACTATTATGTTGTTGTTGTTGATAAGTGCCGTTGAATTGTAGGTGACTCCTAGCGAACCTATGAACAAAAGTCATCAACATTTGTGTGACTTTCATCCTTTCTCCAGGTTTATAGGGTTTCTGGAGGCAAGCTATTACGGAAGTGGATTCCACTCCTGCTTCCAAGCTTGTTTTCATCAGGGAGTGCCACCAAACACTGTCTGCCATGGATAACCATTATTGCATTTGATACGTCAGTGTCACAGAGTTCAACTTCACAGCAACCACAAGTTACCTCTATATGGCAGGTGGACACACCAGAGCTATAACACCTAGAAGAATGTTTGAACAAAAACAATGAAAAACAGGCCTGAGGGCTGTGGGTTAGAAGTCACCCACCTTTCGCTTGGTAGCATCACTTTCTCTCCACTAGGCCAACTGATCTCTCTCTATGTTGATGTCATGTTGTTAGGTGCCATCGAGTCGTAGGTGACTCATAGTGACCCTATGAATGAAAGTCCTCAACACTTGTGTGGCTTTCATCCTTTCTCCAGGTTCATAGGGGTTCCCTATTATGTTGTTGTTGTTGTTGTTGTTATGTGCCGTCGAGTCGCTTGCGACTCATAGCGACCCTATGTACAACAGCCCTAAACTCTGCTCTGTCCTGTGCCAATCGCACTGTCTCTGACACTCCCATCTGATTACCCCAGTCACTGAATTAATCCACCTCATAGAGGGCCTTCCCCTCCTGCGCCGTCCCTCCACCCTCCCAAGTATGATGTCCTTCTCCAAGAACTGGTCTCTCCTCACAACATGTCAAAAGTATGTTAGATGGAGCCTCAGAATCCTTGCCTCCAAGGAGCCACCCAGTTTAACCCTTTCTAGGACGAATCTGTTTGTTTTCCTAGCAGTCCATGGTACTCTCAATACTCTTCTCCAGCACCACATCTCAAAGGCATCAATTCTCATTCTGTCCTCCTTGGTCATTGTCCAACTCTCTGATGCATAACAAGTGATTGTGAAGACCATGGCCTGTATCAGATGCACCTTAGTCTCCAGAGAGACACCATTGCTCTTCAGGACTTTGGAGAGGTCCCTAACAGCAGACTTTCCCATGGCAATGAGCCTTTTAATTTCCTGGCTGCTGGTGCCAAGACTGTTGATTGTGGAGCCAAGCAAACTAAAGCTGTGAACAATCTCAATCTCTTCACCATCCATCCTGATGCTGCCAATTGGTCCAGTGGTGAGAATCTTTGTCTTCTTGACATTGAGCCTCAATCCATATTGTAGGCTGCAGTCCCTGACCCTCTGCAGCAGGTGCTTCAGGTCCTCCTCAGTTTCAGCAAGAGCAGTACTAAATAACAGGCAGGTTTTCAGAGGCAGTTAATTCCATGGGAGGGGATTGCCCATCTTTTTTCAGCAGCTGGTGCCCTCAAACCATGTGCCTCTGGGATTGTAGCACGGGTTCTGGTCACTAGGCCACCAGAGTTTCACATTTACATACTTTGTGGGTTTGAATCTATTTACTGTGGAGGAGAAAGATGGACACTCTTCTCTTGTTAAGATGTACAACCTTTATATGGGAAAGTTCTGGTGTGAAAAACAAGGTATATGAACTTTGTAAATAAACCAGTATAAAATTTTTTTTTTTTTAAAAGGTACACAGCCTCAGAAACTCGACTGAAGGAGGAGGACACAGTCATCTAGTGGGAGTTACAAAGGCATGGCTAAAGAATTCATTGCACGAGGAAGATCTTATCACTAATGCGTGCAGATGGTGGGGGCGGAAGGCTAACTGGTGAGAATGAGCTCTTTGATGGCAGCGTCTGTCATGAAGTAAGGTGCCCATAAGAATTTCCCGAATAAGCAAGTGAGTGAATCTACCTTTCTTAGTGCATTGCTGAATCATATTATTGTTATGCAGATAAAATGAATGTCAACATAGTGACCGCCTGTGACAGAGTACAACTGTCCATAGGGTTTCCTAATCCGTGATCTTTGTTGGAGAAGATAGCCAGGTCTTTTCTCCCATGAAACTGCTGGGTGAGTTTTAAAACTAGCCTTTTGGAGGGCAGCTAACATTGACCAGTTGTGCCCCAGGGCTCGATCATTAGTAACGGAAGATAGTCATAAACTTTGGAGGAAACTTACGTGGGTAGTGATGGAAGGTATTTGCGTTCTGAGTTTATCATTCCTTGGCTAACCCAAACCAAGAGAGCTCTCATGGCATAATCCACATTGAGCTGCACTGCTAACTCAAAGATGACATTTCTCTGGTGGTTCCAATCAGTCAGTAGTTCTGAGGTAGAAAGATAGGTAATCATCTCCTATGTGGTTTACAGCCTTCAAAACCCACTGGAGGGTCAGCTATGAGCTGGTTGCCACGTGAAGACAATGAGAGATTATTTTTTAACCAAACCCCACTGCCGTTGGGTCAATTCTGACTCATAGCGACCCTGTAAGACAAAATAGAACTGCTCCATAAAGTTTCCAAGGGCAATAAGTCATTATGGAAGCAGACGGATTCATCTTTCTCCAGCAGAATGCCTGGTGGGATCAAATCATTGATGTTTTCGGTTAGGAACCTCATGCTTAACTACTGTGCCACCAGGTGTCTGTTTTCTTTGGCTACTACAGATTAATTTACTAACAATCTTTTCTTGATTTTTATATATAAAAATATTTATTTTAAAATAAAAGTTATGTAAAAGGATGATAAAAATGAAAGTAATTTTGGGTATGATTAACTATATATGGTTGGTTAAATGTTGAGAAATGGTTATGCCTGTTATCATGAGTATGATTAATACTGTTCTCATATTATTAGTTGGAGAAATGGTATCTAATTACCATGAGGTTATATAAAGTAACATAAGAAGCATGAAAGATATTATATTAAGAAATAGAAAAACAATTTTTGATACAGAGGAAAGTAAAATTTAAAACTGATGACTTTATAACACTGGATTTTATTACAGAAGATGTTAGCAAGTCCTATTAACATTAATATATGACCTTAATTTAAAAAAAAATGTTTTGAAACAGAAAAAAAGCATTTGCGTAAGCTCATATAAATCAGGCATTTTAGAAATCAAATTAACATAGGTTTTTATACATATTGAATCCAGTTTTCTTCTACTTTTTGATAATAAATAGAGTCTTCAAAATAATGAAAAGATCAGTATGCACATTAGGGGTTATCTCTACTTTGTATCAGTGATCTGTATGTTTATGAAAAAAGCACAGAAGAGAATTAAGTAAACAAACCTCTATCTCGTTTTAATATAATTTTAATATTGTAGACCATTGTAAAGTGATCTTAAAGATAACTTAGATTACCTATGGTTACATTGATTTTTAAAAGTATCTAGCACTCAGGAAAAATGTTTACTTACCAGAGAGGTGTTTACTTGTATTTTAATGACCGTGCAAAGGCATTTGATTATGCAGATAATAACAAATAATGGTTAATAATGGTTAATTATGAGAACAATGGGAATTCCAGAACACTTCATTGTACCCATGTGAAACCTATACAGAGTCCAAGAAGTACTTGTCCCAACAGAACATGGGAATATTGAATGGCTTAAAGTCAGGAAAGGCGTGCATCAAGGCTGTATCCTTCCTCTATACCAATTCCATCTGTATGTTTAGCAAATCATTAGAAAAGACAGACTACTAAAAGAATATGGCATCAGGATTGGAGAAATCGTCATTAACAACCTGTCTTATGCAAATGACACAACCTTGCTTGCTGAAAGGGAAGAGGACTTGAAGCACTTGCTTCAGAATATCAAAGATAACAGTATTCAAGACATCTCAACATCAAGAAAACAAAAATTACCACCACTGGACCAATAAGCAACATTACAATAAATGGAGAAGATTGAAGTTCAAAATGTCATTATACAGGATCAATACTCAATTCCCATAGTATCAACAGTTAAGAAATCAAAAGATATGTTGCATTTGGAAAATCTGCTTTCATGGACCTCTCCAAAGTGCTAAATAGCAAGGATGTTAGTTTAAAGACTAAGATATCCCTGATCCAAACCATAGCATTTCCCAATTGCTTCATATGCATTTGAAAGTTGGACAAAGTATGACAGAAAAGGATTTGATGCCTTTGAACTGAGATGCTGGCGACACATACACCATGGACTGTCCAAAGAACAAACCAAGTCTTTCTTGGAGAAAGTGGAACCAGAAAGTTCCTTAGAAGAGAGAATGGTAAAACTTTCAAGGACCTCTGGAGAGTACTAAAGAGCAAGGCAGTCAGTGTAAGAACTAAGGTGCACCTGCACCAAGCCATGGCTTTTCAATTGCTTCACCTTCATGTGAAGGTTGGACAATGAATGAGGAATGCTTAAGAAGAGTTGATGCCTTTGACATGAGGTGTTGGTAAAGATTATGAAATATACTGTGGACTACTGAAAGAATAAAAAAAAATCTGTCTGGGAGGAAGTGCAACTTTGATGTTTCTTAGAGGCAATGATAATGAAACTTTAGTTCACATAATTTGGGCATGTTTTCAGAATGTGACAGTCCTTAGAAAAGGAAATCATGGGATAAGTAGAGGGTCAGCAAAAAGGAAGAATTTAATAAAATGGATTGACATGGTAACCACAGCAATGGAGCTGCGCATGGCAGAGAACATGAGGACAGTGCACGACAGGGTACGCTTTTCATGTGTTATCCAAAGAGTTGCTATGACTTGTAGTCAGTCAGATCCACACCATCTAACAATTTGAGTTAGAATCTACCCAATGCAAACTGAGAGCAGCAACAGCTATGTAATTGGTGTAGTGTCTAAATATTTGCTAGACAACTTGATAATTGTTATAAATTAACTATTATTTATTGAACACTTATGTGCTAGACATCTACTAGGTGCTTGAAAAAATGTAGACGGGAGAAAACCAATAGGATGTTTGGAGCAAATGAAAGAACGATCGATTTTTTTTCCTAATGAGGTCACTCTCTCATGTTCTCTCTCCCTCTACACACACACACACACACACACACACACACACACACAGAGTTGACTCTGCTCTGTGAAGAAAGAATACTTCTGTTTATGTCTAAATGAGCATTTAGTTATAGTTTTAGGTAATCAGTTCTTGAATTGTCACTTTCATGACTTATGATGTGAAATTTTTTATGTGAAAATTTTTATTTCTTCTCCCCCATTCTCCATTGAAAATACATTAATAAAGGATGTATTTAAAAGGATCATTTTATTTTGAAATAGGAGCAAAGGAAATGCATGTTTCAATAATTCCAGAGTTTCCAGAGGAAGATATTATGATCTTGTTGTCTAAACACATAATATGAATTTTCAAAAGATGCTTTTCAGATAATAAAGTAGGAACTCAAATGCAATTATATAAACAAGAAGATCAGAGGGGTATTATCTTGAAGGGTATAAAATGAACCAAAAGATTTTAGTGTGGGTCACTTCAGCATCAGCTCACCAATGAAAAGCCAGGTAGGTGTCTGTACTGAGAATGCTTTGTCAAGTGAAAAATTCCCGTTTTAATTTTCCTTCATTTTCATCATGCCACATTTACTCTGATATAGTGATTGCTGAGTGATAATTTGCTATAAGAGATTTTAAAAATGTAACTATTTCTTCAAATTGTTCAGTGGTGGGTTAAGGTAAGTGACCTACATACATAAGGATAAGATACAATCCCATTGACTTTAAAGAACAACTGGTAAGCTCCCTGATGACTGATGATTGATGTGAATTTTCTCTTCCTTTTTATTTTTTTTCTTCTCCTGCTTATTTTTATTATTGAAATCCTTTCAGCACTCAAATAATCTGTGTCTTAAACTCTCTCCACTGCTGATGATCATCTTTGATGAAACTATACTTCTGGGAAAATGAAAAGTAAACTCATTTTTAAGTTTTTAAAGGGCAATGTATTCTGCATTGCAAGGTATTTTTAGCTATTCAATAGCTAAATCCTCTTGGATAGTGTCCAGCGTACACCTGCTTCATAGCACATTTTGCTCTCTAGAAAATGAAGGTGCTTTCATAAAGTTTCAGAATTGTTCACAGGGTGGCCAATCAGTTCTTTTAGTGGAATAATGACATATTTAGAGGCAAAGGAAAACTAGTACAGATTTTTGTTGAAGTGGTTTATTTTTCTTTAATATTAAGTTGATAAGATTTAAAAGAGGACAGAAAAGGAAGAGAAGTGGCCACGGGAAGAACATGAAGGAAGGAAAAAAACACTGGAAGCGGGGACATGTATGGACATGCCATTGATATCTCATATTTTTTAGGGCTTGAAATCATGTCTCCTGTGTTCAGGTGCTCAATAAAAGATGTGTGGTGATTTTAGAGGAGGTAATTAGGGTGCAGAGATCAGAATTCAGGAGACAATAAAGGAGAAATTGTAACAGTGCAAAGTATTAATTCCTCTTTATATAGTATTGTATTGTAACAGTGCAAAGTATTAATTCTTCTTTATATAGTATTATATTGTTACAATATCTCCTTTATTAATACTTTGCACCTGAACACAGGAGACATGATGCTGGGTAGAGTAGAGGGACAGCGCAGGAGGGGAAGACTCTCTATGAGGCGGATTGATTCAGTGACTGGGGTAATCGGGATGGGTGTGTCAGAGGCAATGCGATTGGCACAGGATAGAGCAGGGTTTAGGGCTGTTGTACAAAGGGTCGATATGAGTCGCAAACCACTCGACGGCACATAACAACAACAACAACAACATATTTATATAGAGAGGGAGGTCTGGTGGCCTAGTCTGTAGGGAATTCCACCACTAATCCAAAGGCTGCACCTCTCTGGTGGTTTAAATCCACTAGAAGCTCGATGGGAGAAAGATTAGAGATCTTCTCCTGTGGAATCCTGAGAGGTTCACCTATGAGTTGGTTCAGACTAGATGGTAATGAGACAGACAATGAGATAGTCTTTCTTCTGGCAGAATTTTTTATACATCACATGCATTTTTTAAATGATCTTAGGACAAGACATGAAGTCACTAATATATTACATCTTTATTTCATTCAAGTGCAATTAAATCTGGAAGCAGATTTCTAGATCACTAATTCAGACCAGGGACTTGACACTGATTTACCCACATAGATTCACAGACTCCCTTCACTTCACAGAGTAGACCTCAGTCATCTTCTTGATTCAAAGCCCATTTTTCTAGATGAGAAAATTGAAGATTTTTTTTAATGGATGGAAATTTACTGTTTGCAATAAAAAAGGAAAAGATCAGTTTTCATTCCTTTTATATCCCCAACATTGTATAATTACTGCTATTGAGCCCCTTGAATTTTCACTGGTGTTACCCTCTTGCTTTTATAGAGTGAACTTTGGAAAAATAGAGAGTGTCCATAAGAAATACGGGTCAAAGTTCCAAAAATAGGTTAAAGTTCCAAAATTATTCTCTATCCCAATTTTAATAGTCAGGTGTACTCAACTCTTCCTATTTTGCAGATTGAAACTCTTAATACCCAGACAGATGAATATTTTTAGTCAATTTATCTTTGATCTATGGAGGATGTTAAAGCAGAATTATTTCTTAAGTCATTGACCAATAGTTTTACCACTGTGTCATTATACTTTATGTAGAACAATGGAACTAGAGATTAAAAATGAAAATATGTGAAATTCATGACTTCCATGGTGAAAGCCCAGTAGCTGGCTGGGTAGCTAGGCAAGCACCATATGATCATTGTGGTTGAGTTCTTGACATCATTTCTTCAGCTAATAGTGTTAAGTTCCTATAAAGGATTCATAGAGCACTTGACCTTAAAATAATGCAAGCAACTTGGTGCTCAGAGGTAGCTCACAGTTATGAAGCATTATGAGAAAAGAAGGCTCTGGGCAATAAACTTTCATGTTTTCTCACCTAATTCAAATAACTAAGATTGCTAAACAATGCTTGGAGTTACAAAATTATATTTAAAAGGAAAAAAAGATATTTAAAAGAGTTCATCAGAAAATTAGTTTTTTTACCTTTAATATTAAAAACTTTTCTTAAAAGTGGGCTAGTTCAAGATCTTGTCTGTATGGAAGTAAGTGAAGTAAACCCAGGAAAGTGTTGTTTTTGAGTTTGGGAGTCATAATCTACACTCTTTCAGACTATTTAGAACAACTTATGTTTTTATTACTTATAATTAGGAAACTCTGATGGCCTAGTGGCAAGAAACTGCACTGCAATCTCAAAGGCATGTGGTTCAAGGCCAACAGCTGCTCCATGGAAGAAAGAAGAGCAATCTCCTCTCATGCCATTAACTGACTTTCTATAACTAATGTTTCTCTAAGTTTATAAAATTTCCATAGGTATGAGGTTTAGGAAGTGAATGCTGCTTCTGCTTCCAAACCTGTTTTATGACTGGGAGCTCTACCAAACACTGTCCACATTGGGAAACCATTATGGCATTTTACATCCCAATGGTAGAAGGTTCTGCATCACAGCAAATTCAGATTACCTCAGTACAGCAAATTGGCAAAGAGTTATGTACAAAGTAGAATAATATTCCTCCAAAATATAACAACACTAGTCTCAGTCAGTGGTTAAGTGTCATCAGGTCAAATACTACTCATAGCGACCCTATGGGAAAAAAAAAACGACCTGAACTCTGTTCTAGAATTAGCATCACTTCTTTATGTTGATAGTGTTTATAGAATTTCCAGAGACATCTGGTTTAGGAAGTGGATGCCACTTCTGTTTCCAAACCGGAATCAATCTGGAAGTTCTTCCAAACACCTTCCATGATGGGTCACCATTGTAGTGTTTGACACAGCTATGGCCTAACGTTAAGCATCACAGCAACTCCAGTAAGCTAACATTAGTAAATTTTTAATTAATAAATCAAGATGTGAGAAACCAGCTTCTAGAGTGGAGCCACTGCACAGGGGCCTCCAGGCCTGCCACTGACTGAACCCATTACTATGGAGTTTTAAAGACATACCGAATGACTGCTGATGACTATGACAAACCAAGTATTCCCTCCCTCCTTGAGTCTCGTTGACTAAAATGAGCAAGCAAATTTATTAAATAGTAAGCAAAAAAAAAAATGCACTTACAGTTCAGAATACCATACCATTAAAATACATATTTTCTACTCTTTCAATGATACTCAAGAAAGAAAAAAAATGCAAATACAACTATTGTTGTTATTGTTAGGTACCATCAAATTGAGTATGACTCATAGTGACTCTATGAACAACAGATCAGAACCCTGTCCTATCTTTGCCATCCTCATCATCTCTGATGTACTTGAGCTACTGCTACAGTCACAATGTCAATGCATCTGATTGAGGGTCTTTCTCAGTTTCACTATCTCTCCACCTTTCCAAGCATGATGACCTTCTCCACAGAATGCCTGAAGTATGTGAGGTGAAGCTTTTGCATCTTTTCCTCCAAAGGGCTCTCCAGCTGAAAATACAACTAGCTAGCTGTATAATATTTCTAAGGCAAAAAAAAAAAATCTATTTAATCTTTGAGGTGATCAACTTACATCCAGAAGTCTGAAATTTGATTACTCTCTCTCAGTAGCAGAATTAAAATAATTATATGTCATAGCATTATTCTGCTTGTTATGATATTAAATAGATATTAAACAAGGTCTCCATCAGACAGGCTCTTTTGAGATACATGGTCTGCTTTTTCTAAGACACAGTGGACCCTCTCTAGTTTTTCATGTAGCCAAAACATAAGTAACTTTCCTGGTTAAACCGCAACGGATCCATGGTTAGATTACTCTCATTGTATACGTTTGTATTTTTTACTGGCAAAATATTTTTAAGATGATGAGTCCCGTAATTCTTTAATATAAAACAATCTTTTATTTACTCTAGTATTCTCCTTTGCAACCCTAAGGGTTTAGAAAGAGGGCAATTCTGTTTTTGGAGTAGGTTTTTAACATCACTGGGAATTTTAATTGACCTTTTCTGGATTTTGTCCAGCTTTATGTACCATCTATGAAAGGCAATGGACAGAATTTTATTCAACATTACTAGAGGAGTGCACTGAGATAGGATAGCTTGGTTATGTTCATTTGTTTTACTATTTTAGATTGTAGCCAGTTTGCATGGCATAGTATTTCTGTATTCTATTCTATTATATCATATAATATTTCAAGACTTTATACTTAGAAAGATGGGCAGTCTCCTCCCATTGCTATTTACAGCCTTAGAAAGTTGAGGGATGGTCTTATGAGCTGGAACTAACTTGCTGACATTGAGAATATGAATACTTTGGAGAAAGCTCTTTTTGAAGAATAACTATTAACACACTATTTATATTCATAGAGGCAGGTGTTTGGATTATTTTTTCCATTGAATTAATTATTTTACATTTAGTTAACATATGCATTACAGCTACTTTTCTGTGGTGATGTTTCCGGTTAACTATCTTATTGCCCAGTGGAGCTTAGTGGCACTTGGAAATAGCACTTAGACACTATGAGTTTCTATGCAAAGGGCTGTGTGCATCATAGCCACACCTATACTGGGTTTAGCATACAGACAATCAATCAATGATAGCTATTATTCTTATTGACCATTTAGTATATTTTAGCTCTTTCCAACTGTTTTTGTGAATATCCCCAAATGATATCTATAATAGCTTTTAAATTTTATCTTTGATTTAGCATGAGTGCTCTCTTCCTGATGTCCATGATCTTTTGCCTTCTATGTGGGCAAACAATGTCACTTTGTGTTCCTCATGAGTATACAATACACATCGAAAAGAGAGAATGTGCTTTTTGCCTAACCATCAACACCACCATCTGTGCTGGATACTGCATGACACGGGTATGTAGTTCATCTCTCTTCTTTCAGCTGTAAGTTAGATTGAACCCTGTCTTAGCCTAAGCAAGTCTCACTGATTCCAATACACCTAGTCCCATTGCCCCAGTTACCATGTCAATCCATCTGATCTGGGGAGCTTCCTCTCCTGCATGGCCTCCACCCTTCCAAGCATTATGTCCTTCTCCAAGGACTGGTCCCTCCTGACCACGTGCCCCAAAAGATTGACCTAGGATGACTCTATTCCTATCCAGAAAGAATATGAGATCAATCATCACCTAAGTTCTAAACTCTAGTGGTTATCGGCTCCTTAGAACCAGAATGCACAGACAATAGTAATATTTTCACTTCTCCATATTTACTTATACTTTATCTTATTTGTGTAATAAGAGATATAAGATTGTCAGTTTTTTTCTCCATGGGGTTCAGTATAGAAGTACTGAGTGGGTATTGGGTCTTGTCCCATTTGTGAGAGAGGACACTTGACAGCAAATAAAAGTGAGTTGAAGTTGATCTCATTCCTTATATATATGTTTTCTAGATTTTCATCACATAATGGAATTTTTTCCATTTTTTTCCTCAGGATATTAATGGCAAGCTGTTTCTTCCCAAGTATGCGCTGTCACAAAATGTTTGTACATATGGAGATTTCATCTACAGGACTGTAGAAATACCAGGATGCCCACACCATGTAACTCCCTACTTCTCCTACCCTGTTGCCTTAAGCTGCAAGTGTGGCAAGTGTAATACAGACTATAGTGACTGTATCCATGAGGGCATCGATGAAAACTACTGTACCAAACCTCAGAAATCCTATGTAGTGGAGTTTTCTCTCTGACTTAAATAGAATTGTAATTTGCAGTTTAACTAAATGCATCTATCTGGAATAAAACTAATAAAGTATCAATATATTCCACAATACCTTATGCGTGTTTTGAGTACTGTTCCATCCGTGCACACACCCATACACACGCTAGAGGGCTTATGGGATTTTAGAATAAAAAGTAAATGAAAGAGTCTTTTAACTCATATGATGAGTGGTTTCCACATGAAAAGACACTCAAACTCAAACTCACTGTTAGTTTTTGTTTGTTTTGTTTTTTTCCAAGCATAATGTTCTTTGATCCCTCCTGATAACATGCCCAATGTATGTGGCATGAAGCCTATCCATCCTAGATTCTAAGGAGCATTCCAAAGGTTCATCTAGAAGATATATTTGCTTATTCTTCTGGCAGTCCTTGATCTATTTAATATTATTCATTAATGGCCTAATTCCAAGGCATCAACTCTTTATGCTAAATGGATCTCTAATCCATTGCTATTGAGTCAGAACCAATTCATAACTGAATTTCCAGAGGGTTTCCAGAGGCTGTGAACTTCACAGGAAGAGATTGCTTATCTTTTCCCCTTGAAGCATTTGATGGATTTGAACTGCCTGCCTTTAGGATGGCAGGGCAAGGTCTTCCTTATTCATTGTTCAGCTTCACATGTACAAGAGATAATCATGAATGTCATAGCTCAGGTCAGGCAATCTTAGTCCTCTAGTTTGCTTTTTAACATTTTAAAAAAGGTCTTTAGCAGGAGAATGTTGTTGTTAGGTGCTGTCAAGTTGAGTACAACTCATAGTGATCCTATGAACAAAAGATCTGAACCCTGTTCTATCCTGTGTCATCCTCACACTTCCTGACACAAAAAAACCCTTTGCAGCAGTCACTGTATAAATCCATCTGGTTGAGGGTCTTCCTCTCCTTCCCTGACCCTCCACACTTCCCAGTATCATGTTCTTCTCCAGAGAAATATATTTAAAGCATGTGAGGCAAAGCCTCAGCATTCCTGCCTCCAAAGAGCACTCTAGCTACACCTTCTCCTGGACATATCTGTTTGTTCTCTTGGCCCTCTATGGATGGATGTTCAGTGCCCCCTCCAACACCACAGCTCAAATGCTCATGGAAACTTGCTTTGAGCAGACTCACCCAAGAGAGGGCGGGGAGCTTGGCCTTGTCACATACAGTGAATGTGAGAGCACTAAGAGTTAGGTGGAGATGGTAATGTGATTAGAACTTGGAAAAATACAGGGCACCCAGTTACTGGAAACATTTACTTCCAAAGCAGGGTTGGCATGAAGGTGGGTAAAAAAGAAATGTATGAAATCTGTAATGTAAAAATTCATCTTAATCATGCAAATGTGCTGGATAAAACACTCTTCAACACTCACCAAGCAGTATATGAACTATTTAATTAAATTACCCTGGTGGGCCAATTGACCTATGAAAATTATACCCAGAAAGGTCAATTTACAAAGCTTAGAAAAGAGGCCACGATCATTTTACATGTGGAAGTCTAAATCCTTCATAGTCCTTCAAGTAATAGGAGATACCCTCCAACATTTAAACCAAAAGCAACTTGTGCTGTTTTGACTTTTCATGTCAGGAAAATGATCATAGAAGATTTTACAAACAAGAGAGTGTACTGAGGGGTCCAATAGAGTCTAGTAATCTTAAACTCTAACCTAAATCTTTTATCAGTATTGAAATGCTGTTTCCCCACAAATACCTTTAGCAAGTGATTATTTATGTCTCTTTTCCTTCTTTAGATATTTTTCCATGGGAGTTAAGTTTCAACATTGTTGTTGTTGTTGTGTACTGTTGAGATGGAACACCCCCCCGCCCTCCGCCAGCAGGTTTTCGGAGGCAGTAAATAGCATGGAGGAGATGGGTCATCTTTCTCTTGTGGAGCAACTGGTGGATTCAATCATGTGCCTTGCGGATTGCAGTGCAGCCTCTTACCAGTGGTGGCTTCCCAGCCACCAGAGCTCCTTAGATATGTCAATTAAGGTATCTTGACTCTGGTGACCTAACGGCGAGAAGCTGCAGTCCTGAAAGCACGTGGTTCAAGGCCACCAGCTGCTCCAAGGGAGAAGGATGGGTAATCTCCTTCCCTGAATTAATTGCCTCTGAAAACCTGCAGGAGGGTTAGCTCTGGGTTGGTTCTGACTTTATTATGCACAACAACAATAACAACAACAACAACAACAATAACAGTGTCTAGTTCTCTCTGGTGGCTTAGAGGTAAGGAGCTGCACTGCCAACTCAAAGGCAAGTGGTTCAAATCTACCAGCTGTTCTGTGGGAGAAAAATGGGCAGTTTCCTCCCATGCGATTTACCGCCTCTGAAAACCCACTGAAGGGTCAGTGAGGAGCAGGTTCTGACTCGGTGGGATGTAAACAGCAGTGCCCTACTGAGTTGGCCTCCAACAAGAGCAGCCTCCATTTTCTTCCATCCACACTGCCACCATCAACGTGACTATCACCTTGGTCAGCAGGGCCAGTTAGAGTTGTATTCAGTCAAGTGTCTTTGTAAATGCCTGTAATTGACAGTGCAGGGATGAAGGAGGGTTGCGGGATAATAGTAGCATGGTTGTTCTGCAATAGGGAAGGTATAAATAATTCCCTCTTTATATATTTAAAAAGGCCAGGAACTTTCACTATCTAAGGGTCCCTGGTGACCTGGTATAGAAGGAGTTACACTGTTAACCCAAAGGCTGCATCTCTCCACCAGCAGTTCTTGGAGAAAACTGGGTAACCTCTTTCTGTGCTCTTTACAGGCTTAGAAACCCACTGGAAGGTCACTTATGAGTTGGTTCTGCCTTGACAGCAATGGCTTTGAGTTTCTGGTGGCACAACTATTAAGCACCCAATGACCAATAGTTTGAACCTGTGAGTCACTCTGTAGTAGAAAGTTGTAGCTAACTATTCCCACAGATTTCAGCCTAGAAAACTCCATGGTTATGGCTATATTAAAATAATCTCTTTCCAGATACCAATTTGGCCTTTATATCTTCATATCATTTGATAACATGGAAGCTTAATGCTGCAGGATTACAAATTTTCTGAGAACAGTTTCTCAAAGGTTAATTTTTTTATTAATAAGAAAAAGCAAAGCATAACATTCAAATTTAACTGGCTCTAGTCACAAGTGACCTTCATAGACTCTGAAAAAAAAAATTTCCAAAGACGAACTGTGGAAAACCTGAGACGTTTGGGGAAGTTCCTCATAAACAGTTCAGCTCAGAAGAAGTTATTTAAATGGGCTTCCTCCACCTTCAGGGAGGGCTGGACTGGCCAAGGGCCTGGTGAGCCTGGGCCTCTACAGACCACAAAGCTCCTCAGAGTGGGTGCCTCACAGACAACTTTTTTCTAGTAGATGCACATATGCTTTCTACTGAACTATTCTTGAAAGGGGAGCTGTCCAGGACAGCTTTAGTTTTAGATGTTGTTAGATTGGGGAAACGTTTAGAGATTGCTGTGATTGACAATTTGCCTCATTGGATCTGGAAGCTTGCGGAGGGCTTTTGTTTTCTTTGGATTTTAGAGGGAGAATGAATAGAAAGCTGGGAAATGGACAGATGAGGAATCACTGAATGTTTAATAGCAGAAATGTAGGCACCTTGGAATATCCTCTGAAATGATTCTTAAATATAATAGAAATTTAAAGGAATCAGTGTTGGTAGAGGAAGTTTGAAACTCAGTGCTTTTTTAAAAAGTCCGTCTTGTTTTTCATTTGACTTTGAAATATAAAGAGTTCTTTCACAACTGAATGGATTTGGGGTCAGTGCTCCGCCAATTTCTGCTTCTCTAACGGCCAAACTCTTTAGGAGAAAATGAGTGTACCAAAGTGGATATACTGGCAGGTAACAATGATGCTTTTTCGTAACAGAACTTCAGGTAATGAAAGCTTGTCTTTATATAAGAAATGCTGCTTTTCAAAGAAAAAAAAAAGGGGGGGAGCTCAGGTGGCCTACTGGCAAGAAGCTGTGCTGCAATCACAAAGGCGCATGGTTCGAATCCACCAGATGCTCAGCTGGAAAAGGAGGAGCAATCTCATCCTGTGCCAGTCAAATCAAACTCACAGATGCGCGCGCGCGCGCACACACACACACACACGCGCGCGCGCGCGCGCGCGCAATGCTGCTTTTTAAAAGTAGCCACTCTGATTCTAAAGGTAATAAAAATTATATTAATTGGGTAACTTCCACTGTTACGGTTGAATGTTGACCTTTTTTCTACCCTTTCATCATTCAGAATTAATTCCTACTTACTTTTAAGGTAATTTTGGTTTCACTTTCTCTTCTTCTGCTGACTTCCCTCCACCTGCTGCTTCTGCTTCCATAACATCCATTTATTTATTTCTTTTTCTATGGAAACTATATTTTGATTCAATACAGGTACAGAGGGTTTTTGAAGGCCTGTTTTTCGGTAGTGGATGGCCTATCCTTCTTCCTAGTCTGTCTTAATTTGGGGGCTCAGCTTTAAAGCAGTATTTGGCAGACAAGCTTTGTACTCCAAAGAGCTGGTGAGAGTGTGCAGGTAACAGATGAGGTTACCTCATCTGGGCCCACTGCTTTAGTGCATGGGCTGTGTTCCCACCTTCATGCTGTCCCTGCCTTGCCAGCATCCAGCTCAATTCACTCTCCCTGCCCCTCCAGCATTTCCCATTCCTTTGCCCACATCCAACTCTGGTTGATGGCTCTGATCTCCCACCCCTTCTGTCTTCCCATTTCCTCTCCACTCCTCTGAGATATTGGTGCTTCTGATGTGTTTTCAGTTCTAATTTTTCTTGCTCTTTCTACTTCCCTACTTCTTTCCTGAGGGCCCAGTGGAGGTCACCGTCCTCCCACAAGGTAACACACCCATGGTATTTACCATCAGATGAGAGCCTGGCAAAAAAAAAAAAAATCAAAATTTTCTCCTTTTCCATGCCTTTTGTTTCTACCAGGTTTCTCAGAATCTATGCTATCATCTTCAGCATGCTTGCTGAATGTAGTAATGTAGATCTGGATTGTAATTCTTTCCGGGAATGTAATTGTTCTTATTGTTGTAGGGGTAAATAATCAAAATTTTGTGAAGGAAGGGATAGTGCTGGGATAGTGTTGTGTCCCTCTGGTTGTTGTTAAGAGCCATCGAGTCGAGTACTACTCATAGCAGCCCTATGAACAGAAGATCTGAACCCTGTTTTATCCTGAGCCATCCTCACACTTCCTGACACACAAGAGCCCATTACAGCAGTCACTGTGTCAGTCTACCTGGTTGAGGGTCTTCCTCTCCTCGCCCACCCTCCACCCTTACCAACATCATATTCCTCTCCAAGGAAGAGCACCTCTTAGCAAAATACATGAGGTGAAGCCTCATCATTCTTGCCTACAAAGAGCACTCCGGCTGCACCCTTTCAAAGATATTCAATGCTCTTCTAGTGCTCTTCTTGAACACCACAGCTCAAAGGTGTCAATTCCTTTTCTATCATCCTTATTCACTGTCCTAGTTTGGATGCATAGCTAGTAATCAGAAAGACTATGGGCTGAATCAGACACACCTTAGTCCTCAAACTAACATCGCTACTCCTCAATACTTTTTGAAAGGTCCCTAACCAGATTTTCCCAGTGCAATGTGTTTCCTTATTTCCTGACTGCTCGTTCCAAGGGTGTTAAATGTGGATCCAAACAAGATGAAGCTGTTGACAGTTTCAATCTCATCTCCATCCACCATGACGCTGCCTATTGGTCCATTGGTAGGAATCTTCATTTTCCTGACACTGAGATGCAATCTATACTGAAGGCTGAATTCCTTGATCTTCTGTGACAAGTGCTTCAAGCCCCTCTCACTTTCAGCAAGCAAGCTTGTGTCATCTGCGTAACATAGGTTATTAATGAGTCTTCCTCCAATCCTGATGACACACTCCTCCTCATAGAGTCCAGTGTCTTGGATAATTTGCTCAGCATACCGATTAAATTGGTACGGAGATAGAATCAAGCTTGACACACTCCTTTCCCAATTCTAAACCACGCAGTGCTCCCCTGCTCCATCCCCACTACATCCTCCTGATCCTGGTATAGGTTCTGCATGAGCACATCAAGTGCTCTGGGATTCCCAATCTTCTCAATGTCAGCCACAACCTGTCACGATCCACACAGTCAAATGTCTTTGTATAGTCAGTATAGCACAAATAGACATTCTTTTGGTATTCCTTATTTTCAGCCAGGAGTCATCTGACATCAGCAATGATATGCTTGGTGCCACAGCTTCTTCTAAATCTCTCTAGATGCTGTTAAATAAGAGGCATATCAGAAACTCATGGTTCCTACTAATTCTATTTTGGATGGCCAACCCAAAGGCAAGTGGTTTTTACTGGCTTCTCTAAGGGAGAAAGATAGGCAATCTCCTCCCATGTGATTTACAGCCTCTAAGAATGTGCTGGGGGGTCAGCTGTGAGTGAGTTCTGACTTGATGACACGTAACAGCATCATCATAAGACTTAGGCTGATATCAGTAGTGAGTGAGTTCTGGAGGCCAGTGTTGGAGAAATGCAGGCAGCAAAGAGAAACTCTGCAGTTTGATGTTAAGAAATGGTGGGGAATTGAGAGCTTCTTGTTACTAAATTTGGGGCTTCTTGTTACTAAAATAGGGGATTCGAATTTTTCTACACTTTAATTTCTCCCTTACTCAATCACTTGCTGTGTCACCATTGAATTGGTTCCAATTCATAATGACTCTCCCTCAGATTTCTAAGGTCTTTAAATCTTAACAAGAAGAGGCTGCCTTTCTTTTTTCCTGTGAGTGATGGTACATTTGAGCCACCAAACATCTATAAGTTTAGGTTTGTAATGTTGCTATCCAAAGGCTGGGCCTCTCCACCAATTCTAATCCATCAACAGCTGCTTGGGAGAATGAGGGGCAATTTCCCCTCGTTATTTACAGCCTTGGAAACCCAAAGTAGGCAGACAATGAGTTTTTTGTTTTGTTTTGTTTTTATACTTATCTAGCCTCCATTCTTGATACACCTTCCTTGAATATTTCTATGCCATCCTTGTTTCCGATCTTCTCCCAATACTTTTCATTTGCTGATTCATCCCAGTTTTATAGGACACCGTTTAGGGACTCCAAAATTCAGGAATGTCTTCCTGTAACCACTATGGACTAATTTTCATAGTTGTACCTATCTCATGGTTATTCACTTGTCTACTTTTGTTCCAAATTAAAAGGCCAATTCTAATATTAGAGTGGGTTTGTATCTTACAAGGACAAGCAGACCAAGAGAAAAATATTACCAGGTATTTTGATTATGTAGTGTTGCTATGGAGACGCGGTAGGTTTGAGGACTCTGAGCACGTGTGGTGGCTCTTTGGGGCCCATGAGGGGGTTGGCAGAGCGGACTAGCCAGATGAATGGGGGTCTGCGGCAGGGAGGTTCCCAGCAATTGGGCGTGCCAGGCTGCAAGCCCGCCTAGGGTCGCTATGTGTCGCCTGTGACTCCATGGCACTTAACAGCAACAGTGTTGCTGTAAAACAAAACAAAACAAAACAAAAACCCAGCACAAGCGCACGGCTTTAACAAACAGAAATTTATTTTCTCACCTTTAGGGGTCTGGAACCCTGAATTCAGGTTGCTAGCTCTAGGAGAATGGTTTTTTTCTCTCTGTAGTTCTTTCAGCATCTGTGGGCCTGGTGTTCTTGGAGATCTGCATGTATCTTGGGCTTTCCTTGGACTGAGAAGGTTCTCAGCACAGAGACCTGGGTTCAGAAAAGAGCTCTTCTCCAAGCTCTTGTATCTTGGTGATATTCAGGTTCTCAGCTCTTTGAGATTTTCTTTTTATAAGAGAAAAAGGGTTGCAGACCATACCCATCAGAAATCCTCTCACATCAAATCAGCGCTGTGCTGGGAAAACAATTTATGGCTACCACTGAGAAGGGTGAGAATCCCAAAACAGTTAACTGTGCTCATGTGAAACCAAGACCTAGACCAAGAAGCAGTTGTCCAAGTGGAGCAAAGAAATGCTGCATGGTTTAGAATCGGGAAGGTTGTGCATCACGGTTGTATTCTTTCTCCATACCTATTCAAATCCATTTGCTGAGCAAATCATTTGAGAAGTTAAACTTTATGAAGAACGTGGCGTCAGGATTGGAAGAAGACTGATCAATAAGCTTACTGAAAGTGAAGTAGACTTAAAGCACTTACTGCAGAAGATCAGAGACTAAGCCTTCAAAATGGATTACATGTCAGTATCAAGAAAACAAAAATCTTCTCTATTGGGCCAATACAAAACATTAAAATCAGTGGGTAAAAGATTAAAGTTGTTAATGTCATTCTACTTGGGTCCACAATCAATACCCACGGTAACAGCAGACAAGGAATCAAAAGACATGTTGCAGTGGGGAAACATGTTGTCATGGACTTCTCCAAAGTGCTAATAAGCAAGAATGCCAGTTTAAAGACTAGGATGCACCTGATCCAAACCATGGTATTTTAAACTGCTTCCTATACATCTGAAAGTTGGACAATAAAGAAAGATAACAACAGAAGAATTAATGTCTTTGAATTGTGGTACTGGAGGAGTACTGATTTCCCACAGACTGCCCAAAGAACAAATGAGTCTGTCTGGAGGAAGGGTACTCCCTTGAGAAAAGGATGGTGAAAGTTGATCTCACATACCTTAGGCATGTTGACAGAGGGACCAGTCCTTGGAAAAAGACATCATGCTGTAAAAGGGGGCAGAGGTTAGAGAAAAAGAAGAAAGAGAGGAGGACCCTCCATCAGATGGATTGACACAGTAACTGTAACAATGGGCTGGAGCTCCCGCCCTTTTCCCTTTTTTAAAATTATTATTAATTTTAATGAAAATTTACAGAGATTTTGGATTTCCATTCATTCATTGTTGCACTTTTCTTCCTGCCCACCCTTCCCCTCCAGTTCGTTCTTTTTGAAAACTAAAATAAAAGTTCTTTCATTATTATACAATTCCTCCCCCCAGGTCCACTCCTCTATGTAGCCTCCGTTCTGGACTCCTATCATGACAATAATACCTAATCACACAGCCCTTTTAAACAGTTTTCTTTCTTATCTGTTTCAACGCAGTATACATTATTTATCCCATCTTTCTCAGTCTCCACCTAACCCCTATGACAGTCAGTTTTACAACAGTGGCACTATACAGTATTTGCTCTTTTTGTGACTGAGATATTTCACTCAACATAATGTCCTCCAGGGTCACCTATTTTCATGAGTCCCTTGTTTTTCAATGTTGTTGTTGTTGTTGTTGTTATGTGCCA
>NW_006399924.1:1442019-1471023 GCF_000299155.1 Elephantulus edwardii | reverse complement strand
TAGTGGACAGAAAGTTATGCTACCAAGCCAAAGGTGGGTGATTTTAATCTGCAGCCCTCAGGCCCGGTTCAAATTGTTTTCCTGTCAAACATTCTTCTAGGTGGTATAGCACTGATCTGTTCATTGCTGTACAGAGGTAACTCGTGGTTGCTGTGATTCTGAACACTGTGACACTGATGTGCCAAATGTGGTAATGGTTACCCATGGTGGACAGTGTTTTTTGGAGCTTGCCGACTAAAACAAGCCTGGAAGGAGGAGTGGCATCTACTTCTGAAATGGCTTGCCTCCGGAAACTCTATGTAGGAACAGTGCTCAGGCTGTTCGTTCATAGGGTCGCTATGTGTCGTCTATGACTCGACGGCACCTAACAACAACAACAACAACAACATCCATGAGCAAGGGATATTCTTCCACTTCTCCAGGTCTCTTTTTGTTTCTTGTAGTAATGTTTTGTGATTTTCTTCGAATAGATCCTTTGTGTGTCTTGTTAGATTTACTCCCAAGTATTTAATCTTGTTATTAGCTGTTGTGAAGGGTATTGTTTTTCTTAGGATCTGTGGGCTGGAGCTTTTTAGAGATTGTGAGGATGGCACAGATGGGACAAAATTCAGATCTGTTACCCATAGGATTGCTATGAATCGTAGGTGACTTAATGGCCTCTAAAGTTTAACAATGAAATGTGCAAAGAGCTGAGTCAGAAAATAAAAAGGGGAAAACTCACTCAGAATTTCTTAAGCTGAACAAAGTTAAAAACCAATTGAAGTTGCAATACTGAAAGAAGCTATGTGAAAAATCTTGAACGCTACAAGAAGCATTAAAAGAAGATGGAAGGAATATAGAGTCACTGTACCAAAAAGAACTGGTTAACACTCAAAAATTTCAGGAAGAACCATATGAACAAGAGCCGTTGGTAACAAAGGAAGAAGTTCAAGCTCTGCTGAAAAACATAAGGCCCCAGGAATAGATAGATGGGGTGCTGACTAACATTTTTCAGCTAACAGATGCAACCCTGAACATGTTCACTAATGCATGCCAGGAAATTTGGAGGACAGCTGACTGGCCGAATGACTGGAAGAGATCCATATTTGTTCTCTCTAACAGAATGTGAAAATTATCAAACAGTATTATTAATATCATATGTAAGCAAAATATTACTGAAGATCGTTTTAAAATGACTCAAACAATACATTGACAAGGAACTTCTAGAAGTTCAAGCTGGTTTTAGAAGAGGCTGCCACACCAGGGATATCGTTGTTGATATCTGAGGGACCCTAGCTGAAAATAGAGAATATCAGAATATTTGTGTTTTACTGACTATGCAAAAGTATTTGTGTGAATCACAACAAACTATGACTAAAATTGAGAAGACTGGGAATCCCAGAGCACTTAATTGTGCTTATACAAGAAGCTGTTATCCAATGAACTACTGGACATCAGAAAAGACCAAGAAGCTGTTATTTAAACAGAACAAGGGTACACTGGTTTAAAATTGGGAAGGGAGTGTGTCAGAGGTGTATTCATTCTCCATATCTATAAAATCTGTATTCTAAGCAAACAACTGTTAAGCCAGACTCCGTGAAGAAGAATGTGGCATTAGGATTGAAGGAAGACTCATCAACAACCTGTGTTAAGCAGATGATAAAACCTTGCTTGCTGAAAGTGAGTGGGACCTGAAGCACTTGTATAAATTCAGAGATTACAGTCTTCAGTATGGAGTGCATCTTGACAATCAGAAGACAAAGGTCTTTACCACTGGACCAGGGGCAATATCATGATAGATAGAGGAATGATTGAAAAGTGTTAATGATTTCATCTTGCTTCAATCTATAATCAATGCTGTTGATGCTTTAGGCAAGTCACTATCAGGACATATTTAAAATAATGAAGAGCAATTATGTCAGTTTAAAGACTAAAGTGCCTCTGATTCAGACCATGGTTTTTTTCAATTACATTCTATGCATGTGAAAGCTGGACAATGAATAAGGATGATGAAAGAACTGATGTCTTTGAATTGTGCTGTTAAGAAGAGTACTAAATATCCCATGGACTGCCAAAAGAACAAACAAGTATGTCTTAGAAAAAGCAGCCAGAGTACTTCCTGGAGGCAAGGATAGCAAACTTTAATCTCTCATATTTTATATATATTGCTGGGAGAGGCTTGGATTCTTTCTCTCTCATACTTTGGACATGTTGCTAGGAGATTCCTTGGAAAGGGGTATGTGCTTGGAAGGATGGAGGGCCAGTAAAAGAGAGGAAGACCTCCACAGAGATAGAATGACATGGCGACTACAGCAAGGGGCTCAAGCGTATCACAGATAATGAGGATGGCACAGGATGGGATAGGACTCAGATCTGTTGTTCACAAGGTCATTATGAGTTGTACTCAACTCTACTGCACCTAACAACAACATCAACAATAGTAGCAATCCTACCCTGATTCTCTTTGATAAGATTACAGGAATCATTACATAACTGTCAAACCACTGAGAATCATGGCCTAGCCAAGATGAAACAAAATTTTGTGAGTTACAAATTAATCTATGATATGATTATGGCTACTAAAAAGGAATCTGTTGGTGTAGTGGTTAAAGAGCTTGGTTGCTAACTTAAAGAGTGATGGTTCTTCCTTTCAACTCACCAGCCAAATATGTGGCTGTCTGTTTCCTTAAAGATGTACAAACTTTGAAATCATATGGGGCAGTTCCATTGTATCCTCTAAGGTCAGAATGTCCTATAATGTGCTGGAGTTGACCCAATAAAAACTTTTACATGGTTTATGATACTTGAGATCAAGCATTTTAACTAAAATAGACAAAGAGAGCGAAAGTATTACTTCATTCAAGAAATGAAATGTGTTCAGCCGGGTAGTGGTTGTTGTGTAAAGTCAATGTAGTTGTTGTGCTAAGTCACTCATGATTTCTAGAAACCTATGTTTGGGCTTACTTAGCAAAAACACCAGAGCTCAACATCAAGTTTATAATTATAATAGTAAATATTTATTAGCTGGCAAGTATGCGAAGCATTTCATGTTGATTATTTTAAATTTTAATTTTTCCTTTATTTAATATAAGAAAACATAATAAATTATGCAGGAAAAGATAATTACCAATACTCTGTCACGTGTTTCTGACATATTAGTTTAAAACTTTAGGAAATGTTCATAGTTACCCAGTGCACCTTTTATGGAAAACTACTTACTTCTATTCTTCATGCTCTCTGTCCCCAGGAAAGAGCTATCTGGATAATATTAAACCTTTGTTCTTATAATGAGGATATGAATAAGCCTTTTCACTTTTCAGAGGATACCTACATTTAATCCCTTACATTTTAAAGCAAAAAAAAAAAGTCACATATACAGTATTTTCCCCCTTTTAAAATATATTTTAACAAATATTTAACTTTTTTGAGCCAAAATGAAAATGATGCATTGAATTCGGTAGCTTTATAATCCCACGAGTGTTCCCTCCTCGATGTGGGAATGGTGAGGTTGCTGAAGCTGAGAGGTTGGTGGTCAAAAAGGACAGCAAGGTGGCAGTGGGCCAGGAATGCTGGGGTCTACCAAAGCCTGAAGGGCTGCATTTGCAGACACAGAAATTACATTTTACTGATAACATGGGCCCTTTAATATTTGATAAGCTCACTTCACTGCATCTTTCTATAAACCTCATTTGCACACAGCCAAACCCAGTGCTCACAGAGGAAAGGAGGATGGAATGGGAGCAACTATTGTTGCTTTTTACATTCAATGTTTATATTTACCGACTGAACCTCAGACAGCAAGGCACTCTTTGAGGGGAGGCAGGTATACTTTGAGTGAAACCATAGTAATGAAAATATAACTATTGCTATGTGGCTTCAAGTCAGAACAGACACATAGCTGATTCTAGGGGGTTTTCAGAGGCTGTAAATTGCACAAGAGATGACACATCTTTCTCCTGTGGAGCAACTGGTGAATTCAAACCACATGCCTTTGGGTTGTCAGTGTAATTCCGTACCCACTAGGCCACCAGAACTTCCTGAAATATAACTATATGCAATGGAAGTTCTTAGGACAGGCGATGCTCTTCAGTCTAGCTCCCAATTAAACAAAGAAACAAGACCCCCTCCTGTCAGTAATGGATTCCAACTTGTAGATACTATAGAAAATATTGGAATTGCCCCGTAGGGTTTCCAAACTGAAAATCCTTACAATAACACACCTTTCTTCTATTGAGCAGCTGATGGGCTCTAACAGCCAACCTTTAGGCAAGCATTTTTACTACCATCCAATGTGGTTGTTGTTGTATACCATAGTGTTGGGACAGACCCATAGCTGACCCTCGTCCAGCAGGTTTTCAGAGACAGTTAATTGCATGGAAGGAAATTGCCCATCCTTGTCCTGCAGAGCACCTGGTGGCCTCGAACCTCATGCCTTTGGGATTGCAGCACAGCTTCTTGCCACTAGGCCACCAGAGCTCCCTAGCAGCTAATAGAAGGAAAAAAGTTACTCCTGTTTCACTGTTTTATGTGGTTTGTATGTGAAGGTGTGTGGGAAGACAGAATAATACGTTAAGATAAATCAAACAATAAATTCCAGTTCTTAAAAAATTTAATTATGATTATCATAAGAGTCCAGAATGAGGGTTGCAGAGTGGAGTATGGTGGGGGTGAGGGTGTGTGGGGGAGATTGTGTACCAATGAAGGAGTTTTTCTTTTACTTTTCAAGGAGAAGAGCGAACTGGGGGTGGGGGTGGGTGGGTGGCGAGAAAAGTGCAACAATGAACAAATGGAAGTCCAAAATCTATGTAGATGTTCATTGAAATGAATAATTAAAAAAAAGTTACTACATGGAAATTGTAAAAAAAAATTTTAATTTGAAATAACTTAAAATATTTCATCATTAAGAAATTTTACTATTTTAGCACTTTACTGTTTTACTGTTAGAGAATGAATGAAAGCTCTCAAATTAGCTTAAGTGAGTAGAAATAAAAGCAAAATATCTATGTGTGTATATCTTGAGATACATAACTTGAAAATATCTACCTAAACAGAATGTATGAATATTTCAAAATACAACAATTTTAAATATTTATGTTGTTAAGTGCCACTGAGTTGGCTACAATTCTTAGCAACCCTAAGAACAGTGGATCGGAAAGCTGCCCTAACCTGTGGCAGCCTCATCATCCCTGACACACTTGAGCCTGCCCTACAGTCACTATGTCATCCACGTCCTTGAAGGTCTTTCCCTTCTTCACCGGCACTCCCCCTCTCCAAGTATGATGCTCTTTTCCAAGGACTGACCCCTCCTACCATTAGGGCCTAGTAGGTCATAAAGAGTCACACACATATACACATGTGTTTATATTCAAGTCATATATGTTTCAAGATATAATACATATGTCAAGATACATATTACACATACAATCTCTCTAAATACACACACACACAAAACATATAATTACCTTCAATCAGTAACATAGTTTCTATTTTACTCATAGAGAGCTCTGGTGGCCTTGTGGTAAGAAGCTGCGGGACAATCCCAAAGGCACACAGTTCAAATTTACCAGCTGCTACATGGGAGGATAGGCAATCTCCTTTCGTGTACTTTCCTGACTCAGGAAACTCACTGGAGGGTCAGCTAGCTGTGGGTTTGTTCTGACATAACAGCACACAGCAATAACATTTTACTTATGGCATCCAGCTACCCTCAAAAGGTGCCCATCTAAAATATATTCTCTTCCATTTTCAATTACGGTTGCTTCTTCAAAGTTGCTAATTTATATGTGGAACAAGACTCATTTTTGTTGAACAGGAGATGTATTGGAACGGAGTTGAGTGTGTATTTCGCCTGTCTCCTGTCTTCAGGCAGAGAGATAACTACAGCCACCAAGAGGGAGAGATTAGACTTGCTTTTGCATTGCAAAATTCATAAGTCAAAGCTCAAACTCATTAGCATCAAGTTGGAGTTGACACATTGCTGACCCGAGTACAAATGTTTATTTTGTGAAGTGATTTTCTTAAAGTAATATTTTCTTTAGTTATAAACACGGTAAGACAGTAATACATAATTAGATTTCTACTTTCTAATCCAATATTTTTTTTTCACTCCTCAGAAGAGCTCCCACTAAAGTCAGTAATAGTAGCAAGTATAGCAGAAAAAGAAATTTGACTCTCTATGAGTCTGAGACCATTTCAAGCAGTTAGATCTTTCCAGACAAGTCTTTAGAAGAACTTCTGGGTGTGTGCTATGCCCCTCCCTTTAGCACACACTCAAGGGTTTGTTTTCTCGCACGTATGACATGGTCACTTCTTTCCAAGTCCCCAGACTTTCACTTTGGTGTCTCATTTTAAAATGTAACTGAAAAAAGAATATTCCATAATTTACTGGATAGACCAAGTTGTTAGAAGTCCTGGTGATGTCATGATTAAACACTCCATTGCTAATGGAAAGGTTTGGTGGTTCAAATCCACCTTGTAGTTCTGCAGAGGAAAAGCCCTGGCTGTCTTCTCACATAGAGATTATAGAATAGAGAACCCTATGGGGAAGTTCTGCTCTGACACACTGGATTACTATGAACTGAAAATTGACTCAGAGGCACCTAATAACAGCGACCCACTGCCTTCAAGTAGATTGTGGCTTGTAGATACGCTCCATTGACTTTCTGAGGCTGCAAATTCTTATGAGAGGAGTCTGTGCATCTTTTTCCTATGAAGCCACTGGTGGAGTCGAATAGTCAACTTTTTTAGTAAACATCCTGAACACTATGAACTACAGTACTAGGGCTTAATGAATGCTAGGATTAATAAGCCAAGTCATATTCTAACTTGGCTTTGTTGTTAGTTGCTATCAAGCCGATTCCACTCATGTGTTTCCATGCATGCAGAGCAGACCTGTGCTCCATACGGGTTGAGGTGGTGGCTCCTTCAACAGCACACAGCCAGGCCTGCCTTCCAACATGCTGATCGGGGGGTTGGAGGCACCAGCTTACTAGTTCAGTGCTTAACAGCTCACACCACCCAGGAACTCTAAATTTGGATTTACATACATAAAACCAAGCATTAAAGACATAAAAGAACAGGAAAATTTTACTTTCATAGGGGATTTGTAAAAAAGGGCCTATTTATATGATTCTGTGTGTGTGTAACAACTTTTGTTTCCTTAGTAGCCTCTGTTGTGTGAGCACACCAGAGGTTTTTTTTTAATTTTTTTTTTTTTTATTTTTAGGATGGGGTTGGGGTGGGGAATGGTTTGTCCAAAAATGCTCATGAGATTATATTTGAGTTATGTAAGATTTTGTTTTATTTCTTTTATTTTGGGAAAACTGTATTTTTTAATCCAGGAAAAAGAATTCTCTGAGTGAATAAATAAGGAGAACACATCAAAAAATCAGGAAAATATGTAAACTCAAGTTATGAGGTATTTCATAGATACAGTGCCAGTAAAGATTCTCTTTCCTGCAATTGCATCCACCAGACCTCTTGCTCTCATCTTTCTATCCTTCCATTTGGAGAAACAGAGAGAAGTCTCAGAGAAAAGCCACTGTGGGGATGTGAGGGTGGAGAGCCAGAAAAGGAAAGCAGGGAAGCAATATTTACATGTCTTTGTCTCAGAACAAAAATATTTCTTTTAAAAGTTATTAAAAGTCTTTCTTTTCTTTTTTAGTCTAAAAACATTCATTTTTATAGGGCACATGATTGTCTATGTGACTACTCTTTCCAGAGGAAGGTTTCTTTGTTTTTAGATGCTAGGAAAGCATGACTTATTCACATTAGATTTTCCATGCTATATTTAGTTTTACAGATGTGTTTAGTTCTAAGGCTGTGTTTACTATATTCTGGGGATAATATGTATATAAAAAAAGCCCAGGAAACCCTTGCACCCAACTTAGACAGTCAGTTTTAACATTCCATCGTTCCTCAACTCTTGTAGCTTATTGCTGTCTTTTACCAGAAATCCCTGAATTCTCAGTATCCATCTTTCTATGGCTAGAGTTTGAGAAAGTGACCATTTAGCAATTTTTCTAAATAGCCACACTTTGCAAAAAATATTTGCTTTTGTTCTCTGGGTATTAGTTAGATTTCCCCTCCTATCTAACAGAAATCAGGAATTCCCAGCCAACAGATCTCATTATATATAGTGCATATACCAGAAACACACAGCACACACGTGACTAAGCGCTCCATCAATATACACAGACACTCACTCAAAGGGTAAACCAGTAACAAATCCTACATACATACATGTGCAAATGTATAATTGATGCCAAATTACAGTTAGGTCTTAATGTCCTTTGAATATTAAAAATGAGCCAGAAGGTAGCTCCTGTGACATTTAGTATGAAAGCATCAGACTGTAATTTTCACATAGAAGTAGCTTCATATCACATCCCGTGAGTTTCGTATTGCACAGCAAAGGACCATGCTGAATATCATGCCAAAGATCTGAAACAGAAAGAACCACGTTAGTAACTTTCCAGCGTGTCAGAAAACTGCATAGATAGCTAACTCAAGTTAACCAAAAATCAACCATTGGTTAGAAATAACACTTTTATATGTACTACTTAAAAAAGACTTCCACATTAACTGCTTAAAATATGTTATTTTTTATGATTGCCGTCGAGTTGAGCACAACTCATTGCAACCCTATGAACAAAAGACCTGAAGCATTTCTATAACTATTGACATTTATCAAAGTTCATAGAGTTTCCAGAGGCATGTTGTTTAGGAAGTGGATGCCGCTCCTGCTTAAAATATACTACTACATTATTATTAACAAACAATGAAGATTATTCTTTTTTAAATTAATTTTAATTAAGTTTACAGAGACTTAGCATTTCCAATCATTCATTCATTGTTGCACTTCTCTACCTGCCTACCCCCTCCTCCCAATTCACTCTTCTCCTCGAAAAGAAAGAAAAACTCTTTAATTGTTATCAATGCCTTCCCTCCAAGTCTACTCCACTACGCAGTCTTCACTCTGGACTCCTATCATGACAATAGCACCCATTCATATATCCTTTTTAAACAGTTCTCTCCCTCATCTGTTTCAATGCAATGTACATTATTCCTTCCCTCCTTTTCTGTCTTCCCTCAATCCTGATGTCAGTCCTATTTTACGACAGTGGCCCTATGCAATATTTGTCCTTTTGTGACTGAGATAATTCACTCAGGGTCTTCCACGGTCAGCCCTTTTGCATAATATTCCATGAGTTCCTTGTTTTTCCAAAGCTGTATAGTATCCCATTGTGTGAATATACCAGAGCTTCTCTATCCATTCATTTTGTTGATGGGCACTTGGGTTGTTTCCAGCTCTTTGCTATTGTGAACAAAGCCTCAATAAACTTGGGTGTGCATATGTCTGCTTGGGTGGCAGTTATGATCTCTCTAGGGCAAATTTCCAGTAGTGGAAGTACTAGGTATTTCTAAATGGTATTTCTATTTGCAAATTTTTTTACTGATTTTTTTTCATTTTTATTAATTTTAATAAACATTTACAGAGATTTTGGATTTTCATTCATTCATTGCTGCACTTTTCTCCCTGTCCACCCCTCCCCAGCAGTTCACTCTTCTCTTTGAAAAGAAAAAGAAAAAAAAGAAAAAAAATTCCTTCATTGGTATACAATACCCCCATCTCCCACACCCCCCACCCCACACCGAGTATACTTTTCTATGCAACCTTAATTCTGGACTCCTGTGCTAACCATAATACTCAATAATATATCACCTCTAATCTGGTCTTTCCCTCATCTGTTTCCATACAGTATACATAATTTATCCAGTTTTTTCTCAGTCTTACCCCAACCCTGATGTCAGTCCCATTCTACAACAGTGGGATCATGTAGTATTTGTCCCTTTGTGACTGAGATATTTCACTCAGCATAATGTCCTCCAGGGTCACCCATTTTGAATAATATTGCATGAATTCCTTGTTTTTCAATGCGGCATAATATTCCATTGTGTGAATATACCACAGCTTCTCTATCCATTCATTTGTTGATGGGCACTTAGGTTGTTTCCAACTCTTTGCAATTGTAAACAAAGCTACGATAAACATGGGTGTGTATATATCTGCTTGGATGGCAGTTATGGTCTCTTTGGGGTATATTCCCAGTAATGGGATTGCTGGGTCAAATGGTATCTCTATTTGCAACTTTTTGAGAAAGCGCCACACTGTTTTCCACAACAGTTGCACCATTTTACATTCCCACCAACAGTGAATAAGGGTTCCAGTTTCTCTACATCCTCGCCAGCATTTGTTGCTTGCTGTTATGTTAAATTTTGCTATTCTGACTGGGGTGAGATGATATCTCATAGTTGTTTTGATTTGCATCTCTCTTAGAGCTAGGGATTTTGAACATTTCTTCATGTGCTTGTTGGCCATTTGAATGTTCTCCAGTAGGGTAAAAAGGGAAGCCAAAGACTGGGAAAAAGTATTTGGTAATGACATGTCAGATAAGGGACTTATATCCGGAATTTATAAAATACTTGTGCACTACAATAAGATAAAGGTAAGTAATTCAATTGAGAAATGGGCACAGGATATGAACAGACACTTGACCAAAGAAGACATTCAGATGGCCAACAAGCACATGAAGAAATGTTCTTTCTATTTGCAAATTTTTGAGAAAGCACCACATAGCCTTCCATAGTGGTTGCACCGTTTTACACTCCCACAAACAGTGAATAAGGGTTCTAGTTTCTCCACAAGCTTGCCAGCATTTGATGTTTGCTGTTCTGCTAAATTTTGCTATTCTTACTGGGGTGAGATGATATCTTACAGTTGTTTTGATTTGCATCTCTAGAGCTAGGGATTTTGAGCATTTTTTCATGTGCTTGTTGGCCATCTGAATGTCTTCTTTGGTAAAGTGTTTGTTCATATCCGGTACCCATTTTTTAATTGGGTTATTTACCTTTATCTTGTTGTGGTGCTCAAGTATTTTATAAACTCTGGATGTAAGTCCCTTATCTGACATGTCATTACCAAACACTTTTCCCCAGTCTGTGGCTTCTTCCCTTTTTACCCTGTTGGAGAAGTTTTTGGATGTGCATAGGGATTTGATTTTTAGAAGGTCCCATTCATCTATTTAATCCTCTCCTGGTTGTAGATAAAGATTATTCTTTAAGAAGAGGGTCCTGCTCTAAACTTAAAGAGAGTTCTTAATAATTATAAAGCAGATAGACACACAACTAGTTTTGTAATTTTATATTTCAGGTAAACCTTAGATCTTGTATTTTTTTCACATATTTTGAAAAATATTTTGTTTAAGTACCTAGGTAGTTGTAACTAGCTTTCTATTATCAGAAAAGTTTCGAATTTTTGCAATGGTGCTTCATATTGAAAAGTGAAGCATCTCTTAATTTCAATTTCTTTATCATTTTATAAAAATGTTTTCTTGGTCCATTCCTAGTACAAATGCTGCCTCACTATTTCCTCAATATTATTGTTGTTGTTATGTGCCATCAAGTCGCTTGCAACTCATAGTGACCCTATGTACAAGAGCCCTAAACCCTGCTCTATCCTGTGCCAACCTCACTGTCTCTGGCACACCTGCTCCCATTACCCCAATCACTGAATCGATCCATCTCTTGCACTGTCCCTCCACCATCCTCCCAAACATGATGTCCCTCTTCAAGGACTGGTCCCTTCTTGCAACATGCCCAAAGTACGTCAGATGAAGCTGCAGAATCCTTGTCTCCAAGGAACAGCCTGGTTTCAGCCTCTCTAGGTCAAATCTGTTTTTTCTCTTAGCAGTGCATGGTATATTCAACACTCTTCTCCAGCATCACAGCTCAAAGGCATCAATTCTCTTCCTATCATTCCTAGTCATTGTCCAGCTCTCTGATGCATAATACATAATTGCAAAGATTATGGCCTGGATCAGGAGCACCTTAGTCTCCAGCCTGTCGTTGTTGCTCTTCAGTATTCTGGAGAGGTCCCTGACAGCTGACTTTCCCAATGCAATTAGTCTCTTGATTTCCTGGCTACTGGCACCAAGAGTACTGATTGTGGAGCCAAGCAAACTAAAACTGTTAACAATCTCAATCTCTTCACCATCCATACTGATGCTGCCAATTGGTCCAGTGGTGAGAATCTTTATCTTTTTAATGTTGACCTTCAATCCATATTGGAGGCTGCAGTCCTTGACCTTCTGCAGCAAGCATTTCAGGTCCTGAACTGAAGTAGTAAAATATAGGATTACTGGTTTCCTCCTCTTCGGCACTTAAGAAACTACACATCTGGACAAAATCAATGTCACTTACATGGTTGAATAGGAATATACCAAAAGTCCATTTCCCCCACAATTTTGCAGTGACACTAAAAATCTCTCTGCATGTGCAAAACCATTGTCAGTCCTCTTAAAAAAATCAATACTATAACTTTCTTGTTTTCTCATAAGTCTTATTTTAAGTCAAATGAGGAACTGTGAATGCTACATAAAAACTGCCAAGAATTTTCTCTTCTTCTTTTTTTTGGAAGACAGGGGACTTATGGTAAGGGAAGGAAAACTTCAAGCACCTGACTGACAGAACTCAGATAAGTGTGTGGCTGGGAAATCTAATGGTTACACATTCTATCTAAATACACACACAATGTATAATCAATCTACCTTCATTCAGTAACATAGTTTTGTATTTTACTCATAGAGAGCTCTGGTGGCCTTTTGGTAAGAAGCTGTGCGGCAATCCCAAAGGCACACAGTTCAAATTCACCAGCTGCTACAAGGGAGAAGGATAGGCAATCTCCTCTTGTGCACTTTCCTGCCTCAGGAAACCCAGGATAGCTAACTGATTACACTGTGAAATGTCTGCTTTCTAAAGAAAAACATTAAAGAAGTAACAGGAGGTTTGCCAGATTCCAGATGGCCAACAGCAGGAACTTCTCATTTACTTTATTTGCAAAGCTGAGAACAAAGCCCATCTCATTCTGGTTGTACTTTGAGGGAACCCCCTCAGAAGGAACCTGCACAGCCTTAGACCACTGCTAACAGTCAGCAGTAGCTACTTTTAGGCCATGAATTCATGAGATTAGGGAGTTGTTACAAGGGCCCAGTTTGAAGCTTCCCTAATGTAGAACATTTTCAATCTCTGAGCTCCAGGTTTGCCCCTGGCGAGCCACAAGATGTTGATTAGGTGAGCTCTAGAGCAGACAAGGGGTGCCTGAGAGATAGATGCCCCTCGATTTGGAGGCTTTATATTTCCATTCACTGTCACACCCTTTTGTATTATAAATACAGAAAAAGGGAAGTGAGCATTCATTTTCTTATAATTCCAGTGCCCTTACTTGACTTTATGCCATAAATTAATATGGCCTAAAGGCTACAGAGGAAGTGTGATATTAGCATTAGCCATTAACACCCAATGCCCCAGACAATGGAAATTACCTCTTAATTGGCCTCCTTGATCTTGATCTTGCTTCTTTCCTCTGCACTATTAGCTTAGGTTTTTCTTAAACCTTCCATTTTAGGATAGAGTTCGAGCTCTCTAAAGAGGCACACAGAGACCTCCATTATAGGATTCTGATGAGCTTCCCAGTGTTCCCTCTCTTACTATTCCTTCCATGTTCTTTTGCCCAGCTCTGTTAGCCTAGTGGCGAGAAACTGCAATGTCAATCCACAGGAACATAGTTGAAATCCACCACTTACTCCACTGGAGAAATATAATCTCTTTCCATGTGATTTGCTGCCTCTGAAAACCCATGGAGGCTCAGCTATGAGTCGAATCCAACTGGCTGGTACATAGTAAGAATAAAGCACCCACAGGTTCCTGAACACATTATCTTTTCACATTCTATTTCCTTTGCTTGAATTTGAAAACTCGACTTTTCCACAGAGCTAGCATTTATTGGGATATATGTAACAGATATTTTCATGAATTAATTGCTGCAATGTGTTATTAACACTTTATGCCTACTATCCCATTTAATTTTCACAAGAATCCAATGAGGTTGGTATATTAAAACATTCATTTTACAGATGATAGATTGAGGTAGAGGGAAACTTTCTCCAGGTCCCAGAACCTAGAAATCATGGATTTGGGTGCTAAATCTTGACAGTGTACTGCCTGAGGTCAGTCCAAAATTATACTGTTAGTCACTATGTTGCACCACCTCAGCACATCATGGGTAAGCAAGACTGACTTGTTACGTTATTGGGAATTTCTAACAATTTAAAAAAACCCTGCCCTAAACTCTTTTATTAAGTTTAAGCTTGGCAGTGTTAAAATTGGAAGCTATTGCAGTGAAAAGCTTCAGGTCATAATTAGGCAACATATGGATGCATCTGATTGACTTTGTAATTAAAATGGTCTTAGTTCTTTATGAAAAAAAGATACATGCTATAAGCATCCTATAAGGATACCATGATATCACACTTGATGAGAAATAAAAGAGAAAGTTTCAAGTCTTTTTAGAGGGAAGTACAAATAACTTCTGGAAATTCTTACCGTGAGTCCTGCAATTCCAATACCGACAATTCCTATGAGCTGGAGTTTCACACTGATTATGGTTTCAATTTCATCAATGCAATTCTGTTTTGAAGAAGAATAAAAGTGAAGAATGACAACTGATTCTATATGTTGAGTCACCTTAACCCATTCTTCCCTTTCTCATAGATCATCCTGTGAGAGTTAGTCAAGTAATAGAGCCACATCAACTTCTACGAATGTTTAAACCATTCCTCTCTGCATGCAAATATATAATTTCTGGGAAAAATAGAGTCGTCTTCTCCTTTTGGTGAGATTTTCCTGTTGGGTGAGTGGCTGCTTTAGAGCCTTAAAACCTGGCTAGAGGAAGCAATTCTAGCATCTGCTTCATTAAATTTGGAGGCTTCTTGTGTATGGCAAAGAATAATGAGTGAAATAGTCCTAAAATAATAAGCTACTGTTTTTGTATCCCATGGATTGACTGCCAAAAGAACAAACAGATATGTTCTGGAGAGTGTACAACCAGAATGCTCCTCGGAGGTAAAGATGACAAAGCTTCATTTCACATATTTTGGGCATGTTGTTAGGAGAGGCTACTCCTTGGAAAGGGACAACATGCTTGGAAAGGTGGAGTTAGTGAAGAAGAGAAAGACTTTCAACCAGATGGATTGACACAGTGGCTGTTGCAATGAGCTCGAGTATGTCAGAAATGATAAGGATGGTACAGAATAGGACAGAGTCAAGATCTGTTATTTATAAAAAAAAAAGAAAAAAAAGATGGTATTTATAGAGTCACTATGAGTCAAATGGACTCAATGGCACCTAACAACACAACAACCTTGTTTTTGTAATATAACAAAGTTTATAGGCCTTCCTATATATTTGGTCTAATTTTTTAATATTATGAAAGATAGATATTATCTATTATCAAACCAAAAAGTTTATACTGTTTCAGTGGAAAGGACATAGGAAAGTAAATTCGTGGAGTTAGAGGGCCCCTTTCTTTTACAGTGGCTGTGCTGGGCAAGGTGGGATCTTATTGTGGGCTTCTAAGGGGTCCTTAGGGAACACTGGTGGCCTAGTGGAAAGAAGCTGTGCTGTAATTCCGAAGGCACGTGGCTCGAATCCACCAGCTGCTCTGTGTGAGAAGGATGGACAATTTCCTCCTGTGCAATTAACTGCTTCTGAAAACCTGTCACAGGGGCAAGCTATAGGTTGGTTCTGATTCAATGAAAAACAACAAGGAGCCCCTAGGTTCAAAGAGGCTTTCTAGGTGGGAGAAAAATTGTACACAGAGATTATCTGTAATTATAATTCATTCTTCCAGCTTCAAAACTTTTTATTTGGAATCCTCATTAAGTACAGATATTTGCTCTTGTCCTTAAGCTGCCCCAAACTCTTTTATTTAACCCTTGGCCAGCTCCTCTGATTCCCACATAAGTGACATCAAACCCACAACATTTTTCACATCTCCTGTCACATTTAATCCATTCATTCGTTTGTTCTTTCAGTGAAGATCTGTTGAGGATTTATCTTATATTGATCACTGGGCTAGGGGTGGGAGATATGGAGATAAATAAGATAAAGTTTATGCTCTCAGAGACCTCCTCATTTAGAGGAAGACACCGATTTACAAAGAAGAATTCAAGCACATTATGAGAAAAGATTGAGAACTGCTGCTCTATACAGTGGTTTCCTTACTTCCTGGAGAAAATGAGAGTCCACCTATAGCATTTCTCCCAACATTTTTTCCCTCTCCCTCCTTCCTAAGTATCAATGCTTAACTCCATCAGAGGTAGGTTCTGTCACGGGTGCTGAGAGCACCAAGCTAAGATGGCAGTACCAAGTCTTCCTTCATTCTCATCAGTCACAAACATGAGCTTCTCTTCTAAAGTCGACTCCTTTGTGGGCTCTAGATTACGTCTTCTCTTCTTTTACCAGGAAAATTTTGCTGTACATTAGGTTCCTCCTCTACTCACATTCTATACACCACATAAATGCCATGATCATTTCTTTCAGCAGAAAACAAAAACAAAAGCCCTCTTCTAAGATTTTTTACCATGAACTCTGCCCTTACTCCCTCTTCTCCTTCAGAGATAACCGTTTTTATTAAAAACCGAATCAACAAAGCATCAATTAGTTTTGTTTAATTATCAATGGAATAAATTATGAGGAAAGTAAATTGGAAAAAAACCTAATGTAAAAAAGAAGAAAAGAAAAACTATCTGTATTTCTACCACTAAAGCTAAATTATTGGGAAGCTCTGGTGGCATATGGATAAGGAGTTGTGCTGCCATCACAAAGGCAGACAGTTCAAATCCACTGGTAGCTCTGTGGGAAAAAGACAGCCAATCACC
Organism: Elephantulus edwardii; assembly: GCF_000299155.1. Classification (NCBI taxonomy): domain Eukaryota; kingdom Metazoa; phylum Chordata; class Mammalia; order Macroscelidea; family Macroscelididae; genus Elephantulus; species Elephantulus edwardii. The sequence goes on along the minus strand of NW_006399924.1, from coordinate 1,454,266 downwards.
TCATGCACAATTTACAGCCTCTGAAAAAGCTATTGGAGAGTCAGCTTTGAATCTCAACAACAGTTTGTTTTTGAAAGATAAATTATATTTTTTCTAGAGCATTGAGATCACAAACCAGAGTTTTTCCATCAGCCTCAGGATCAGAGAGGACTTTAGGCAGGGTTTGTTGGCCTCCCCTTCCCTGGAGCAGTGAGCCCCCCAGGCAAACTCACCAAACCTCAGGGAAGAAAAAATTCTATCACAGCAATGATGTGTAATAAGCAGATTATCTTAAACCCACACAAAACCAAAAGGTGATATAATAAAAAAAAAGTGATCAAAACAATTAATAGATTTAATACATCTGGAAGCAGAAAGTCAGACGGAACTTCCTGACATTGAATTCAAAAGAACAAAGATCAAGTATTTTCACTGGGTGAAAGAAATAGCACTCAAAGAATTAGAGGGATCTGCAAGAAAAACCCAAGAGTAACTTGAAAAATAATCAATACAAGACAAGGCTGATAAAACCAATAAGGTATTAGAAACCTTAGAATAACAAGAAACTACTGTTTTCAGAATATTAAGATCAACATCTCAGAAGCTGTCAACATGTTAGAGGGACAGATGAGTAGAAAGAAGAGTTGGAGCACAGGATGAATGAAACAAAATATAGAACTCTCACCACTGATCTGATGAGCAATACAAAGAATCCAAAAGAAAGGAAAATGAAGAAATCCTAAGAAAAATGGGGGATACTATTAAGAGGAATAACATGCACATAATTGGAATCCCAGGGAATAAAAGACACTGAAAAAACTGTGGAAGAGTTACTAGAAGAAAACGTTCCAGAGATCATGAAAAGTGAGAAAATATACATCCAAGAAGCTGAGTGAACTCCAGTAAACCCCCCCCCAAAAAAAAACCAAGGCATATCATAGTCAAATTTGCCAGAACCAAAGACAAGGAGAGAATTCTTGAAAGCAGCTAGAGTAAAATGAAGAGTAACCTATAAAGGACAGCGAGTAAGATTAAGTCCTGATTTCTCAGCAGAAACCATATGATCAAGAAGACAGTAGAATAAGATGTATCAAAACTCAGATAATATGACTGTCAACTGAGAATACTGTATTAAGCAAAACTATACCTCAAATATGATGGAGAGATCAAGATATTCTCAGAAAAACAAAAACTAAGGGAATTCATGAAAACAAGAACAATGTTGTAAGAAATACTAAAGGAAGTTCATCCCTAGAGACACCAGAGAAAAGTAGACGGATCAAAGTAATGAGCAACAACATTAAAAAGAACCTAAAAAAATGACAGCAATAAAACTTTACCTCTCAATAATGATACTGAATGTGAATGGTTTAAATGCACGACTGAAGAGAAAATAGTAGCAGATTAGATAAAAACAAACAAACAAAAAACCAACCCACACCAAATCATTTATACACTATTTACAAGTGACACACCTGAAAAGTGAAGACAAAGACTAAAAATCAAAGGGTAAGGGCAAAAGTATACCAAGCAAATGAGCAAATGGCAACTAGAAAACTGGAGTAGAAATATTAATCTCTGATAAAACAGACTTCAGGTAAAGACCATCATAAAGGATAAGGAAGGATACTGTACAATGTTTAAAGAGTCAACAGAACATGAGGATATAATAATAATAATAAATATTTATTTTCAAAATGCTAGAGCTGCAAAATACACAGAGCAAACATTAACAGAATTGAAAAAAAGAAATAGACAACATCACAATAGTAGGAAAGTTCAATATACCACTCTCAAGGAAAGACAGGACAACCAGAAAGAAATTCAATAGAGATGCTGAAGAATTAAACTCTATAATCAATTAACTAGATTTCATGGAAATATACAGGATAATGCACCTGACAAAAAGCTTGATGTGAATTCTTCTCCAGAGTGCGTGGGATATCCTCCAGAACAGATCATATTTTAGGTCACAAAGCATAAATTAAATACATTAAAATACATTGAGAAAATATGAAGCTTTTTCTCAGACCACAATATTATAAAATTAGAAAACACTAAGAAGATAGAGGAGTAAAAACTATGTACCTGTAAGCTAAACAGCACCTTGCTTGAACATGAATGGATAATGTTGTTGTTGTTATGTGTCGTTGAGTCACCTGCGACGCAAAGGGACCCTATGTACAACAGCCCTAAGCTCTGTTCTGTCCTGTGCCAATCACACTGTCTCCGATACACCCATCCAATTACCCCAGTCACTGAATCAATATGAATGAGTAATAGAAGAAATAAAAAATGAAATAAAAGATTCTTAAAATAAATGAGAACTTACAAAACCTCTAAGGTACAGCAAAAGCAGTACTTAGAGGTCAATTTATATCAATAAACAAACATATCAAAAGGGAAGAAAGAATAAAAATCAATGGTTAAAACCAACATCTTCAACAAATAGAAAAAGGAATAGCAAGAAAACCTGAAAAGTCTCTAAAATAAAGGAAATTATAAAAATCAGGGCAGAAATAAATTGAATAGGAAAAGAAAATCAACTGAAATGAACTATTAACAAGATCAGGAGTTGGTTCTTTAAAGGGTCAATGAAATCAACAAACCACTGGCAAATAAAAGATACAAATAATCTTAATAAGAAATGAAATGGATGATGCCACTGAAATAAAAAGGATAGTAATGGAATTTTATGAAAAACTATACTCCAACTAATATGAAAAATTAGAGGAAATGGACAAATATTTAGAAACTCACAATCTACCCCAACTGGCATAGCCTGAAGTAGAACACTTGAACAGACTTTCACAAAAGAAGACATTCAGTAAGTGCTAAACACACACACACACACACACACACACACACACACACCCAAACCCAAACCAAACAACAACCAAAAACACCCTAAAACAAAAAGTTCCCAATAACAACAGCACAAAAAGCCCTGGACTTGGTGGCTTTAACAGCAAATTTTACCAAACATTTAGAGAAGAGCTGTCACCAATTCTACATGAACTATTTCTGAAAACAGAAAAAGATGGAATGCCCTCAGACTCATTCTATGAATTGAACACATCCCTGACACCAAAGTCAGGTAAAGACATGACCAAAATAGAGAACTACAGATCACTGCTGGCGGAATGTAAAATGTTACAGGCACTATGGAAGGCAGTCTGGTGCTTGATCAAAAAGTTGGAAATTGAAGTATCATTTGACCTAGTTATTCTGCTTCTACGGAGCTCTGTTGGCCTAGTGGTAAGAAGCTGTGCTATAATCCTGAAGGCATACTGTTCAAATCCACCAGTGCTCCTCAAAAGAAATATGTCAATCTCCTTCTGTGCGATTAACTGTCCCTAAAAACCCACCAAAGGGTCAGCTATGGACGAGTTCCAATTTGACGGTACACAACAATATCCTACTACTAGAAATATACCCTAAAGAAACAAGAGCCATGGCACAAACCCATATTTATTGCAGTATTATTCAAAATAGCTAAGAGATGGAAGCAGCTCAAGTGCTTGTCAACAAAGAAATTGATGGAAAAATAGTGATACACTTACACAATAGGATATGATGCAGCACTGAAAAATAGTGAAATTGCGAAGCACTACACAACATGAAGAATTTGGAAGATAAATTTCTAAGTGAAATATCTCAGTCACAAAAGGACAAACACTGCATAGGAACACTATTATAAAATTAGAATGGTCACGGAGTAGAGGGAGATCAGGAAAAGAATGGTTAGGTAATGAACATTATCCTGGAATAGGTGGAGGAAATGATTCTTTAAAAGGAATGGATGATTAGACATTGCATGCATCACAACAATCTGGAATAAGACATGCAGTATAAAGTGAGTTGAAGGAGAGGGAAGAAACTGAATGAATGAATGAATGAAAACCCACTCTTTCTGTAAACTAAAAAAAATAAAAAGATTAGGTAAAAATTAAGGGAGAGGTGATCTTATGTTAATGAGTACGGTCAGTTTAGAAGAGGAAATGAGAATGGTTACACAACTTGAAGAATGAAGTTAATTTCACTGAGTTGTACATGTAGAAACTGTTGTATTACTGTATGTCCTATTGTGTATATTCTCTACAACAATGACTAATTATTAAAAATAAAGAAGAAAGGTACATTTTAATTTTGGTGTATTTTCTTACATAGACAAACATACCCCATACTTAATTCATTCTTCATATACAACTATGTATGCTTTTAACTCAATACACAGCTTCAAAAATGTTGTTTCATTAAAAATTCTTAGATATGATTCCTCCCAGTTACAAACATTTCGTGTGAATGTAGCATAATTTCTTTCAAGAATTGACTTTGTTGCACATTTTAATGTCAATCCATTATTTTGTTCTTATTAATAATACTGTAGTAAATACTGTTGCACAAAAGATCTTTCCCCACTTCAGATTTTTTGCTTTTTTACAATGATACTGTTGTTAGGTGCTGTCAAGTTCAGTATGATTCATAGTGACCCTATCAACGGCTGACCTAAACACTTCCATATCCTATGCCATCTCTGACACACTAGAGACCTTTACTGAAGTCATCATGTCAATCCATCTCATTGAAGATCTTCCTCTCGTTTGCTGACCCTCCACCTTTCCAGGCATATCTCTTTCCAAGAAATTGCCTTGCCTAGCTACATATCCAAAGTATAAAAGGCCAAGCTTTCTATGTTTGCCTCCAACGAACACTCTTCTTTTTAATAGTCCTTTTTCCGAACTATAACTGTTTGTTCTTTTGACAGTCCTTCGGATATTCAGTACTTTTCCCCAGGACCACAACTCAAAAGGCATCACTCTTCTTCTGTCATCCTTATTCATTGTCCAGTTCTCTGATGCACAGCAAGTGATTGAGAAGACCATGGCCTGAATCAAATGCAAACTCATATGACTGCTCTTCAGCATTCTGGAGAGACTCCTGAGAACAGACTTCTCCAATGTAATACATTTCCTGATTTTCTGACTGCTGGTATGAAGGGTATTGATTGCTGATCCAAGCAAGACGAAATCATTCACATGAAAGGGCATATGCATGAGCACACTTAACCTTCCACTGCAAGTCCTTGGATAATTTTCATTTAACATTACTCTTGCCAACTCTGTGCATTATTATTTAGAAAAGAAAAGATGATCAATTTCATTAGATGAAAAATAGTATCACCTCATATGAGCAAATTGTGCTGCTAGCCCAAAGGCATCTCTGGTAGTTCAAACTCACCAGCTGGTCTATGGGAGAAGACAGGCAGCTTCCTCCCATTGGGATTTGTTGTTGTATGTGTCCTTCAATCAGATCTGACCCACAGCTAAACCTCTAACAGGTTTTCAAAGGCAGAAATTGCACAGAAGAAGGCTGCCAATCTTTCTCCCATGGAGCAGCTGGTAAATTTGAATTTGGGGTTTTTAGGTTGTCAGCACAGTTCCTTACCACTACGCCACCAGTTGTTGTTGTTAGATGCTGTCGATTTAAGTACAACTCATAGTAACCCTATGAACAATGGATCTGAATCCTGTTCTATCTGTGCCATCCTCACCATCTCTGAAACACTTGAGCCCACTGCTATAGTTACCATGTCAATCCATCTTGATGGAAGTCTTCCTCTCTTTTGCTGACCCTCCACCCTTCCAATCATGATATCCCTTTCCAAGGAATAGCCTCTCCTAGCAACATGTCTAAAGTAAGAAAGATGAAACTTTTCCGTCCTTACCTCCAAGGAGTACACTGGCTGCACCTTTCCCAAGACATACCTGTTTATTCTGTTGGCAGTCCATAGTGCATTCAGGACTCTTCTCCAGCACCACAACTCAAAGGCATCATCAACTCTTCTGTAATCCTTATTCATTGTTCAGCTCTCAGATGCATAGCAAGTAATGAAAAAGACCTTAGCCTGAGTCAGGCACATTTTAGTCTTCAGATTAATAACCTTATTCTGGAATTTAAAGTCTTGGAAATCTAGTGGAGGTCTGCTATGAGTCAGAATAGATTTGACAGCAGTAAGTAAGTGAGTGATTAATTTCTAAGAATATTATTAATCATACCACTTGGCTAACTGTCTAGAAGAGATCTATATTTATTCTTATTCCAAAAAAAGGTGATCTGACAGAGTGGGGAAATTATAGAACAAAATCATTAATATTACATGTATGCAAGATTCTGCTGAAGATTATCCAAAAAAGACTGGAACAGCACATCAGCAAAAAATTTCCAGAAGTGCAGGCTGGGTTTAGAAGGTATCATGGTTCTAGGGATATTATAGCTAATGTGGGATGGATCTTAGCTGAAAGCAGGGAGTACCAGAGGAATGTCTACCTCTGTTTCATTGACTATGCAAATGCATTTGACCATATGGACCACAACAAAACTGTGGCTAACTCTGAGAAGAATGGGAATACCAGAACACTTGATTGTGCTTATGCGAAACCTGTACTTGGACCAGGAGGCAGTCGTCAGAACTGAGGAGGGAAACACTGCATTGTTCAAAGTTGGGAAGGGTGTACACCAGGGATGTGTCCTATCTATATGCAGAACAGATTATCTGGGAGGCTGGGCTCTATGAGGAGAAATGTGGCATTAGGATTGGAGGAAGATTCATCAACAATCTGTGTTATGCAGATGAAACAACCTGCTTGCTGAAACTGAGGGGGACCTGAAGTGCTTGCTGCAGAAGGTGAAGGACTGTAGCCTTCATTATGGATTGAAGCTCAATATCAAGAAAACAAAGATTCTCACCACTGGGCTGATTGGCAGCACCATGATGGATGGTGAAGAGATTGAGATTGTAAACAGATTTAGTTTGCTTGGCTCAACATTCAACACTCTTGGCACCAGCAGCCAGGAAATTAAAAGATGTATTGCGTTGGGAAAGTCTGCTGTTAGAGACCTCTCCAAAGTAATGAAGAGCAATGATGTCAGTCTGGAGACTAAGGTGCACCTGATACAGGCCATGGTCTTTGCAATCACTTGCTATGCATCAGAGAGCTGTACAATGATTAGGGATGATAGAAGGAGAATTGATGTCTTTGAGCTGTAGTGTTGGAGAAGAGTGTTGAATATACCATGGACTGCTGATAGAACAAACAGGTTTATCCTATATAGAGTGAGACCAGACTGCTCCCTGGAGGCAAGGATTCTGAAGTTTCATCTGACATACTTTGGACATGTTGCAAAGAGGGACAAGTCCTTGGAGAAGGATGTCATTCTTAGGAGGGTGGAGGGACAGTGCAGGAGAGGAAGACCCTCGATGAGATGGATTGATTCAGGGACTGGGATAATGGGGTTAGGTGAGTCAGAGACAATGAGATTGGCACAGGATAGAGCAGTGTTTAGGGCTGTTGTACACAGGGTCACTATCAGTTGCAGGTGACTTATTGGCACATAACAACAAATATATGTTAGGTGGTCCTTTGTATTTTGTCTTTTATGAACTCCATTAGGTCAAACTTCTTGAAGGAGCATCCTCTCCTCACATCTCTTTTCCTGCAGTCAGGGTTCTGTCCTCACTTTTTACATGAAACGGCTCTTAGCTAGGTTACCAGTAGTTTCTTCCACTTCCAAATCCTCTCAGCTTTTCAGTAGTTATCTTTTTGGGTCTTCTTGACATCTCATTACTTGTATAAAACATCGTGCTATTTGCTCTCTGTTGATTCTTTGGCTGTTCTTCTGTAAGCTGTCTTTCCCTGCTCTTTTACTGTTTAATGATGTGTACTTCTTATGCTTTACCATTTAGCTGATATATCACTGCCCCAGAAAACCTTAATCTAGCCCCTGGACTCTCGGCCTGTCCAAAATGCCCTTCTCTGCTTTCACAACATCATATCATGTACGCTTGGTGCATACTTTGATTACAGCCCTGCATCTACTTCTGTATTCCTCTCATCAATCAGACTGCACGTTCCTTCAGAATAAGGACTTTGTGTCACTCATCTTTGTATCTGCACAGGACTTTTGCTGTTAGGATGCATCAAATTGACTCTGTAAATAATAGATTTGAACCTTGCCCTCTTCTGCACCAGCCTCTTCATCTCTGATATGCTCCAGACCACTGTTACAGTCACTGTGTAAATTCATCTTGTTGAGGCTCTTCCTCTCTTTCTGTGACCCTCCACTATTCCCAGCTTTACATCTTTTCCAATGACTGACCTCTCTTGTTAACATGCCCAAAGTACGTGAGATGATGTTTCACCATCCGTGCCTTGAAAGAGCACTCTGGCTGCACCTTCTTCAAGATATATCTGTCTTTACTTTTGACATTCCGTGGAATATTCAGTTCTCTTCTCCAACACCGTAATTCTTAGGCATTGATTCTTCTTCTGTCATCCTTATTCATCGTCCAGCTTTCAGATGTGTAGGAAGTGATTGGAAAGACCTTAAATAGCTTCGCAGGTAGTGGCACATCTTACATACTTCAAATGTCTCAGAAGGACTCAATAAATGTTCAATGGATGATTCATGGTATGAACCAGGACAAAAATGTCCATCATTGCCTCACATTTTTCAATTTTCCTTCTTTTTTTTCTCACAGTATTTGTATTTTCCCTGTCATTTCACTGAACTATTTGGCAAAAGTAACTAATGATACTGAAAGTGTCAAATCTAACAAATTATTTCTAGTCTTCATTTGCTTGTCCTCACTAGTGTTTGTCTTTATGAATAATCATCTCCCTTGATTTTTTACACATCACTGTCTTTTGAACTCCCCTTTACTTTTTTATTCTCCTTAAGTGTCTTTTCCACCAACTTCTTTCTTATTTTTTTAATGTGGATTTGTCAGAATCTGTTGTCATTGAGAATATACACAGCCAAATATACACCAGTTTTATCACTTGAACATGTATAATTCAGTAACACAGATTATATTGTTCAAGTTGTACAACTATTCTCATACTCTTTTTGTAGAGTTTTAATCTCATTAACATAAACTTACTTAGGAGACTATCTAATCTTTTGAGTTATTATTGACAATTTGATTCCATACTGACAGTTTGTAAATGAGCGTAACGCTCCAGATGGATATTGTTAACTAGTTAAGCTAAACTTTTGTTTGGTTTTAAGGAGACTCTAGGGGTTATTTTTGGTTTAAGGTTCCAAGATTACCTCAGGGAAATGGTTTCAGGAGTTTCTCCAGCCTCAATGGCTTCAGAAGTCAGGGATCCATGAGCTTTTGAAATTCTGTTTTGCATTTCCCCCCTATTGATCAAGATCCTTGTATAAAGTTTTTTATGAAAATACCCAGCCATGGTATTCAGACACCAGCAAGTTCTTTCTGTGTCCTGGAATAGGAGGCAGTTGTTCATGGAAGCAATTAGCTACGCATTTCATATTCTTCACCTGTTTCCAAGTCACTGTCTTCTCTTGCTCCAAGTGAATGCTGACCAGTTACTCTTCATTGGATGACTGCTTGCAAGCTTTTAACTATGAAATGAATCAGGTGGTAGGAAAAAAACACTAAACACCCTACTAGACCAATTAACTAGGTGGTCCCATGAAACTTTAACCCTAAATCTTTAACTAAATCTTATGAGGCGTACTTAAGTGGCCTCAGTTGCTATTTTTTATTTTTCTTTCCACTGATGTAATTATACCTTTCACAAAACTTTTTACAGGTGTATAACTTACTGGAAACACTTGCAATAATAAGCTGTACAACTTTATTCAATGTGAGTTCCATCTCTTCCCTTTTACCTTCCCTCTTTGCTTCTTGAAACCACAAATAAATTTTGCTCTCTACCAAAAAAAAGGCCTTTTCTTGCTTTTTTAATACAAGTGAAGTAATAAAATATATGGCTTTTTGTGATTAATTTCTTTCACTCAGCACAACATCTTCAAGTTCCATTCATTCTATAATGTGTATTAAGACTTTGTTACTCTTACTGGCTAAGTAGTAGTCTATTTTTATGTACTGACTAAGATCCGTGATCTATCCTTTAAATGACCAAGTTCTCAGCTTATTCTTTCCTTATTCTACATCTGTTCCATAAGTGTCTTATCCATTATGGCTTCTACTACCACCAATACACTTGGGTTCCTACACCCGTGTCTTGGGCTAATAGATTATGCTTAAATGTAACTAAAATGGAAATTGTCACCTGCTCCTATGTTTTCCCCTACAATCTCCTCTCTTGATGAGTGGAACCTCTTTATACACATTGCCACCCAAGCAGAAAACTGGGAGTCTTAGTCTCCTCTTTCATTTCTTGCTCACAACCAGCAATCCACCCAGGCCTGTTGAGCCAAACTCCCCCACAGCTTGGGAATCCATCACTTTCTATCCCCACTGTTTGTGACTTGCTTTATTTAGCCCCTTACTTATGAGATCCATTTGTGACAAGGTGACCACAAGTGTCAATTTCCCTCTCTTAGTCCAACTTTCTTTTCAACTTTTTGTGTCTAGCAGCGTGAAGGTTGTTATCATTGTGTCTTGTTAAGTCAGTTCTGACTAAGAGTGAACCTTTTATGACAGTTGAATTACCCCATGGGTTTTCCCCAGGGTGTAACTTTTAGGGGAGCAGATCATCAGGTCTTTCTCCCATGAAGTCACTTAGGTGCCAACAGCTGAGTGCTTAACCATTGTAACACCAGCAGTCTGAGTAGTCTGAAATGCAAAATAATATTTTAATCCCATAAAATAGAGTTTAATCTCCAAATATGTAGGTATAAAATCTCTAAAAACGTCATTCACAATTCCTTTTGAATTTTCTATTCTCCTGTAACCCTGGAGTTTCATCCTTCTGTTCCTGTTGCTTTCTTGGCCTAGGAAGACCTTCTGCTGTCAAAAATGAGCTCAAAGTTCCCCTTCTTGTATAAAGCTTTTCTTTACTCTGTCTCCTTAGTGCCCTCTCCTATCTCTTATGGCTAGTCAATGAGGCTGTTGAGGACAGAGACCATATCTTGCATCTTTAAGCTCCTAGAATTTATTTTAACATAGTACCTGCCACAAAGTCCTTTTCAAGGAAAGTGTGTATCAGCGCTGTGACTCCTATGGAGAGGTGACATTCTCTGCACACATCTCTAGATCCTATGAGTTTAATTATTGCCATAAATACTTTACATTACTATTGACAAGTCAGCTCACTGTTATCCTCTAGCTACTTGGAGAGTGTAACAGTATTTCTTTGCTTAAGGCATAGAAGCCACTAGAAGGCCTTGTAGAATCCTTTCTAGAAGAGGTTCTCAGATTCTAAAGAGGTAGGATCTGAGCCTCCCTCTTTTTCCAAGGGCTAGTACCATTTTACATTCCACACAGGGTAAATGACCTGGTAGAGGCACTTACCTTGTGTCCAACAAGCTCCTTTGGGCATGTGGGCTGGACCTGCTCAGAGCTTTCTTTTCCACAGCACTGAAACTAGAGCCAGAAAAAATAAAGAGTTTAGGATCTGGGAGTAGGACGAAATCTGCAGCTGCAAATCTGAGGACCACTGCTAATGACTAGAGCGGCTGAGGTGACAAAGCGACTACTGCAGAAGACACTGCCCCACAAACTGGCATTTCTAGACAGGCAACGAAGGATCACATAATAGTGCTGGCAAAACAAGGAAATGACTTCTCTAAAGCTGTCTGGATTTTACGATAGGAAGTGACTCAAGGCAACCCAAACAAGGCGGGAAGCTAAATGACAGTGTCTGTGCAGCTGCTTTTCAGACAGGAGTTGGAGCCTTTAGATCCTTTCTTTCCGATTCGGGGTAATTTAACCTGCTGAATAGCCAAAGTTTTAGGAGCCTCAGGAAGGGCTCATTAACTAAGGACAGTCAAGGGAAGAGAAGTGGCCATAGTAAGCCCAGGGGCCAGGAGCCCACAGCTTGAAGACTGGCCAGCAAACAGTATCTTGCTTTGAGAATGGCCCTTTAAAGACAAAGGAACTTGTGTGCCACTCGATACCCTTGGGGCAGCTGTGGCAAGAAATAACAAAATGCTTGGCAGCTAGTCTTGTGGCCTTTCCAAGACATTCCTGTCACAAAGAAGAACTGGGATACCTGAAAACACTTGGCCCAGTAGTTCATAACTACTTCTCCACATAACAAAACCCAAACTCAACCAGTGCTGTGGAATCGATTCCAACTCAGAGCAACCCTACCGGACAGAGTGGAAATGCCACCTAAGTTTTGTTTCCAAGACTGTAAATATTTATGGAAGCAGACTGGTGGATTCAAACTGCTGACCTTCTAGGCACTTGGACAATTGAGTCACCGGGGCTGCATATCACAGTGTTTAAGAAATCCATGAATTATGTATACTGCATTGAAATGGATGA
>NW_006399924.1:1392493-1441776 GCF_000299155.1 Elephantulus edwardii | reverse complement strand
AACCTGGGGAACTCTGAGGCACTCTGAGGCCTCCACCCATGGCATGTTCCCACAGAATGTTAGAGAAGAAGGGAGTATGGCTATCACAGACGGATCTATATATTACAAAGCAGGCAGCTGAGTGAGTATCAGGGAGGCAAATTAACTAGCTCAAGGTCACACCTGTTAAATGGCAGCACTACCACTAGAAATGCTCTTTTCTGACTTGAAGGCACCGTTGTTTCTGTTATACCACAATGCTATCTTAGAGAAGTGGTTATGGTTATTTGTCAAAGACAGAAACTGATAGCAGATATTTTGCTTTGATATGGGGTTTTTCTTACTTATGAAACCGAATATACACTTGAAAGGAATCCCTGACCAAATTGAGTTAATGACTTTTCTTTCACCCAAAGTTGCACATGCTTTTTTCCCTGTTTGAAACCAAGTTTACTGACTTTGAAATTCAAAGCTATGGCTGGGGGTGAGGAGCAGAGACTGTGGTCTGATACCGGCTGTGCTCAGTACAAGAGGGAGGGTGGGGTTAATCCATCTTGTTAAGATAGTCAATGACTGATCTATATTTCTTCTTCCTTCTCTTTTTTTTAAGCTTCATTATACCTAATTTCTTGGAGCCATTTGCTTTTTCTAAAATCTATAAAATAGTCTCCCTGAATGCATATAGAATAACTGCTCAAAATAAATCTCATGTACAAATTTTGTAGAGGTTTGATTGTTTTGAGCATATTTACTTAGGATGCTATCTCTTGTTTACACTCTTTTATCTGTTGAGGGCACGCATCCTAACTTCCTCTTGTGACCTCTCTGTGCTGGACTCCCTTCCCCAGCTCCTGTGCCTAATGCATCTTAGAGCTCTGCTAAGGGCTGCAATGTGACATGCTGCTTGACTGGACTGAATTTCATTTTATTCTTTATGAAGGTGATGACAGAAAACTTGTCTCATACATAATCTTTAGAAGAGGATGTGATTTTAAGAAAGAATTGCAACTACTCACTGTTCTGTGAAAGGTAATGAGAGTCGCATTTCCTTTTCCCTTATCTTTAAGGTAATCATTATAAGCTTCTTCGTACATGCTCTGGACGTGCCGTATAGCCTAAAAACAAAACAAAAATAGCAAGGGGGGATGAGTGAAAAAGAAATTTTGAATGTTTTACTTCGTCAAGAAACACCTCATTTTTACATTCTTTAAAAATACTGTCTTTCTATGTGTTTATCTGTATTTTAAGGTCATACTGCATATTCGAAAGAATCTACAAGAAACAAAGATGTTTTTGTGGCCAAGAGAATAGACTGGTAAGACTGTACTCTCCGGAACTAGAAAACTTTCCTAAGAATGGAGGTCCCCAAATTCAACCCAGCATTTCTTCTTCAGGTGATTCTTCCAGCCAGCCAAGTGTGTGTACTGAGTGCTATTGGTACTTTACAGGTTAAAATACCCATGTTCATTCATGACATGGTTAAAAGGTAGTCAGCACTAAGGAAACATGTTCCCACATTTAAATAGCATACAAAGCTTATGAAATACTTCTTTATAATGTCAAGGTCTTTCACCCCCATATCCATGAAGATCTCAAGGAAAAGTCATAAAATCCATTCTATATGTAGTTAAATTTAAATGAACTTATGAATATAACTAGTTAATTTAGAAAAATTCAAAAGGAGGAGGCATTTACTTATTCTATAATTTTACCAATTTTTAAACTGTGTCTTTTTACCACTAATCTAAAATGAATTCATAAACATAATATTGATGATACAGGAATCAATTTGAAATACGGTAAACTTAAGATTCTGGGTTTCCCGGGGAGCTCTGCGGGCCTGGTGGCAAGAAGCTGTGCTGCAATCCAAAAGGCTTGAGGTTCAAATCCACCAGAAACTCTGCTGGAGAAGGAAGGGCAATCTCTTCCTGTGAGAGTCTGATTCAATTCAATGGTACATGAAATGGGGGGGGGGGGAGGGAAAGATTCTATGCTTCTTCACTTTCTATTTCATTTCTCTCCTTTCCAGTCCATTTTACTCATCCAAGAAGGCTACTTATATTGATTGATTCTTCTAATAAACTATGCCTATAACTTCTATTTAAAACAAGCTTGGAAGCAGGAGTAGCATCCATTTCCGTAATAGCTTGTCTCTAGAAACCCTATGAACCTTGAGAAAGGATGAAAGTTATACTGGTGCCCAGGTCTTTCATTTATAGGGTCTCTATGAGTTGCCTCCGACTCGACGGCACTTAACAACAACAACGACAGCACAGAAAGAGATAAGTTGGCCTAATGGACAGAAAGTCATGCTCCCAAGCCACAGGTGGGTGACTCTAATCCGCAGCCCTCAGGCCTGCCTTTGCTTGTTTTTGGTGAAAAATTCTTCTAGGTCGTATAACCCTGGTATGTCCACTTGCTGTTACAGAGGTAACTCGTGCTTGCTGTGAAGCTGAACACTGTGACACTGATGTGTCAAATGTGAGAATGGTTACCCATGGTAGACAGTGTTTGGTGGAGCTCCCGATTAAAACAAACTTGGAAGCAGGAGTGGCATCCACTTCCATAATATCTTCTCTCTGGAAACCCTATGAACCTCGAGAAAGGACGAAAGTTAAACCGGTGCCCAGGTCTTTCCTTCATAGGATCGCTATGAGTTGCCTCTGACTCGACGGCACTTAACAACAACAACAACCACATACCTTCTATAACTATAACTATGAACTACAACCATACCTTCTGCATACCTACCATTCAGACACCAAACTTAAATCACCTAACACATAACAGGTCAGGCTTTATTCTTTGAGGATACAGAATATAGTCTGTCTAGGTCGACTTTTAAGGACAAATACTAGTCTAATAAGGGATGAGTGTGTATGTTCTCTCCCATATCTCTTCCAAGTCTCCAATCTAATCCCTACTACTATTTCAAACTGGGCTTAGTCTTGAACCATCTGTTGTTGTATATTGTCAGTTGGAAACAATCCATAGGTCACTGTCAGAAGTTTTGCAGAGGCAGTAATAGCATGGGAGGAGATTGCTTATCTTTATCCAGTGGAGCACCTGGTGGATTTAAAACCTGTACCTTTGCACTGGCAGCAAAATTCCTTCTCACTAAGCCACTTTAAATCTTAAATTAGAGATACTTGGTTTTGGGAGATCATTGATCCTTTTATGAATTCAGTGAAAACTATGAAGCTCTCCCCAGAAATGAGCATGAACATGCACACTCGCAGATATTACAGTCCTTCCGGTCAAGAAATTTTGCTCAAGTTATAATTTAGTGGTTATTTTGTTTCTTAATACTACTGTCGCTATTGATATGACATATCTGTCATTACAAAGAGTATACAGAAAATATTTTAGGTCACTTTTACTTACTACACCCTTGCCTATAAATGCAAACACTCCAGTGGTCACTTCAGCAGCAAATATCACCAGTAGACAGGTGAAAAACTGTAGAAGAGAGAAAACATACAGATTATTAATTTGCTATCTTTTCAATTCACTTAGGCTTTCTGATTCTAGTTCCACTCGAAAAATGTTAAGCATAAGTTGTTAGCATGAAATGATCCACAAAGAGCATTTGCCTCCTCAGTCCTCTTTACATAACAACTGAGTTACTTTCTTGTTCTTTCATTCATCTACACATTCATTTGTTTTCTCATTTAGCAATTGTTTACTCAGCAGCTGCTCTGTGTCAAGTACTATTCTTGGTGTTGGGGTACAACAGTGAACAAGGTAAGATCCCAACATTTCTGCTATCAGGGACCCTACCTCTGAGGAAGTGGTAACTATCTGTGAGAAGTAAAGCAATTAAAAAAAGAGAATGAATGATAATTTCAGATGTTGTTGTTATTGTTATGTGCGATCAAGTTGACTCTGACTCATCGTGATCCTATACAAAACGTCTCTGAACCCTACTCTATCCTGAGCCAATTTCATCTTCACTGACACACCTACCCTCATTACCCCAGTCACTGAGTCAATCCATCTCATTCAGGGCCTTCCTCTCTTGTGCTGTTCCTCCACCCTTAGCAATCTCCAATTTTCTACATTCATACTTCTCACATTCCACATTCTAATCACGAGGGTCTATTTGCAAAATCCCCACACCTCTAACAGTGCTTGGCACCTATGAGCTTGATAAATATTTGTTGAACAAATAAAGTTCTATTTTGTGGTTGTTTTGTGCCATCAGGCCAGAACACTCACAGCTAACCCTCCAGTGAGTTTTCAGAGCTGTAAATCGCATGGGAGGAGACTGCCCATCTTTGTTGGGTGGAGCAGCCAGTGAATTCAAACCACAGGCCTTAGGGTTGACAGTGCAGTTCCTAATCAGTAGGCCACCAGAGCTCCCTTAGATTTTGTTAAGAAATATTCAGTAAGGTCAGGCAGTCAGAGTGACTGGTGGGTGTGGGCTTGTAGAGGACTGCATGGTCCAGGAGGTCCAGATAGAAGTCTTTGGAGGGAGGTGGCTGCCCCTTTCGGGACAGAAACAAAGAAGGCCCTCAGTTCAGGTCTCCTGGGTTTTACTATGGTCAGACTAAATTCAGTGCTAATCAAAACAGAGGGGTACTCAGCAACATGGGAAAGAGAAAAAGAATGGCAGTTGGGCTGAGGAAATGAGTAAGAAATATCATGTCACAAGAAATCAGAATAAGCTGCCCCCAGTTGGAAAATCCTAAGATTGCAGCAAGCACTGAGAGGCTGCCTAATAAGACCGCTGTTCTCATTCTCCTGGGAGAAGTACAAACCTTCTTCTTTTCTTGTCCCTCTTCTTTATTCTTGTCTCTTCTTTGGCCACATTAGAAGGGTAGCAGTTGTTTGAAAAGATTTGATTTTTCAAAGAAAACAGTGGCTGATCATTAAAACAAGCCACAAGAGGGATGTTTGGTTAAGTTATTGATCTCAAACAGAAGTGTCTTTCTTGTAGATAACAGCACCTCACCAGCTACAGGAATCTTTCAGCTTCTTCAACCATTGTGAAATGCTGTTTGGTCAATTATGACTCTCAGTGACCCTGTAGGGCAGAACAGAATTGTCCTAAAGGGTGTCCAAAGCTGTAATATGTCAAGAAGCAGACAACCACCCTTTGAGCAACTGATTGGTTCACACTGTAGCAAACAGTTTCATTAGCAGCCAAGCACAATCATAATAACCACTTACAATTCTTAGGCACTTTCCCTCCCTAAATATTTTCTCACTGATGACTCATTTATCTTCACACTTTCTACATCAGACCAGGGCAAAGATAATATTATTCATATGCAAGATATGGAGAAACTGAGATGTAGGGATAGGGAGTTGCCAGCATCTCAGTGAGTCTGTGGAGAAGCTGAGGTTAGAGGCTGGACCCCTTCTGGTTGAATCCCAACCTCCCACCCCCAGAAGCCACTTACCGATCCGAGCACACACTGTGACTCTCGCATGGCTCCACAGCACCCGAAGAACCCCACTGCCATCATCAGGGCCCCGGCTCCAACCAGCACATACAGCCCTGTGGGAAGAGGTCAGAGGAGATGCTGCAGACACTGAGGCTGGCTGAGGAAGCGGCACTGGCTCCCCTTGTGCCTGACAGCACCTCCAGCCTTCTGCACAGCCTGCCTCAAGATTTCAAACACTTGATGGCATTTCAATGAGAATGACGTAGTGGCTAAGAACACTTACTGAATGCTTGTTAAGCATGTATACATACTAGCTAGCTTAACCTAAGAGGTAGGGTCTAATGTTAGCCTCATTTCACAAAGAAAAGCAAGGATTCCAGAGGTGAAGAAAATGGCTCAAGGTTACACAAGTAGTAAATGATGGGGCCAGGATTGGAAACCATGGCTGGCTGGCTGGCTGATTCCCAAGCCTCATCTCTCTATTGTTGTGATTACTGCCTATCTGCTTTCAAGTTAAGATTCCTATATATTCTTGTCCTCTCTCCCTGGAGACAAGAATCTTACTATTATCACGTGAAGTGGATGCATTTGAATCCTGGGATGATTATGAGATAGGATCTATCTGGGGGACAAGTCATGACTTAAACTGAAACCTGCTTCCCATAGACTTCTGGCTGTTCTATCTTTTGAGAGGTTATGATGGCAAAAGGAGGGAAAAGAGCCAAAGGTCTCCCCAGGTACAGAGGGAGAAGCATGGACTATGTGCAACAGAGACAGGTGTTTGGTTCAGGTCACAACAGGGGGTTACATATTTGTGGTGTCAAGGATTTATTGTTTAAAATGGCTTTCTTAGCTATTAACTTTTACTTTGCCACAGGCATGGGCAGGATCATACATAAAGGACGTGTTAGTCTATCCACAAGGGGATTGGCTAGTGTCACCATTAAACTGAGTGGGTTAAGCAGAAGAAATTGGGAATCTCAGCAGCAGCATAGAAGCAGCAGAGACTCTAGCACATATCCTTCAGGGCCAAAGATCCCTGTGCTGCTAAGACTGGGGCCTGCAGTAGAAGTAGTAGCAGCAGCAGCAGCAGGAGTGGAGAACCAGAGACTGGACATGAGACAGAGCTGATCTTGAGACTGCTAAGCCACAGAACCAGATCTTAGAGTCTTTGCCCAAGCTTGTTGGAGGACTAGGGGGATGTGTCCTAATTGGCAAGACTAAGAGGGCTTTTTAACACTGGCCTAGAGCCACTAGGTTGAAGAGTTCAGGGCCTATAAGCATAATTCAGAAACTGTCCTGACCGAGAAATTGTATTCTTGTTGGCATCCTGAGTTATAACTTCCCTAATAAACCCAATAATTTTGAGTGTGGTTCAGTATGGCCTACGTAGTTATTGAAATGGATTTCAGACCCAGGTGAACAGTTGCTGTTGGAATTAGTAGAAAGTAGTGAGGGAGCATGAAAGGCATATCTGACCTTATGGGGGTTAGCTCTGTACTCTGGATGTTGTTGATGGGGACTGTTCTCCTTTGTGGAACTAGTAAAGGCCAGACTCAACCATCACCATACCATTCTTGCTCTTTTTACAATATTACAACCTTCTAGTCAATGACAGAGGGACCTCTGGTGGCTTAGTAGTAAACAATTGGGCTGCCAATGCAAAAGTTTTGTATTGTTGTTGTGTATTATTAAGCTGGAACCAATCCATAGTTGACCCTCCAGTAAGTTTTCAGAGGCAATAAATCACATAGAAGATTGGCCATCTTTCTCCTGTGGAGCAGCTGGTAGATTTGAACACCTGCCTTTGTGATGGCAGTATAGCTCTTTACCTCTAAGCCACTGCCCCATGGGAGAAAGATAAGCAATCTCCTCCTGTGCAACTTATTGCTTCTGAAAATCCGTCGGAGGGTCAGCTAGCTATGTATTAGTTCAGACTCAAAGGTTCACAACAACAGCCCATGAACGCAGCTCATCATCATCTCATTTCCAAACAAGTGGGAACTGACTTATAGCTAACCCTCTACTAGGTTTTATCCTGAGGAACCATTGGTGGATTCCAACTACCAGAGAGCAGTGGCCTTTGGGTTAGCAGTGTAACATCTATAGACGAGGCCACCAGAGCACCCTAGTGAAGGAAGCAGACGAGCTAGTATATACTGAATATTATTATTAGAACACAATACAAGTTATATTTATTGAGAGCTTATTTTATCCTAGTACTATCTTAAAACCACCTAGCATATATTTGTTAATTTAATCTTTAAGATCAACCAATAAAGTGTTTTTATTGCTGTTAGGTGATAGCATGTTGATTATAATAGTTACCCGGTAAACAAAGAATAAAACCCTGTTTTATCTTGTGCCATATGTACAATCTCTGCTGTGCTTAAGCTCATTACTGCAGTTACTGTGTCAATCTATCTAACTGAAGGCTTCCTCTTTTTCACTGACCCTCTACTTTCCCAAGCATGGTATCCTTTTTCAAGGACTGGTCCCTCCTGACAGTAGGTCCAACGTATGTGAGATGAGGTCTCACAATCCTTCCTTCTAAGGAGCACGCTGATAGCATTTCACCTATGACAGACCTGTTTGTTATTTTGGTTGTTGTGTGGTGCCATCAAGTCATTCAACACTCTGCCCACTCCTCAAAGTCTTCTGAATCCAGTTTGAGTTCAGAACATAGTACCAATAAAATATGTACTATTATAAACTCCCTTTTATAGATTAGGAAGGGCAATCTCCTCTATGTGATTAACTGCCTCTGAAAACCTGCCGGAGGGTCAGCTATAGGTCAGTTCCAACATGACAGTACATAACAACAACAACAACAACAACAACAATGCAACGAATAATTAAGCAATTTGCCTAGACACTGAGCTAATGCAAGGAAGACCTGATAGTGATGAAAAGAATCCATTTAACTTTAACCTTTGCTACAGCAGCTCATGATCTTGACTTTATTCTGCTCCTCTAGCAACATTACAACAAACGTGTTGCCTTGACTTTCAGAGTAACCCTATAGGCAGAATAGGACTGCCCCCTGGGATTTCCAAGGCTATAAATCTATATATAAACAGGCACCTTCACTTGTCTTCGGTGGAGCAGCTGGTGGATTCATAGCAGTTAATCACTTAACCACTGTGCCACCAGAATTCCTTCTAGTAACATTAATTCAAACCAAACCAAATACATTGCTGTCAAGTAGATTTTGGTTCATAGAGATCCTGTAGGATTCCTTGTGTTCCCAATGTTGTAGTCTTTCATGAAAGTCAACTGCAACCTCTGCCTTTGTTGGAGTGCCAGGTTTGAACCCCTGCCCTTTTGGTTGGTAGCAAAATACTTAACCCCATGTCAGCAGGGCTCCTTATAGCAACATTAGTGAAGTTTGTTTAGGTTTCACACACTTAGTTTACTTATTTCACACACTACCTAAGGCAAGATTCATGGAACTGTTTTTTCACAAAGAAATAAGAGGTCACAATTGTTCTTGTTCTGAGAGCAACAAAACTAAGCCATTTTCTATTTCCTTTTCTGATCCTGAGATAAGTTAGGACACAATATGGGACCTGGCACTTGACATACTGCAAAGAATGCTAGTTTGTTTCTTAGGCCCTTTTGCATTTTATTTCTCTGAGTCACCTGGACACCACTCCCATTCCCTGGAGAGGGTGGGGACCTCAGATCCCACCTCTGCGGGGAAACACTGCAGCAAGGCCCTACGGGTGCCTCCAGGGGCTCCGCTGGGCTTCTACACGTGGTCAGTGGGCAGATCTGCTCACTGACACAGACAAAGCTGGCAGGTGAGGCTGCTGGTCTTCGAGCACAGCTGAGGCCTACCATCACAGGAGTGCCACAGGCAAGACTGCTGGGATACCTGCCCCGCTGAGGCCTGGCTTCCTAGGAGTCTCATTCAGGGAAAGGGTTGCTATTCTGGCTCTGCCACTTCCTCCCTTTTCCTTTTCTTGGAAAAAAAACAAAACAAAAAACAAACAAACCTTCATAAGGAATTGATGTGGTCATGAGAAAGATAACATCATATAAAACATCCTACTACTATTTGTCCCCACTGTCTAAAAACTACATTAACTTATTTCCTTTCAAAAACATTTTCATATTCTTTCACTTTTATCATCTCCAAGCCTTTTTGATAAGTAAGAGCAACTGTTTCTGCTTACAAACTGCATTCAGAGAGGCAAAATGACCCTAGGCAAGAACCACAGTCTGGAGCTCTGGTCCTCGTTACACAAGCCTTCAATAAGACCACCAGGCCAAAGAGGACTGGAGGGCAGCAGCAACAGCACATCAATCAGCAGCCACCCAGAATGGCTCAGGTGTCACCACCTAATTGTATCAATTTCCTGCTTAAACTGTTCATGGCCTCCCCACTGCTACAAGATATAGTCTACACATCTCACAGAAAGTCACAGCTTTGTGTTACTCCAGAGACCAGTGTCCCCTTCCTTCAGTCATATGGGAATTCATGACCATCTGAACATGGTCTGCTATTTTCTATTTTGTTCCTTTCAGGTTCTCATATTTCTTTCTCTGTAATTGTCAGGCATTCCTTAGGTAGTACAAATATGTAAGCATTTGACAACTTACACTAATATAGTCAAATGCCTTTGCATAGTGAATAAAGGAAAGTAAACCTCACTGGTATTCTCTGCTTTCAGCCAAGATCTATCTCATATCAGCAATGATATCCCTCATGCCATGGCCTCTTCTGAATCCAGCTTGAATATCTGATGGTTCCCTGTCAAGGTACTGCTTCAACTGTTTTTGAAAAATCTTCAGCAGATTTTATTTGAATGTGATATTAATGATTCCTCTCTTTTATTTTTGCTTTTCTGTTCATCCCTTTACTTTTATATTCAAAAGTATTTGGATCATAAAAAAAATGTCTAACATTGAAAAGAATGGGAATACTAGAACAAGTATTTTTATGTGACACCTATACCTAGACCAAGAAGCAGTTGTCCAAACAGAGCAAGGGAAAACTGCACTGTTTAAAAATCAGAAAATGTGTGCATCAGAGTTTTATTATTTCTTTATTCAATCTATACGCTGAGAAAAACATTCAAGAAGCTGGACTATATAAAGAAGAATTGGGCATCAGGACTGGACTCAAGGAAGACTCATGCCCAGTCTACATTATGCAGATAACACAACTTTACTTGCAGAAAATGAAGAGGACTGGAAGCACTTGCTGCAGAAGATCAATAATGGTTACATTTCAACATCAAGAAAATAAAATCTTTACCACAGAACCAATAGGCAATATCATGACAGATGGAAAAAAAGATTAAAGTTGTTAATGATTTAATTTTACTTAGATCCACCATCAACATCCACGGGAGTAGCCATAAAGAAATAAAAATACGTGTTGTGCTGGAAAATCTGCTGTCAAGGACCTCTTCACAGTGCCAAGGAGCAATGATGTCTGTTTAAAAACTAAGGTGTGTCTGATTCAATCCATGATCTTTTCAATTGCTTCCTGTGCATCTGAAAGTTGAACAATAAGTAAGTATGACAGAAGAACTGAAGCCTCTAAATTGTGATGCTGGTGAACAGTACTAAACGTCCCAAGGACTGCCAAAAGAACAAACAAGTCTATCTTGGAGGAAGTATAAGTAGGTTGCTTCTTAGAAGTAATGGTAAAACTTCTTATCATATACTTTGATCATGTTGTCAGGAGGGGCTAGTCCTTGAGGAAAGACATCGTGCTGGGAAAGGACACTGAAAGAGAGGGAGATTCTCATGATGGGTGGACACAGTGACTGTAACAATGGGCTCGAGCATGGCAGAAATGGGAGGCTGGCGCAGAATTCTGCAAAGTTCAAATCTATGGCTCATAGGTTGCTATGAGTCATAGTGGACTGAGGGCACAAAACAACAACAACATCTGATAGGTGTGGAGATATGTTTCTGAAAAGTCACAGCCTTGAAAACCTTCTGTAGTACAATTCTATCTTCAACACACAAGGTTGTCTGACTGGTTTGGCTTTCCGGTAGATGATAACTCTACAAGCAAATCTTATTCATCCCATCTGGAATATACTCAGCACAAGGCAGAATTCTTACGGCCTGGCTCGCATCACCCACTTTTGCTTAGGATTGTGAGCTGAAAATACATCCATGAACACCCAGGAAGTAGCCACAGAGCGGAATTGAAAGGCTAGGGAAGAGTTCTCCTAAGGGCAAGGTAAATGAGGATGACGCTTTTGTCGCTGAGTTACTGTGTTAGTTGCCACTGAGTCGATTTAAACTCATGATGACCAAAGGAAGCAACGACTGGTCCTGGGCCATCTTCACTGTTGTTGGTATGTTTGAGCCCATTTGTGACAGCTCTTCTGTGGTGTCTTGCAATCTATGTATACTACCCACTGCTGCCAAGTCAATTCCGACTCATGTCAACCCTCAATGAAGTTTCAGAGGCGGTCAATTTTTTTGGAAGGAGACTGCTCTCTTTTGTTCCATGGAGCAGCTTGTAGATTTGAACTGCTGACCTTTTGTTTGGCAGCACAATGTGTATCACACTCACCACCAGAGCTCTTCCAGCCTACGAGGCTTGTTTCCAGCACTATGATAGCCAATCTCCTGCTGTGATCTGTAATTTTTAGAAGCAGACTTTTCTTGTTAATCTTAGTCTGGAAGTTCCCTGGAAACCTGTTTATCATGGGAAACCATGCTGGGATGTTAAATACTAAAGGGATGGCGTCCAGCATCGTAGTAACACACAAGCCATCAAAGCATGGTAACTGGCAGAAGAGCTGTGGGTGGTGGTGTTACACCTTGAGAAAAGCAGATTTGACTGGAACACTCTGTATATCTGAACGCCGTCTGTAGCTCCCAAGGGGACTTTGTCTTTTTCATGGTCTGGTCCTCCAAAAATAGCTGTTGAACAAACAAATTAATTTACAGCTGCATTTTAATTCCAAAATTGTTTCCTGAGAAGGTCTGGAATACAGGAAAGAATGACGCCTCTGGGCCAGCTGGGGCTCAGTGGATGAGGCACAGGCATCTGAGGAGGACAGAGGTGCTTCCTCTTGGGAATAAATGTGCTTAGTTCTTCAGGCAGCCTTTGCTCACAGCCCTCCAGAGATGAGCGCTCCCAGAAAAATCTGCTTCTTTGTAACAATATCCCATTTGGAGGTTCCATAGCCCAGAGCTCAAAGCAAATGCACCCAGAAACTGACTGACAACTTTAACTCTTTTTTTTTCCAGTATTGACCCCAAGAACATGGACAGATATTATAAATACACACACACCAAGCAGTAACAAGTGTTTGTTGTTGTGTGCTGTCAAGTCACCTGTGACTCACAGTGACCCTGTGTACAACAACCCTAAACCCTGCTCTATTCTGTGCCAATCTTATTGTCTCTGATATACCTACTGCCATTACTCTAGTCACTGAATCAATCTGTTCCTCCACCCTCTCCAATGACTGGTTCTGCCTTGCAACATGTCCAAAGTACGCTAGTCGAAGCTTCAGAATCCTTGCCTCCAAGGAGCAGCCCAGCTTCACTCTCTCCAGGATGAACTTGTTAGTCCTCTTAGAAGTCAAAGGTATATTCAGTACTCTTCCCCAGCATCACAGCTCAAAGGCATCAATTCTGCTTCTATCATCCTTAGTCATTGCCTAGCTTTCTGATGCATAGCAAGTAATTGTAAAGACCATGGCCTGTATCAGGCGCACCTTAGTCTCCAGACTGACATTGCTGCTCTTCAGTACCTTGGAGAGGTCTCTGACAGCAGACTTTCCCAATGCAATTGTCTTTTAATTTCCTGGCTGTTGGTACCAAGGGTGTTGATTTTAGAGCCAAGCAAACTGAAGCAGTTAACAATCTCAATCTCTTCACCATCTATCATGATGCTGCCAATCATCACTCATTTTTTTAAAAAAAATTATTTTGTTGCTAAGAATATATGATTAAACAATTTCTATTTCCATTTGTTCTTCTTGTTATGTACCACTGAGTTGGAACTGGCCCATAGCTGACCCTCCAGCAGGTTTTCAGAGACATTTAATTGCATAGGAGGAGATTGTCCATTTTTCTCCCATGGAGCAACTGGTGGATCTGAACTGAATGCTTTCAGATTGCCGATAAAACTCTTTACCATTAGGCAACCATAGGTCTGAAAACTTTAATACCTCTTTACAACATACTTCTGTCATTGTGATGCTCATGTGTGGGCCTCAACTCAGTCCAATCCCAAAGTAGCACTGCTTGTTGGGGCTGACCGGAAAACCAACAGAAATTCAACAAACAGGAAAATAGCTTGGGCCTAATTTATATTTGCAAATCCAACTGTAAAGTTCTGCACATTTGAAGGCACCCTGTTGTCAGGGGACTTTATCATTTTTATGGTCTGGGCTGAAAAAAACTATAGCTGTTGAATCAGGTTAATTTACAATTACGTTTCAATTCTAAGATTGTTTCTGGGGAGCCCTCTGTCCTCCACAGCAACTTGTGTGACAAACATATGACCTAGTTCCGAAATCCCTCATGCTTTCTGAGTTGTAGTCCCCTTGAAATGAAAAAGAGAATATTCTTTGAAATTGTAATGTAATCATTAAAAATCTAGGCCTTGCAATGCCAATGGCAACTCAACCAATAAGAGCTTTTGCTGGGACAGCTTCTTTTGCAGGTTTTGGATACTTCTTTTTAAGTCAGGAACATCATTTTAGTTAACACAGACATAAGAGAACTGCCTCTTAAGAGCTTTGTCTTCACAAAAATGTATTTTTAATTGTCTTATAACTTCTGTTTTGTTTCTTTAAATTTTATTTTATAGTGGTTTACTTACAAAGTTTGTACACATTGTTTTTCACACAAGATCTTTCCCTTTTCCTTTACTCACCCCTCCCTCCACCCATCAAATTGTGTGACCCTGTGATTAAGGCTCCTCCCTCCTTGGATCTTCATACTTGTTCTACAATAATGATCTTTTACAGTATGTGTCTTTATGAGACTAAGTGAGTTCCCTTAGCACAGTGCTCTCCAGTCCCTCCCATGCTAGGTAGTAATTTACAAAATCATTGTTTCTGCATGCTGTATAACAAACTCATTTGTAAACGGCCCCATTCCCTTTCATCCTGAGAGCGCAATTCTTCATCACTGAACCACCAGATGGGTCTTTTGCAAGGTCTCGGCGTGGCCCCATCCCCTTTAGAGACTCGGTGCTGGTATGGCCATTAGCTGTAATGGTTTTTTGGTAGCAGATGGCTTTACTTAACCTGCTAGTGACTATTTTTCGTTCAAAAACATTTTCTTTCCCTGCAATTCTCCTTCCTTCCCAGATACTCCTGAAAGCACACAATTAATGTGTATCTGCAATGCTGGGTGAGACTAAGTTTATGGAAAAGGGATGGGCTTCGGTTCCCTCTAAAAATCAGAAACAGCTATTGAAAACTATTAGGCACTGTTCTAAGTGCTTAACACGTATTAAGCCACAACATCATTCAGTACTAGTAGTGATATCCACTACTTGCTGGTGCCAGCCTGCTTTGTGGGATTTTGTAATGTGCATTTGACATATATCAGCTCAAGAACATGCTGGCTGAGAAGTCTCAATGCTATAGTCTCTCATTCTAAGTGGCATTTAAATTCCTTTATCTTTTCTTCCTGTATCATCATATGCAATAATGATTTCATAGGCTGAGTCTTTCCTTAGAAGACCCTAAATTACAGTTTTAGAGCTAATATTTATTGAGGGCTTACTACATAACAGGTATTATGTTTATTTAAGTTCACGTGTTTGGGCATCCAACACAACAAGTTCAAGTATTAATGTATCTAATAAACTAATCATATAAAGTAGATGAGAGGCATCTAGGTTCTGTAGAATCCCTGGCTTTCCATGCAGGAGATCTTGGTTCAGTTTCAGCTAACGTACTTTATGCATAACTACCACTCATCAGCGGAGGTTTGTGTGTTGCTATAATGTGGAACAGTGGAGGCTCTAGATTACGATGGATTAGGAAGAAAGGCCTGGATGTCTACTTCCAAAAAAATCAGCCAATGAGAAACCTGTGGCTCACTGCAGTCCAATCTGTATTTGACCATGCAGATGGCACAGGACTGAGCAATGTTTTGTTCCACTGTGACTGAGGTCACCAGGAGACGGCGCCAACTCTACCACAGCTAAAAACAACAGCAGGGAGAGGTGACCTGTACTAACAGTCATTTTTCAGAGATGAGAAAAGTGAGACATAGAGAAACTGATTAATTTACCTGATGACAGTACAACTAGTGAGGGCTATTCCACAGCTCTACTTCCAATGAGACTTCAGAAGAAAGGTAACTCTTCATCAGAAATCCATTGATTTTGCAATTTTATATCAGTAGGAGGACAGTAGCATTCTTTTTCCTTGCTCTTGACAAAAATGTTTGCAAAGTTTTGAAGTGGTAATCTCTGGGTTTTCTCCTGAAAGTGTAAGTTTGGGAGCTGGAAGTCCAAGTTTGTCAACCTTAGCTTTAGGTAACCTCTCTTATTCTTCAGTTTGCTTATGAGCAATATGGAAATAATTCTCTCCTCTACTTTCTTGTAAAATGCTTTGTAGAAGTTGTCTCAATAATGTAAGCTAGCCAGCCACCATGACTCTCAGGTACAACTGAAAACCAAGTAGTAAAATATACATATAATATATAAATATATATTAAATAATATCTATCTGGATGTTAAAGAATAAATAATTAGAGATATAAATAAATAAGAAATATAAATATATAAAATATATATTACCAGTGAGTCAGTCTTTATAAAGGAAGTCAGCCTCTAAAACACTCAGCAGGGTAAGTGTTTCCTGACACAGCACCTCCAAGCTAGGCTCTGGGACTCTGAATTCAGCAGGGAGAGTCAGCTGCAGTCAGCTGTGATCCTGGAGAGCCAAGTGGCTCCTGTTTGTGTGGGCAACCCTTTCACGGAGAAAACCTGCTAATATCCTCCGCTCACAGACATGACTTCATGTGCTCAAGCATGCACTGTCTCTCCAGCTTTCCACAGCTGAGAGGACGGTTTCTCACTCTGCACTCCTAGAAAGAAGGCCCCTTGGGGCATCTCTCCCCCCAAGAGACAGCCCTAGAGATGAGGACTCAGGGAAGCAGGTTGGTGAATCTGGAAAACTCTGTGGCTTTCTTCTAGGAGTTACTGCAACAGACTAAAAGTCAGAGGGTCTTGGAAACATCAAATTGCCCAAACCTTCATGCCTGCCAGCTCTGCCCTTGCCAGGGTTCTCCTTTCTGCACAATAGCAAGCAGGAGTCACAGAGACCCTGGATCAGCCTCTGGATCTTGGGCTGAATTCAGAGGTCCTTCAAGAAGAGGCGGCAGTCAGTCTGACTACACTCTCCCTGTCCTCGCTTCCCACAACCCTCTACAGGTGGACTGTCCCACCCTACCCCGGGATCTAAGGCTCCTCTGGCTCTGAAGTCAAGCTTGGATATTTATCAAGGAAGGGAATATCTCTCCATCACCAAGGTGGAAGAACCAAAGACTCCAGAAAGGAATAACTTGTTTTAGAAAGTTTGTCAGCTGCCCGAGGGGCAATGAGCTAGATAACATGGCTTCTGAGAGCCCTCTCAGTGGGATTCTCAGCTGTGAGGCCTTGGTTTTTTTTGAGCCACTTCAATGTGCCAAGCTCTTTCACACACACTCTTTAGCAACAGACTGATAAGAGCTTAATGGGCTGATGGCTCTGGAACTGATTCTGAAAAGAAAATACTAACACACATTAGTGAACTGTGCCCTGTGGCATGAAGTGAGATTTTCCAAAAAACAGGGGCCTGCTTCCCTTTTAGAAACGGGGCCTGCCTTCTCTATGACTTCACTCTGTTTGTTATGCAAGTCCATAAATGGTATCCCAGTATAGTTCTCATCTCATTTTATTGTTAGCTAGTAGGTACCAAACTGGTTTGGAAAAGCAAAAGCATTTATTGGGAAATAAATGCCACTTTCTACAAACATATATACTTATACTTTTATTCACGTTGTATGAAATACTTGAAGTAGATGAAAAGTCCCTAACCTCACCGGAGTTTCTCCTGCTGTTAGTACACAACAAAAATGAGGGTGATGATGGTAAAGGAAATAGGGTACATTCAGGCCCAGCTGTCAGCAGACCTGGCTAAGTACCAACACCACTGCTGAGGGGCTGGGAAACCATCATTGTCTGGCAGCCCCTGTTGTTAACCCTTTGAAATGAAGTTTCCCTATTTTGCCTGATGCTAGGTTCTATGATAAACCACTTCCCCAGACTTTGCACAGTGACCACAAGCAGCTTATCCACCAGCTTCTCCAGGACTGACTTGGAGAGAGGATGTGGCTGAGGAAGAAGAGTGAAGGGGATGGTAAATCCACATCCACGCACCAGACCAGCAAAAACAAGCAGAAAGGCATCAGATCATGCTATGTGGACTGGTGTTTGTCTCTATCCATAACCCACTTCCTCTTTTTCTCTACTGGAGAAATGAATGTATCTCCTCTATTCTCAATCCATGTGATATGAATGGAGATGAAAGCCCCAATGTAGGCACATCACCCAGGCTCAAGTCAATAGGTCAATCCAAAGAGACTGGCTCCAGTGACTGGTTCAAGGATGGTGTGGAAAGCAATGCCAACAAGAAGACAGGCTTAGTGACACTATGCTCTTCTGCTGGGATTACTTCAGAGGAGGTAGTAGAGCCCCTGGCAGTCATTTTGTCATGTAGAGAGAAAAAAACCTGTCCAAGAACAGACGCAGGGAAACAGAACCAAGAGATGACTACAAACTGGATTCATCTGAGTCCTTGAAATCAATACTAATACAGAGCTTTTCAGTTAGAGAAACTATTAATTTTTTACCCCCTCAAGTAAGCTTGAGTCAGGTTTCCACGATTTGCACGTATGTGTCCTGACAGATAAGCCCATACAGGTCTAAGCCAAAAACAACTCCTCGATCTCAGACAGGGCATGCTGTTTTGCATTGGATTAGAACATGGAATCAGCGATATTTGCACAGAGCTAGTTCACCTGGGCAATGTCCTCCAAATGTGATTTGCTGTTTCTGAAAACTAGCTGGAGAGTCAGCTAGGGGTCCATTCCAACTCACAGGTACACAACCACCACAACGGTTCACCTTCGTATTCAACCCAGGACTCTCTTAAATTGATGGACACCCTCAGCTGATTTTCGCTTTATTTATGGTTAAGTCTCTAGGTGGCACAAATGGCTAAGCTCTCAGCCCCTAACTGAGAAGCGGGAAGGTCAAACGCATCCAGAACAGCCTTGGAAGAAAGACTTAGAGGTCTGCCTATGAAAGGTCACAGCCATGGCCATAGAGCACAGTTACTGTACTCTGAT
The DNA here is from genome assembly GCF_000299155.1 of Elephantulus edwardii. Lineage (NCBI taxonomy): Eukaryota > Metazoa > Chordata > Mammalia > Macroscelidea > Macroscelididae > Elephantulus > Elephantulus edwardii. The sequence continues at coordinate 1,423,063 of NW_006399924.1, read as the reverse complement.
AAACGTTACATCTTAATGTAAAGGAGTTCTTTCATCTGTAAAAGGCTGTTCCATGGTTTTGATTTATCAAATAATTTAAAAATAATTTATTATACTGAACTCAACTCTATACCTGTGATACAGATTTCATATCTAGATTTCTACAGCTGTATTCTTAGTTATCTAGTGTTGCTATACTAGAAATACCACAAATGAGCTGCTTCAGCAATCAGAAATTTCTCTTTTCAAGGTTAATAAGGCTTAAATTCAGGGTGCTGGCTGTAAGGGCGGGCTCTGGGGGGGGGGGATCCTTGTCTCTGCCAGCTTCTTATCCTGGCTCCATGGTGATCAGCATCAGTCTTTCCTCATTTGTGCATACATGTCTCTCTGTCTAACCTGTTCTTTTTATAGCTCAAAAAGGATTGGTTTAAAACCCTGACATAGCCTCATTAACATAACAAAGAAACCCTATTCCCAAATGGAATTACATTCCCAAATACCAGCTCAATTCAGCTCATTGCAATCAAAGCTGACTTACCGCTGACCCTCCAGCGGGTTTTCAGAGGCTGTAAATCATACATAGGACGATTGTCCATCTTCTATAGAGCAGCTGGTGGATTCAAAACAAGTGTCTTTGGACTGGCTGTGCACCTCCCCACCCATTTAGTATTTACAACACATATTTGTGTGTGGGCTTGGGGGGGGTGGGGGTCACAATTCAATCCATAACAATTCAATCCTCATGCCCTGCTTGGTCTCTGGAGCAACACAGCCAAAGGCAGTTTCCTGGGCCTGGCTTCCGTCCTCAGCTGCCCTCAACTACCCCACTTCACTGATTAGGAGTCACCTTAATTCTGTAACTCCGGTTTCTGTCTCAAAATCATCAATCATTACTTCTTTATGGCTTTACTTGGTCCATTGCTGTTTTTTTTTCCTGTCATTCTGACTTCTTCGCTCCTGGGTTTAATTGTTGTTGTTAACGTGCTGTGGATTCAGCTCTGACTCATAATAACCCTATGCACAATAGAGTCAAACCCTACTTGACTCTGGGAACTGCCTAAAATATCAGGTTACTAACAGACAGATCGGCAGTTCAAATCCACCAGCTACTCCATATGAGAGAAAGATGGTTTGTCAGGCTCCTCTCAGAAAGATTTACAGTTTAAGAAACCAGATGAAAGGCCACTGTGAGTTTTAACGGATTCAAGAGCAGTAGGCGTGGTTGGGGTTTTAATTAGTCTTTCTGTCCTTCTTCCTATCCCAATAATGTTTCTTTTCTCTCTGTCTTTTTCTGCACAATTCCTATGAGAGAAAGTCTAGCCATGCTTGCTTCTAAGAAGTATTGTGGCTATACTTCTTCTGAGACAGATTGTCAGAGTCAAATACATATTATCACTGAGAGGAGACAGACGCTATTAAACAAGTTATACATGACCCAGATGCCATGGACTTTTTACATGATTGTTCTTCATTACTGTTGAAAAATGGATAGTTCAGGCTCAGGAAAACACTTCTCCACTTTATACAGATCTAAATCCCTCAGACTTGGTGATGACACGGGATCTGAGGCAGTTACTTTTGGCTAAACAACTTAAAAGAAAATACACCTGATCTGGGTGGTAGTTTCCATTCTAACTAAGGTGGATTTCTCCCTTTTAACTTCAGGAGACAAATGTAATGTTTTATTCTCTGGAAAATGCTGGTAGTCACCCTGAGGGACAATAGATACATAAGGTCCCAGGACAAACCTAATAGTATAACTAGGAGGAGAGAGAATGCTAATAGGCAATATGTGGGAATTTTGAGAGTCAAAGGTTTCCACCAGCAGATTTGGATTGATCTGTGCTAGGACATCAAGTCATTATAAACATCAGAGCAAGGAGAGCCAATAGGGATCAACCCCTAGCATCAGCTGTCAGTCTCTGGGCATAAGTGGACCAAGAGACTTCCCTAAAAATACCTTCAACAATTAGTCACATTTGCCACGGGCAAAGGAAAAGACAGTGGCTGGCTGTAATGTATTTGCCAGTCCGATAAAGGGACATGAATAAGCCCAGTCTACACAAACCGTGATATCAAGGCCACATCCATGTGCCCTTTCATCTTAATGCTAACACTTTTAATTCTATGCATATGTCTGTTCCACATGCTTATGATTGTTGCCTGCTCTTTCAATTTAATATTACTTCTACATATGTCCGGAGAGGCAAAAGTTCCCCAAACTGGAAGAGTTAAACCTTTGCTGTGGTTAATTCATCACGAACTGTGTTGTGTTGTGTCTTTGCTAAAAGTGAATAGGAAATCACAGTGAACGGCTTGAATTGAGCAGCTCCCAGAATATCAGTGAGATAAAGGAAGCATCTTTCTCTTGTCTGCACTTCTGCATGATCCCAGAGTCCCTAGAGCCCAAGAGGCATAAAAGTGGCTCACTAGCTCCTGGAGAGAGTACAGGACAGAGCAAGGCTCAGCTTTGTCCTGACACTCAGGGCCTGCCCTGGGACAGGAGAATGCGTCTGAAAAGGCTTTCAGAATCTGTCAGGCAAGGAATTCCTCAAGGAGGAGTATGCTAAGTGTGTATGCATGTGCGAGCTTTTGGATGAAAGGATGTGTGGCATGTGGAAATTGCATGGATGGAAAAGAGCATTTCAGCATTAAGTACTATGGCAGATTCCTCTGCTGCTTCCGTGTAACAAAACTCCAACTTTGTTCAAGTGTCAGAAAATCTCTGGGAGCCTGGGCCCTGCTCCAGGTTTAGGGATGACCCTCTATTAGCTAGAGAGAGTGAGTCTCTTCTTGACCATGATTGGTTTAGGCAAGAACACACAATATAACTCTGGCCAATAAGCTGCAAGGGCAAGTCTGTGGTGGAATTCTAAGAAAGGATTCATTCACTACTAAAAATGGCCTCCTGGGGTAAAACTTCTTATTTTGTCCTTTGGATGTGGTGGTATTAGGATGTGATGCTTGGGGCTGTTGCAGCTGTTTTGTATTAATGAGGGAACAAACCTAAGACTATATATTGAGGATGGCAATGTAGGAAGAAGGAAAGAGCAAGAATTATTGAGGACTTTGTCCATGAACTAATTCTGGAAATTCTATACCTCCGGTTACTCTTTTTCAAACAATTCTCATCAACTTTGAGATGTAGAGTGGCTTTATATGATAGAATTTCTAAAGTCAGGGTGAATCTTTTATGGTCTATCATAGCAAAACTGAAAGTACTTTCTTTTTCCTTTTCTGCTTTTTGTTGTTATGTACGGAAGAGTCAGAACCAACCCCTAACTGACTCAACAGTGGATTTTCAAAGGCAGTAAATAACACAGGAGGAGACTGACCATCTTGCTCCTGCAAACCAGCTGGTGGATTTGAACTACATACTTTTGTGTTGGCAGTGCAATTCATTACCACCAAGCCATGTGTTTTACAGTGAATTGCATTAAGATCTGGTAAAATGTGAAATATCTCAATTGTTAAGTACCTGTTAGAGGGGTTTCTATCACTTTTCTCTGAAAGTATTCCACCTGACAGAAGTGCTCTCCTCGTGGTAGAGAATGGTGTGGAAAGAGCCCTGGAACAGCAGGTCACTGGCTTGGGGAACCCTGCATGTGGATGGCCACCTCTCTGTGTGGGGCTGGGCTCTAATCTAGTCATCTGCACAGGGCCTGCCTGCACAGGTCCTTCAAGCACAGAGGTCACCACAAGTAACTGAAGAGAGGGCAGCACAGGAGGGAGAGAGAGACAATTTGGCCCCACACAATGCAGAAGTCCACAGGTCTAGGCTAAGACCTTACAGCTGGCATTGATCTTAAAACAGCAGATCAGACAAGGTATCACATATAGTAACAATGGTCTTAGACTTTTTGACATCTGTAGTCCAGGCTCACTTAGCTGGAGAATGAGAAAAGGCTATAAGGAGAGAGAGCGGGACAGATAAAATAAAAGCCAAACCAAACCAGTCACTGTCAAGTTGATGTTGACCCATGGTGACCCCACATGTAGAACTGTGGTCTGCTAGGTTTTCAAAGGCTGCTTTAGCAGAATCTAGACCTTTGATGAAGGAAGCAAAAAATCATTGCAAAGACAGAGGAGGAAGAAAAGACCTAGATGGATGTCAGAAGAGACTTTGAATATTGCACTAAAACACAGAGAAGCCTTAGCAAAGGGAAGGAATCAGGAAGTTAAGCACCTAAGGAGAAGATTTCAAAGGGCAGCTCAGGAAGACAAGGGAAAGCATTATAATGAAATGTGCAAAGAGCTGGAGTTGCAGAAGCAAGAGGGACAAATTCACTTGGAATTTCTTAAGCTGAAAGAACTGAAGAATAAATTCAAGCCTTGAGTTGCAATACTGAAAGATGCTATGTGCAGAATATTGAATGATCCAGGAAGCAGTAAATGGTGGAAGGAGTACACAGAGTCACTAATATAAAAAATAATTGGCTGATACAGAAGAATGTCATGAAACAATGTATGATCCAGAGCCAATGGTGATGAAAGAGAAAATTCAAGCTGCTCTGAAGGAATGGCAAAAACAAGACCCCAGGAATTGATGAAATACCAATTGACATATTTCAACAGACAGATGGCTTCCTGATTCAGTCCATAGTCTTTGCAATTACTTGTTATGCATCAGAGAGCTGGACAATGACTAAGGTTGACAGAAGAAGAATTGATGCCTTTGAGTCATGGTGCTGGAGCAGAGTATTAAACATACCATGGACTGCCAAAAGAACATATAGGTTTATCCTGAAAAGGGTGAAACCACGCTGTTTCTTGCAGTCAAGGATTTTGAAGCTTCATCTCACATACTCTGGCCATGTGGCCAGGGGAGACCAGTCCTTAGAGAAGGACATCATGGTTGGAAGGGTGGAAGAACAGCGCAGGAAAGGAAGATCCCAGATGAGATGGATTGATACAGTGACTGGGTTAATGGGGGTTGGTATGTTGGAGACAGTGAGACTGGCTCAGGATAGAGCAGGGTTCAGAACGGTTGTCCATATGAGTCACTATGAGTTGCAGGCAATTCAATGGCATATAACAACAACAACAAGAAGAATTTTTTTCCAAGGCATCTTTGGATAGATTCAAACCAACATTTTGTTTAGTAGCTAAATATTTAACCACTTTGGGCCCCAGTGACTCCAGAAGTAGATCCGATGGAATTAAACTCAAGAGAAATAATCCTTCACTCCTACTGACACGGTTTCTGAACTGGAGGCTATAGCCCATCCCACACCCATCTCTTTCCTATTCCAGTTTGGGGGCAGAACTCCTCAAATCTGCCTCCTTCCTTCAATACCTTGCTAGAGACAGCCTTTTCCCTCTCCTCTCTCTGCCTCTTTCTTCTCTCTTGCCACCTCTCCTCCTTTCTGCCAAACCTAGACACAGTTTTACTTAAATACCAGTCATTGTTTTTGCAACATGCCCAAAGTATGTCAAACAAAGCTTCAGAATCCTTGCCTCCAAGGAGCAGATGGCCTCACTCTCTCTAGGATAACTTGTTTGTTCTCCTAGCAGTCCATGGTGTATTCAATACTCTTCTCCAGCATCACAGCTCAAAGGCACCAACTCTCCTTCTATCATCCCTAGTCACTGTCCAGCTCTCTGACGCATAGCAAAATCAAAATATCCTGACTTGACAAGGCCCCTGTTAGCCCAGATAGGCAGCGCCTGTAGGAATCAATGTGTGATGCAATCACTTCACTCAGGGAGCAAAATGTAGTTTCCCAGTTTTTTGGAGATGAATTCTAGGTGTATTTTCTCTGGACTTCTTTCACTGACATGGCTAAAAGATATAGGATGGGTTTAATCTTATCCCTGTGGCCTCCTTTGATGTTAGAGAAGAGAAGGGATGAGCAAGGTATTTCCTGGGGAAGTATTCCACCTTGCCCACCCATCCCTGAGGACAAGCTGGGGTGTGCCAGGCTCAGGTGTTACTGTCTGTCCCTTCCCTCCCACAGAAGTTCAAGTACAGGTGATGCTCTAAGTCTGATTTCTCTTAGGCATCCCCATTGTCAGTGAAAGTTTAGGGAAGCTGAAGTCACTCACCCACGTAGAAATACTCTGGAGACTTGTCCTCTGTTGATAAGTCCTTCATGGTGCCTCCAAACCGAAACCATAGTCCAAAAGCAATGACGGCTGACCCTGCCAGCTGCAACATAAACAAAACTGTGTTTACAGGGGAAGTGGGAGTGTGTGCACAGACCCAAGGGCAGGCGGAGTCAGGGTAGAGGGTTGTCCTTCCGAGACTACCTCTACCACCCTTCACATTACCTCCTAGGCCCCTGGTGTCATAATGATCCTGCGGCCCCTGACTTCAAGTCCAAGATTTTTCTCCGCATTCTGCCAAGCTGCCTTTGATTATGGGGCATACACGTCACAGCCTGGATGGCTTCTTGAAAAAATAAAAATGTCCCAAACATATCCCCCCAGGAAGGCATTTCTCTTCTGCCTCATTGTCCCTTGTGGGCAATTTGAATCATTCATCAATACCATCTGGAATCCCAGGATGGTCCAAATGGTCAAGCTGAAAGGTTGGTGATTTGAACACAAGAGTATCCTGGTTTTAGGGGGCAGGTGACACATGAGGGGTGACTTGATTCTACCGGCCATCACAGTTTCCAACATCAGCTTTAAGAGGCCAGTTGTCATTTAAAAATAAATTGCTACTTTCAACTGGTAGAGTCGTGGGTTCAAACCCATTCAGAGGTCATGGGAAGACAGGCTTTGTGATCTGTTTCTGAAAGGTCAATCTTGGAAAACCCCATGGAGCAGAGCATAGCTCTCTACTCTAAGTCAAAGGGACTCTGGCCTGCCCCTGCCTTTGTAACATTTTCCTTATTAAACCATTGCTTCTATGTCTTTCTTCCTTATTTATCTCTTCTATCTTGAATGGTCTTCCCTTTTGAGGAAGGGGCAGCCTCTAGACTGTCCACCAGGTGATAGGCTAGGGAGGCCATGCAGCCACTGGATTGGGCTGTGGAGTTACCACAGGTGACTGTGCTTCTGCTACCAGGTCACCAAGAAGAAGATGAACTTGAAGACCTGTGGAACTCACATCACCTTCAGACCCCACCCACTCCTCCGTCCTCGGGAGCGTGCAGGCCCCAATTAGAAAGCTTTTTTAGAGATGTCTAGAACCCTTTCCCCCCATTCCTCAATGGTCACCAGGCTGCCTGGAGATGGTTACAGGGAGGGGAGCCTGGCTGGGTTTTGTTGCTTTGTTGTTGTTGTTGCTATTTTGAGTTTCCATGGAAAGTGAGAAAGGGAAAAAATAATTTTCTGAAAAACGAGGTCTGTGTGCTGTGTGGCTCCGTGGAGGCTGAGGGCTGGCGCAGGCCGCACTGGGCAGGTTGGCGGCTGGTAGAGTCATCACCGCTTCCTCTCCTTCACCACTCTGAGGGCTTTTGTGAGGCTGAGCCCAGAGCTGGAACCTTTTCTGTCATCCTAGGGCTGTGAATGCTGCCCACCAGCAGGCTCCAGACACAGCCATCCTCTCCACAAACACCCCTCTGGAATTTCTGCCTCAATCAATCAGCAGATACTTACTGGGCACCCTCTGTGCCCAAGGCACTATGGGAAAATGAGTGGAGCTGTGAAAACAGCCTCCTGTCCTGCCAGTCCAATCCAGTGACCACATGGCTGCCCTAGCCTATCACCTGGTGGAGAGTCTAGAGGCTGCCCCTTCCTCAATGGGGAAGAACTTGTCCTGTGGTTCTGTTTGTTTGGGAGTCAGCACTTCCCTGTGGGGTTATGTGACTAGACCAGGTTTAATGGAATTCTATCTCTTTTCACCTTCTGCCCCCAAAGGATGTCTATGACCCTCTGTGGTTGGCTTGATCAGAAAATGGTCAGTACTTCTGTGGGGAGAAGTCAGAGGGAATGAGTTCTCCTATCTGAGCTCTGATATGGAATAACTAACATTTTCAGTACTTAGAAGTAAACACTAATTCAATAATGTGAGGAAAAGCTACAAGAACTAGGCTCAACCAATTATTAAAAGAGTGTTGTATTTTTTAAAAAAAGAGTAGCATACAAAAGAGTAGCATACAAAAACATTGGAAGGAGTTACGCTGCACCATTAATAGTTCGTTTTTTGGTAGGGTGATTGTTCTAGAAGTAACTTTTTTTTTCTTTTTGCACCATATTTTCCAAGCTCTTTGCATTATTGCTCTTGTGACTTTAAAAAACATTGTTTTCAAAAATCGGTGCAAGCTGGAGGTAGCTGCTATGTTCAGTCTAGAAAAATCAGGAAAGGCCTAGTCTTTAGGAGCAGGGCTTCAATTTGGGAGAGGGCCCCAGCTTTGAGTTCAATGCTGCTTCTGGGGTAAGAGAGGACTTGATGGCCCTGGGGAAGCACCATCCAGGGAGCACCAGGAGGCGGCTGGGGCCAGCTCTGCCTGGCAAAGCCTCCCAAGCAGCCCTGCCCATCCTCGTCTTGACGGAAAGGCAAAGTTTCCAAATACAAAGCAGAACATATTGACAGAGGCATAAAGCCAAAGGCTGCAGCCACCAAGTAGACTGTGGAGGAGGTGGCCAGTCCCAGGGACACCCTATCACATTTTTGGAATCTCTGTACACAAACTCTAATTTATAGTGGTCTAGGATCATCCTCCCAGACGGAATGCATTTGTCCAGTCCTGGCACAGAGGTTCTCGATGCATAATGGAAAACGAAAAGAGAGGTTGCAATTTAAAGCCACCAGGCAAGGAAAAAAAAATGTGCTCTTGCTCATCCACGCCCCCGAGCCCCAAACCACACGGGTTTCCTTCTGGGTCAAGGAAACTGTGGCTTTAGCTGAATGTCATCATTGTGTGGAGGGGAATCCTCCCAGCCCAGGGTTGCTTACTGGTTTGGGGAAACCTGGTCAGGGTTGATGCTGCTTATGACCAAAGTCACAGGAGTCACCATTTTGTAACGTGGTATCAATATAGGAAATGTCACCTATTAGTCCTTTTTAACAGCATCATCCTTCTAAGACTCATAAAATAGTTTACATTCACCAGACTTTAGCTGATCTAACCACAGACCAGAAACTGTTTGGAAATATTCATGCCGACTTCAGTCCAATCAGGAACAAAGTGACTAAGTCTAGTGTCATTAAACTCTCATCACTGCCTGTGAAAATACACAGAAGAAGGTGGTCTCATGGAATGGCCTGAGGGAAGCCTGCCAGTCTTAGTTGCAATTTAAACCCTAATCAGTTGTTAGGGGATTCTAACTCATGACTATCTGTGTATGTCAAAGTAGAGCTGTGCTCCATAGAATTTTTTTACTTTGTTGTTGTTCAGACTCGTTATGTGCCATTGAGTTGACTGCAACTCATAGTGACTCTATGTACAATAGCTCTGAATACTGATCTATTCTGAAACAGTCTTATTGTCTCTGACACACCTACCCCCATTACTCTAGTTACTGTGTCAATCCACTTTATTCAATCCAATCCAATCCAATCCAATCCAATCCCATCCAATCCAATTGCTTCAACATGTACTATTCATTGCCATTATGTTATTTGAGCTTGAAATCTCACCCTCATTTTATGAGTTGTTCCTTCCCCATTAACATACATTCACCATCTCTTAAACTTCTTAGACAATCTTTATAAATTTGAATTCATAGAGATAAATTTTAAGAGCATAATGCTCAAAGTGGATATTTTCTACTAGTTAAGCTAAATTATTCCTCAATTTTAAGAAGACAGTCCCCTCCCTCCCCCAGGTGACAGCCCTAGACTTTATTAATAATGATCTCAGGACCAAAATTTCAGAGCCTCATTCCCTCATGGCTTGAGCAACCTTGGAATCCATGAACATTTGAAATTCTACGTTTCCCTTTTTCTATCAAGATGCTTCACTAGAGTCTTTGATTGAAATATTCAGTACAAGCAAAGCATCATCCAGTTCTATATGCTCCTCTATTGTCTTGGATGGTTGCTTGCAAGCCTTTAAGATCCCAAGCAATATGCAATAGAGTAGGAGGCAGAACAGAAACACTTTCCATGTTAGTAGGTAAATTAACTGGAATGTTCTATGAAACTAGGATCTTAAACATCCAGACTAAGGAATCAAATACTATAAAGTATCTGTCTACATAAGCAGCCTCAATCACTACTCTTTTTTTCCTCCTCCTCTATTCCGTGTAAATTTATCTGTCACATTTTTTTGTGAGTTCAGTTGGTAAGAAGTTGTGCTGCAATCTCGAAGGCACATCATTCGAAACCACCAGCTGCTCTGGAAGAGAAAGATAGCCAATCTCCTCCCTTGTGATTAATTGCCTCTGAAAACTTGCTGGAGAGTTAGCAATGGGCTGTTTCTGATTTAACGGTACACAACAACAAAAACTGACAGTAATTACAATAGCCAGCTGTTCAATCTTATATATCCTTAATGCCATATTTCCATCAATACTGTCCCCTGTTTACCCCTCCTTCCCACCCAAGGCCACTCCTAATCAACATTGGTCTCCATATATTTGTCTTTTCATATAAATGAGATCATACAAATATTTACCTCTTTGTGGTTGGCATTTCACTTAGTATAAAATTATTCAGCTCTATCCATATCCATGTGTCAAGTGTTCCTTTCGCCTATTGGCTGGATGCCATAGGATTTTCAATGGCTGATTTATTTTTATTTTTTTACATTTATTTTTATTTTTTTATTTATTGGGAGGGACTAGATGGCCAGGTCTTTCTTTCAAGATAAATCTGGGTAGATTGAGCCCTCTAACTTTCAGTTAGCAGTTAAATGTACTAATAGTTTACACCACCCAGGGACTCAAATCCTCCCTTATCCCCACCTACTCTCTGTATCCAATCTCAGCCACTCTCTGAATTCAGATGAAATACTGAATCTCTGTCAATGTCAAAATATATACAGAATGAGGGACTGCCTCTATTTTTCTTCCTTTTCTTTTCTTATTCCCACTGTTATCTCTTTCCCTTCCCCCCTTTCCCAATTATTAAATATCAACTATAATCCAGTTCATGTACTGTGCCAGGTATTAGGGAGATAATCATACAAAGAATAGCATGGCTCACATTCATGTGACTAATATATAATGGAAGTATGCTTAAAAACAAGAATATAGCACCATGGTTACCTGACTGGGTAGTCTCTGTTCCTATCAGGGATTGTAAATTCACAAAGGGGTTCTGATTCTGTAGGTGCTGTGGGATTGAAAGAGAGAGAGATAGAAAATAACCATACCTAGGAAAAGAATCTTTGATATGATGAAGAGAAGCTCATGATGGATGGAGAAGAGATTGAGGTTGTTAACAATTATAGCTTTCTCGGTTCTACAATAAATACTCTTTACACCAGCAGTCAAGAAATCAAAAGATGAATTGCACTGGGAAAATCTGTTATCAGTACTCCAGAGTCCTGAGAAGCAACGATGTTAGTCTAGAGACTAAGGTGCACCTAATCAGGCCAAGGTCTTTACAATTGCTTGTTATGCATCAGAGAGTTGAACAATGACTAGGGATGACAGAAGAAGAAGCTATGCCTTTGAGTTGTGATGCTGGAAAGAGTCTTGAACCACCAAAAAGACAAATAGGTCTGTCTTGGAAAGGGTGAAACTAAGTTTCTCTGTGGAGATTAGGATTTTGAAGCTCTGTCTGGCATAATTTGGGCACATGACCAGGAGGGACCAGTCCTTGGAGAAGGACATCATGCTTAGAAGGGTGGAAGGGTGCAGGAGAGGAAGACACCGGATGAGATGGATTGATACAGTAACTGGGGCAATGAGGGTTGGTGTGTTGGAATTAGTGAGACGGGCTTAGGACAGGGCAGTCTTCAGAGCTGTTGTACTATGAGTCGCAGGGCAACTCGAAGGCACCTAACAACAATTAGAAATAAGCACAGTCCATGCTTACCTTAATTACTGTATCATCTGACAACATTGAAGATAAAGAGCATGCACACTGCTAATGGAGCAAAGGACAGTTACTACTGTTCGACAGAAACATTAAAATTTTATTTACCTCTTGCAGAGTGTGTGAGCAGCACACGGTTAGAGGGAGGAGAGAATTCCAGGCAGAGGTAATAGCACAAATCCAGGTGAGGTCAGAGTCAGGGGTGTGGAAGATGATTTGGGGCTGATTGTGACTCAAGGTTGCCAATCAGCTTGGCACCATCTTGGAAAGTACATGGCAAACCCTTGAGAGGAGGGTAGCCGTCCGTTTGATGGGAAGACTCATTGACATGAATGCTGCCTGAGTGCCAGACTCAGATGAGGAACCAAAGGTAAAGACTTGGAAAGCTGAGGACCAGAGTTCACTCAGGTGTGGACGTGGTGGGAGGTAAGGATTATGTAGGATTCACTCTGCACTGTCAGAACCTGCGGAGTGCTGGCCTCGTGTAGGAGTAATGCTAATAAACCCTGTGCCTTTAGAACAATACTGTAGGAGAAGATGCTGTTTTTCTAGGAATGAACATTTTCATTCAACTGCATGAGTTAGACTTTGATGTTACTCATTTAATTAATTAAGCACATACTGCACAGTAGGGCAAGATCTAGCCCCTTCTCCCAAGAAGCTCAGGGACTCATGGGGCAGCTCCCCTTGGGGTGGGCCAAGAAAGCATGTAATACTGTGGGCAGAAATTAGCCACAGGATCAGAAGCCATACACGGTTACTCGTCCGAGTATCAACTGTGAATGACAGGATGTAATAAAATGGGATTTTGAAGGTTAAAGTACAGCCACTATTTAAAAAGAGAAGTAAAATGAAATAAAGATGAAAAGATAGCAGTGGAAATAACCGACAGTGCCATTAAGGAGAGGCCCACGAGATACACAGTAATTACATTTGGATCTCCGTTGGGAGTTATTTCAGTAGCTAACCTATTCCAGTGAGTTTGCAGAACATGAAGTTATAAATTGTAAACATATGTCTTTGGTTTCAATTTGAGTCCTAAAACTAAAGACGCAAAGGAGAGGATGACAGTCTGGTTAGAAAGTATTTAAAGCAAAATAGATGAGCAAAATGACCCTACAAATGTCTCCTTAATAGCTAACTTCCCCAAACAAACCATTTAGCACAAAGTAGAACACATTAATAGAGTCCAACTTTATTTTACTGTATTCATCTCTACTTTCCTAGGTTTGCAGAGGAAATACTGAATGTCTTATCTTAAGGATACTGTTTTCATTCCACTTTAAAAACTTTTCACGAATCATGATCAAGATCCCCAGCAAACTCTACTCTCATGAAGTTTGGTTCCATTGAGTGGATATCAACCCATAGCTGATGCTTCAGTGGGTTTCCAGAGGCTGTAAATTACCCTGGAAGAGACTGCCCATCTTTCCCCTGTGGAACAGCTGGTAGATTTGAACCACATTCCTTTGGATTGCCAGAGCAACTCCTTACCACTAAGCCATCAGAGCTCCTGGTGGCTTACAGGTAGTCTGTAACCATGTGAAGGCATTAGGAGCTATTGAGTTGCAAAGTCTATGGCTCTTCCTAGGAGGCTAACCAGCGCTGATCATAAAGAGCAAACAATCATTACTCGGCTATCTAGGGGGGCAAACCTGGGTGTACTACAGCTAATCACTGGGCTCCTAAGTAAAAGCTTAGTGGTTCAAAGTCTCTGAGCGTCTTCACAGTAGAAAGTCCTGGAGATCTGCTTCCATTAATGTCACAGCAGAGGAAAACTTATTTCTGCTTTGTCACATGGGGTCACTAGGAGTCAAAATAGAATCAAGGGCACCTATACTAACCACCATGGTGATACAACATTTCTCGTCGAAACTGAGGAAGACTAGAAGAACTTGCTGAAGGTCAAGGACTGCAGCCTTCTATATGGTCATATCTCAATATCAATAAAACAAAGATACCCACTGGCCCCATAGGCACTATCATGGTGGATGGGAAAAGAATTGAGGTTGTTAATGATATCATCTAAGATGAATTACACTGGGAAAATCTGCTGTCAAGAACCCTTCCAGGATGCTAAAGAGCAATGATGTTAGTTTAAAGACTAAGGTGTGCCTGATCTAAACAGGATCTTCTCAATTGCTTGTTATGCATCTGTGAGCGGGACAATGAATAAGGATGACAGAAGAAGACTCAATGTCTTTTGAGTTGTGGTGCTGGAGAAGAGTATTGAACATAGCATGGACCACCAAGATAACAAACAAGTCTGTCCTAGAGTGGGGAACCAGGTTGATTGGAAGCAAGGAACTCTGTCGTACACACTTTGGGCATGTTGTCAGGCGGGAACAGTCCTTGGAGAAGGACATCATGCTTGGAAGGGTGGAGGGTCAATGTAGGAAAGTAAGATTCTGAATGAGATAGAATGACATAGTGACTGTGGCAATGGAGTTCAGAGTGTCTGAAGTGGTGAGGTGGGCTCAGGATAGAGTCAGGTTCAAAGCCATTGTTCACGGGGTTGCAATGAATCATAATTGACTTGACAACACATAACAACAACAATCTGGTGAAGGAGCTTTGGCAGAATCTGCAGGAAGTTACGATACAATGGTTAGTATCTCTGTTGGTTCGAATCCACCAGTGGCTCCTTGGGGGGAAGTGGGTAGCCTGCTTCTCTGTGATTTGCAGCGTCGGAAACCCACTGGAGGGTCCACCGGGAGTTGGTTCTGACTGGATGGCAGTGAGAGAAATACAAAGAGATGGAGTGTGCTAGTGCATGCTCTCTGGTAACTGAATCCTGTAGAAATCTCCCCTTTTAGGTAAAAATCATCACATAGGGAAGTTCTCAGACTGGACATATGCTTTTGCTGAGATGGGAGACACGCTTAAAGGTCAGATGCGCAAGCACAGTTTTAGTTCTTGTCTCCCACTTGCCACTGCCCTAATTTCCAATGCTCTTTTCCTCCCACTCTGTTAACTAATACCCACTGGCCTTTAGCTCTCAGCCTTAATGCCACTTTCTCTGGGAAGCCTACGCTGGTCTTCAAATGCACTTTCCTCCATATCTAGTTAAAGTCAAAGTCATTGCTGTGCAGCTGGAACCAACTAACATCTGGTCACCTATTTTCTGAAGCTGTAAATCACATGGGAGATTTCCCATCTTTCTCCCTCAGAGTCACCTGAGAGGTGTAGCCTTTCAATCATCAACACAGTTCCCTACAGATTATGCCACCCAAGCGCTCCCTGTATCTAGCAGAGAATCATAGAATTTCCACTTAAATGTTTCTGCAGCTTTTCAAATTAAGGCCTTATCTCCTTGAGGGCAAGGCCAGGGCCTCTGCTGCTCCTTCCCCCGCACTCAATTCTCTGCCAGCAGAGTGGGCTCCCCACAAATACTAGTTATATGAATGAAGAAAAGATCTTGACAAAACACCTTTCAGGATGATAGTAGCAATTGCAAGCTTCCTCACAGCTCTCCAAGGGAATATTTTGCAAGGTGCTCTTTTCAATTCATCTTCTCCTGGGAAACACCGTGCAGACACTTTGGAAGCACTGTGTGAACACACTGTTGGATCCACTCAGCGAAACAGTCACCCAACAGAAAAACAAAACAAACCCTAAGCACGGAATATCAGCTCTGTGTTTTCCTAAACCTGCTGGGATTTGTACTATGCACCGTGCACTGCCACAGGGAATAAGTCTATGCTTGCCTTTTATTGACAGGGGCTTATTTCAATTATTCTCTCTCTCTTGCCTGCCTTACCACCTACCACACCTCACCATCCCTTCCTCCTCCCCTCTATATATGCTGTCATATGCCATCGAGTGAGAAACAACTCTAAGCTGACCCTCCAGTAGGTTTTCAGAGGCTTTTAATTGCAAAGGAGATTACCCATCCTCTCATGGAGTAACTAGTAGATTTGAACAACATACCTTCAGGATTGTAGAACAGCTTACCACTAGGCCACCAGAGCTCATAGGATTTTCTTGATGCCATGATCTGTAGAGAATTACACACTTTGTGTGTGTGTCTTTTAAACTTTTATACTGGTTTGCTTGCAAAGTTTGCATCCCCTGTGTTTCACACTATTCTTCAGCAAACTGCATTCTTAGCCTAAAGACTACATGGGTCTGGTGGTTTGAATCCACCAGCAGCCCCAAGGGAGAATGATAGGCAGTCTCTTCCTGTTACTTTTACAGCTTTAGAAGCCTGATGGAGGTTGAATCAGAATTGACGCATCAGCAATAAACTGAGTTGATGGTCTTTGTGAAAGCAGATTACCAGGCTTTTCTTCCATTGCACTGCAGGGTTGGTCAGAACTATCCATCTTTAGGTTTGTAAACAACAATAAAGAAACCCAGACAACTCACTATTGCGAGCTATGACTCCATTAGGTGAGTTTCTGAGGGTATATATAAATAATTATGGGAAGATATTGCCCTTTGCTCTCTCCTAGGTCAGCTTGTTGCTGTTAATTGCCCTCAAGTGTGTGATTCATAGCGAACCTATGAACAACAGGTGTAAACTCTGTCCTATCCTGTCGTCATTGCCATCCTCAACACATTTGAGTCCATTGTTGCAGATTCTCTATCAATCCTTCTGGCTTAGGGTCTTCCCTTTGCTGACATCCCTTTCCAGTGAATAGCATCTCCTGATATGTCCAAAATACATGAGACAAAACTTAATCATCTTTGCATCCAAGGAACATTCTGGTTGCTTTTTGTCCAAGGCATATTTGTTTATTCTTTTGGCAGTCCATGGGCCATTCAGCACTCCTTTCCAACACCACAACTCAAATGCATCAACTTTTCTCCAGTCATTCTTCTATATTGTCCAGCTGTCAGATGCATTGCAGGTAATTAGAAAGACTGTGGCTTGAATTAGACACACCTTAGTCTTTAAACTGACATCACTGCTCTTCAGGACTTTGGAGAGATCCCTGACAGTAGCCTTTCCCAAGGCTGTATGTCTCCCAACCTCCTGATGGTATCAAGACTGTTGACTGTGAATCCAAGTAAGTTGAAATAATCAAGAGTTTTAATCAGGTTATAGTTTGTGTATGTACGGGCTGGCTCAGCTCGTGGATTTGAATGGTTGATCTTTTGGTTAGGAGTCCAGCACAAAATGTAAACTGCTTCCGGAGCATCTCTGTAGGTTAGTAGTTGAGTTCAAAGGATTTTTGGCACCTAGGGACACACACATGCACATACACACAATTATATTGCATTTTGAATGGACAATATTGCTTTCTTGCTTTTCCATGGCAAGCACTCTGTGTACACATACCCTAACTTATCTGTAACTCTGCTTGTGAAGTCACACAAAGTCAGGAGTGACACTTCTACCCTAGAACTTTCATTAAGAGCTTTTAAGTTAATAACTTGCTCTTGGTAACAATTCTCATCACAGATGGAATCATGTAACAGAGTACTCCCAGTTCTCAAGCTGATTGCAAACTCCATTAAATTCCGTGAGGGTAATGGAGTCTCATCCTGTTAGCAGGCAAAAGTCAGAAAGTCACATTTGCACTGGAAGATTATACTTATTTTCTTAAAGGAACAAAAGGCATCTCCCAAGACTTTCAGCCTGTTATGTAGTGAAAGCAAAGTGAGGGTTCTTTCTTCTAAAGGTGGAACTTTCTCCTAAAGGACTTTATTAGAACCACTTCTGAGGGACTCAGTTGCCCTCGCCTTTGCCATCAGGACCTGGAATGATGAGACATTATATGGGCTTGGATTATTTTCTTTCCCCCACAATATTCCATAAGAAGAATCTCAAGTTATGACGGACAGCTGTGAGTTGGTCAACTATGACTTAATAGTAATGAGAATTTTTGAATGTCTTTTTATTGAAATTAACTTGTCTACTTTCAACACGGTTCAACAGATATTTCTGGAAGGCACTTTAGAAGTGTAGCGTGTGCAACAATGAGTGAATGAATATCCAAGTTTTCTATAAACTTTTGTTAAAATATTGATGATAAAAAATAAGAAGTGTAGGGTGATCGTCAAACTTAGGGAAAGGAAACAAAATTGGGATGAAAACCTTACTCTGAACGACAAAGCGGATAGTTGACATAAAGACACTACTAGAAAGTGTGTTGCAAAAAAAAAAAAAAAGAAAGTGTGTTGCATTTATTCAGTGATTATGCATAATTTTTTTCCCCTTCCTACTTGGAAATATATAGGAGAAAGGAGGGGACGAGTAAGGAACTGTAAAACAGGTGAAGAGAGCTGTGCAGTTTTATTTAAACTGCTAAACAAATGTCACAGATTATTGGCTAATCATTCCAGGGGGCAGAGGGCTTTATCAAGTGAAGATCATATTCTCATAGAAACCCAGTCTGCCAAGTCATGGGATGAATTAATCCCAATGTATGCTTTACCTTTTCTGATTCAGGCCAAGGCCTTTCCAATTACTTGCTATGCATCTGAAAGCTGGACTATTAAGGATGACAGAAGAATTACTGATGCCTTTGAGCCATGGTGCTGGAGAAGAGCACTGAACATCCCATGGACAGCCAAGAGAACACACCGATATGTCTTGGAGATGATGTAGCCGAGGGCTCTTTGGAAGCAAGAATGGTGAGGCTTCATTTCACGTACTTTTAGATATGTTGCTAGGAGGCACTATTCCTTGGAGAGAGACATGATGCTGGGAAGGGTGGAGGGTCGGCAAAGGAGAGGAAGACCCTCAACTAGGTGGATTGACAAGGTAATTGCTGCA
Source organism: Elephantulus edwardii (assembly GCF_000299155.1). Taxonomy (NCBI): domain Eukaryota; kingdom Metazoa; phylum Chordata; class Mammalia; order Macroscelidea; family Macroscelididae; genus Elephantulus; species Elephantulus edwardii. The sequence continues at coordinate 1,404,485 of NW_006399924.1, read as the reverse complement.
ATGGGTTCTTGTGTGTCAGGAAGTGTGAGGATGGCGCGGGATAGAACAGGGTTCAGATCTTTTGCTCACAGGGTTGCTATCAACAACCACAACATGCCTCACCTCAGCTAAGCTCTTCTCTTGTTTTATGACATTGAGTTGGAAGTGACCCGTAGCTGACTCTCCAGCAGATTTTCTGAGACAGTAAATCACATGGGAGATTTCCCATTTTTCTCCCATGGAGGCAACAGCTAGTGGGTTCGAACCACCACAGAGGTAGCATCTGCACGTTAGCGAGGCAACTCCCTACTCACTAGGCCCCCATAGCTCCATTCTTATCACAGGGCCTACGATGGTTATTGTGATGCTTCTTTCACATCATGCTATATCTAAGCAAAAAAGGGCATCATAATAGTTCTTTTACAATAGAAGCTCTGTTGGCATTCTCTAGCTGTTAGGCTGCCTACTGAAAGGTCAGGGGTTCTAATCTGCCAGCCTTTCATTGAGAGAAAGATGGACACGCTCCTCCCATAAATTAGATTTACAGCCTTGGGGAGTTGCTATGGGTCAGAATTGACTTGATGGCAGTGGGTTTTAAAATACTTTTTTCCCCCTAAGAGAGTTGATCAGATAAACAGGATTCTTATGTATTAATAATTATCTTCACACAATTTTAGTTGTTATAGAAAAAAAAATGGAAGAAAAAAAATTCAGGCAGAAATCTGGATTGGAACAAATTAAGAGACTTCTTTTAAAGTTGTTATTAGGTGCTGTCAGGTCGACCCTTTGAACAACAGATCTGAACCTCATCCCATGCTGTGCCATCCACACAATCTCTGACACACTCGAACACACTGCTGCAGTCACTGTGTCAAGTTTGGTCATGTGAAATTCAGTAGAAATTATTAAGGCTAAGGCTGGTGTTCTAAGAGGTTTTTATCCAAACAGCAATGTTAGTAGGACGATTTGAGGTCAGCGGGTGGGTAGCATCGACCTATTTACAGAAGACTACACAGATCTGTGCTGGAACAGAAGACCAGGTGGCCTGGCCATGATTGAGGGGTTCTGTCACCCCTGCCCAATTTTCTTGCCCCAGGTTATAAATTGATTCTTTCTCAATTACCATCACCATGGAGAGAAAGGGCTTGGCACACACTTTGGAATGTTTGACAACCGCTCTCCTAGAAAATGCTACCTCTTCTGAGTTTTCCTACTGGAGATGGGTGTCCTCACACTGAGTAAGAACAAAAACCCACACAGCCAGCCTGTGGTAGAGAGGAGAGAGGCAGATAAAAATGAATTCTAGGCAGCCTGGGCTCCCATCAGACTCAGCCACTGACTGTCTTGTGATCTTAGGCAAGTCACTCAGTCTATCTGAGCCTCAGCTTCTTCATCTTCAAAAGTGAGATAATAATAGTGTCTCTGCAAAGAGTTCATGTTACACATTTAAAACAGTGAGTGCTTGGCAATGAGTTATTATGCTGGTAGAACTGCTAATATTACATTCAAACTGAAAACTGAACCCAACTGGAGATAGGAAACACTGCTCCCACAGCACCAATAACTTTGCTCTCTGCTGCCTGTCTCCCCTAATTTTTATTTTAGCTTTATGTTGTCTCTTTCTATGATAGCTGGAATTCCCTTGGGTTTCCAAAATCTTCTATACCAGAAATGCCAGTGACCTTTTACAAAGAATGTTTCCCATGCTCTCTAATTTTAGTAATTTTTTTATGAGCCAATATGAGGAAACCAAGAAAAGATATATTTATTGGGAAAAGAATATATTTAAGACAGAGATGTTCAATAGAACTGTCTCCGTTATAATATATTCTGTCTGTGCTGTCAAATACTATAGCCACTAGTGAAAGTTAGAAATTGAATGTTTCATTTCATTGACTCTCAATTCATTTAAATTTAAGACTTGGTGGTAAGGAATAGTGCTGCTGATGCAAAGGCTCATGGCTTAAATCCACAAGCTGCTCTGTGGGAGAAGGATGGGCAAACTCTTTCCATGTGATTTACAGCCTCTGAAAATCCACTGGAAGGCCAGCTATGGGTTGGTTCTGACTCAACACTATACAGCACCATGTGCCTAGTGGCTACACCTTGTACAGCACAGGTCTGGAGTTCAGGACTTCACATGCTCCCGTAGCTTCAGCCTTCTCTTGGGAGAAGTAAAAGCACAGACTCGGGAGCCAATCACAGAAACTCAGTTCTGCCTCTGCGTAGCTCTGAGATGCCAGGCACGTCACTGACACTCTGTACTCTGTTGTTATTGTGTGTCATCTCAGTCAGAACAGACTCAACGCTGGCCCTCCAGCAAGTTTTCAGAGGCTGTGGGTTGCACAGGGGGAGACTGCCCATGTTTCTTCTGAGGACTAGCTGGCAGATTTGAACTACAATTCCTTGTCACCAGGCCATGTACCACTAAAGGGGGGTGTGTGTGATCATAAACACCAACTAAACTCATTGTCAAGAAGTCAATTCTGACTCATAGTGACCCCATGCAAATCAGAACAGAACTGCATTCCACAGGGATTTCCAGCTGGGACCTTTTGGAAGCAGACTGCCAGGCATTTCTTCTGAAGTGCTTCTGGGTGGTCTCGAACGGCTAAACTTACAATTAGAGGTCCAATGTTTTAACTGTTAGTGCCATCCTTCATAGAGTTATTGTGAGGCCTAAAGGAAATATATTCTAAGTTGTGCTTAAACAGAGGCTGGCACAGGCTAATATTTACAGAATGCTTCGTATTCTTCTAGTTTTTGTTACTGAAATTATTCCTCTAAGGCGTGTCTTGATTCACATCCTTTCTCAATCCTTCATCTTGCTTTACAAATGTGCCAATCCATTCTCAGACTTTCCCCTGTTTCTTCCATCTTTGTGTAGCTGTATTTCTGGAATTCATTAAGATTAAGTCTGACATTGGATATAATCTCTCTCATCTTAACCTTCACATTTCCAAGCCACTCAGTAGTGTCTTTCATACTTTATATTCCACAAGTTACAACAGCTTAAAGAAGAATGTGAGGTTTAAAATCAGAAGACCTGAATGTGAATCCTGGCTTTGCTCAGCCCTGCCTCTACCTCAGTCAGAAAATAGACTATGCCTGACTTTCAGCTTCCACATCTACAAACTAGGCATCATTACATCTATTACGTGGAACTGTTAGGATACTTTATCAAGTATATTCACAAAAGTATTTTGTAAACTAAAATATCATACAAATATTAATGAGTATTAGAATTTTTGTTCCCAATGAAATCCAAAGATGAACAGGGAGACCCGGGTATCCTCCATTCATCTGTTATGAGTGCTCTCTGTCCATTCTTATTCCCATCTTACCTGTCTCATTCTGTTCTTAATTCTTTAGTGACCTTGACACTGGTTTTAGTGGTCAGTAAAACATCACTTACTTCAGAGAATAGCCCTGCTGTGACATTAACCATTGATATTAAGGTGAAAGATGAATTCTATTTTCTCTTTTGTCACACATGGCTGGAGACAAGGTATTGAATATGATGTTCTAGAAAAACAGAATGATAAGAAATGGACAGTGGCCATGTGGTCACCTAGTGATTCCACAAGCCATCACTTCTCAGCCTTAAAACAATAACGGTGAAGTGGTGAGTGGAATTACAGGAACTGTCACAAGTAAACCAAGAGAGCCCTTCTCGTCCCATCCAGAAATAAAAAGTAATATGGGTTTCTGATTTCTTCTACCAAAATCTAAGCTTGCGTTTCTCTTGTGTGCTTCCCAGACCAGCAGATAATGCATCACTATTCCTTGGAGGCTAGTTTGAAATGCAAATAGATTGAACCAGAATGTACATTTGAGTGTGATTCCTTAGTGATTTGCATGCATTTTAAATCGAGCAGCACTGATCAGCCAAATGTTTCTCCATTGTCATCCCCTGGCCTCCACTTAGTGGTACCAAGGCAGACAGATCTTGCTGGGCACAGCCTGGTGTTGGGGAGGACTCTCTCTGAGGTGCTGAGGAGCAGGGACAAGGGAAGCACCAATTTGCAAGAGTCCTTGCTCTCAATGAGCACAGGCTGAACAGGCCAATGAACTATACTCCTGTGTGCCTTCCTGTCTCTGAAAACCCACTGGAGGGTCAATTGTGATTCAGTTCCAACTCAATGGAATGTAACAAGGGTCAGCAAAAGACAGAACGACTCTCAATGACGTGGACTGACACGGCGACTGCAGCAATAGCCTTGAGCAAGGTAGAGGATCATGAGGACTGCTCAGGATAGAGCGAGGTTTAGATCTGTTGTTCATAGGGTTGCGATGAGTCATAATTGACTTGATGGCACCTAACAACAGCAACAATAATAAAAAAGGCAAAAGCAGAGCATTCAACAAACGCTCGAGGGTCTCAAGATCAAGGGCTGTGTTGGAATCATATTTGAATTCCCGGCCCTTAGCAAGGTGCCAGGCATTGAGTAGAAAGTGAGCACACATGCTAAGAGAACTGATGATAGAGAAGGAACTGCTTTCTTTGATGCCATGGCACTGAGACGCTACAAGATTCTCATAGTTTTGCTTGTTTGGACCTAAGACACTTGTTTGCTTTTTTTCTTAGATTGTGTATTTGACCTCTCCAGGCTACTGAGAAGCAACAACGTCTATCTAGAGACTAAGGTGCACCTGATCCAGTCCATGATACTCAACAATTACTAGCTATGCATCAGAGAGCTAGATGATGACTAAGGATGATAGAGGAATCGATGTCATTGAGTTCTGGTGCTGGAGAAGAGTCTTGAACATACCATGCACTGACAAGAAAACAAAGAGGTCTGTCTTGGAGAGAGTGAAACCTTGTTTCTCCTTGGAGGCTAGAATTTTGAAGCTCCGTCTGACATACTTTGGATATGTGGCCAAGAGAGAATGATCCTTGGAGAGGGACATCATGCTTGGAAGAGTGGGCGGACAGCACAGGACTGGAAGACCCTGGATGAGAGGGTTGATACAGTGACTGGCACAATGGGGGAAGGTGTGTCGGAGTCAGTGAGACTGGCTCAGGACAGGGCAGGTTTCAGAGCTGTTGTACATAGGGTCGTTATGGGTGGCAGGAGACTTCACAGCATATAACATTTCTGATATTTACTCTACCCTGGTGACATGTTGTTAGGAGGGGCCAGTCTTTAGGAAAAGACATCATGTTTGGAAAGGTGGAGGGTCAGTGAAAGATAGGAAGACTCTCAACGAGATGAACTGACAAAGTAACTGTAACAATGGGTGCAAGTGTATCAGAGATAACAAGAATGGCACAGGACAGGTCAGGGTACAAATCTGCTGTTCATAGGAGGCTATGGGTCGTAACTGACTCAACACCGAACACTTCCGTCACTCTGGTGGCATAGTTCTTGTAACATGTTGTAGTGCTAAACAAAAGATTGCATCTTTCCAGTTCAAATTCACCACCATTCCAAGAGACAAAAAAGGGTAATCTCCTTACAGTAAGATTGGCAGCCTTGGAAACCAAATGGAGGCTTGCTAGGAGTTAGAACTGACTAGAGGGAAATGCATTTGAGTTTTGAGTAATAATAGCATATGGTGGATCTCTGGTGGCCTAGTGGCAAGAAACTGCATGGCAATCCCAAAGGTGCACGGTTTGAATGCACCAGATGCTCTGCTGGAGGAGGGGCAATCTCCTCCTGTACCAGCTGGATCCAATTTGATGGTACACACACACACACACACACACACACAAATAATAAAATTTTAAAAAATAATAGCATATGTTAATGAGTTTTTATTACATGCCCCTACCATGCACCTAACAACAACAATTCAAAGTACTCAGCTATCTGAACATAGTTTTGATGTTGATACCCTATCACAACTGTTTCATAGACTAAGGAGTCTTGGTGGTGCAGTGGGTTGAATGCTTGGTTGTTAATCAAAAGGCTGGCAGTTTCAACCTATTAACTGCTGTCTGTTTCCATAAAGATTTACAGCCTCACAAGCACAAGGTTGTTCTACTCTGTCCTGTAGTGTTATTATGAGTTGGAATCTGAATAAAACAAGAGCTTTAGTCTGTAGATTCAAAATCTGAGACTCAAAGTGTTTATAGAACTTGTCCAAAGTACCGCTGGTAGTAAGATGGTAGAGAAATACCAGGTAGTGGGAAGGCAGAAACTGCCTACCAGACGTTTAATTCCTAGACTTGTTTGGGCTGAGGCTCTGTCCTCTCTACAGTGGTCCCAGGGGAGCCTCCTTGCCCCTCTCTCAGTGCCAGGCCTTGTCATCCACCCTATGTGAGCTTGGCCACTGTTGTCCTCTGCCCACCTTGACAGAAATTAGAAATGAAGACGGTCCTACAGTGACCCACACTCACTCGCTCACTGCTGACCGGTTGGAATCAACTCATATTCGACCCACATAGTGGGTTTTGGGAGACTGTACATTGCACAGGCGCAGACTGCCCATCTTTCTTATGCTGTCGAAGTAATTCAAGTTTTTGAATGGACTTCCCTTGAGTACTCTCTGTAGGTATTTTTTTTTTTCTTCCTTACCAGAGATTTTGACGGGTGGTAGCTCTGAAGTTTCTGTTTCAGGCAAGTTTGTTAGAGGGGAGGTGCTGGTCTCTGTAGGCTTCAGTTGTTTTTACTTCCACACTAATGAGACAACTGACCTGAAAGTGCCTGCTAGGTGTCACCAAGTGAAAACTTAAAGCTGTATTGCTAACAACGATGAGAAGGAAAAGAGTAATGTCAAGCTTGCCATATATGGCGTCTGACTTCAACAATGCACAGCCCTGCTTCCTGCTGGTCGGTAAGGGAGTCTTGCTGCACAGCACAATGATAGGAAAGCACTGAGTGTATAACAATAAACCAAGGAATAAACCGTGCCCAGGGTTTTTCTTTAAACCAACAAATGTGGCTTTATGGGTTGTGGTGTTTTATTTATATTGCTATGCAACAGAGGGGAAAAAAAAATTAAGGTGATTTCAATGAAAGGCACAGGCATTCAACTACGTTGATTGTAGTATCCAGATTTAGACATGACAGCTGTTGGGAGGGGTTTTGAGTTAGACATCAACCATGACAACAGAAATTAATTTAGTGGGGTTAATGGTTAGGCTTTGCTTTTGCAAGTTCAATGGTGAATAAAGTCAGCGTCCCTTGGCAACAGTGTGTTCTGCTGGCTCTGGCAAGATCTTAGTTGAATGTTTATAAAACCAGGAGCCGGGCTAGGGAGACTAAGCCCAGGTTGCCAGAAGGAGATTGCTAATTGATTTGTCAAATTGTGGAACACAAAACACGTCCTGCCCCACCTCCACAGCCGCCTTTCAGTGAGTTCCAGACAGGAAATGAAGTGTTGTCACCGAGGGGGACCCTGTACCTCAAAAAAGCAGGCACACAAGCATCTAAGGGTGTGTGGCAACATCACAAGATAAGCTGTGGCTGAAGCCTATGCTCCAGGAAACCAAAGGAAAAAACAACTTTAGAAACTTGGGTGCGGCTGTTCTGGAAACAGGTTTCCTCCATTTCAGAGAAAGTAGAGATCTAGACAGTTGATCCCAAACACTCATTGTCCCCCAAATCATTAGGTACCTGTTTCAGTTTGCCCTTTCATTTTTCAAATATAGCCTGGAGAGGCTGCCATTCTGACACCCTGCAGCCTCCCTCACTTTAAAAAAAAAAAAATTTATACTGGCTTATGTACAAAGTTCATAAAGTTTGTATACATTGTTTTACAGTTGAACTGAATTAGCATGAGTTCCCCATAAACCCCTTCTAGGTTCAATAGAGGCAAAGAACCAACCAATAGCAGGCAGAGACAGAGATGAGATCTGAGCACAGTCCTCCATATAAAGTTGAGGACTGATTCTTGTGAAAATCAGGAACGCCATTGGTACCAAGGTCCCTAACCTGCAGATTCATTAATGCATTCGGAAAATATCTATTCAGCATATCCTAGGTGCTAGGCACTGCTCTAGGCATGTGAGGATACAGCACTGAACAAAACAGAAGGAAATGTCCCCCTTCTTAGAGCATGTAGGTTCTATTGTGGGGGTGGGATGGGGGTGGTAGACACCCATGAGTACAAATTGAAAAGCTTATGTCAATTATCGTAAAATGAAGACAAGTTCAAACTCACCCAGAGCACACATATACTATTCTCCAGCATTAAGGAAATCTAGAAAGAGAAATACCATTTATTGAATGCTTCCTGTGTGTCAGGTACTTAAACATTAAGGTAATAATTAATGTGTTTTGAACACTCAGATCAGGGTCATGGTAAAGAGGAGGTTAATGCTTTATTATTTTCTTTTAATCCTCTCAAGAACTCTGTTATTCCCTGTGCACATATGAGAAAGCACTTGTCTAACCTCCTTCTGCTAGTTAGTGGATGAGCTGGGCCTCTGCCCTTCCGTCAGCCTGATCCCTTCGTCTGATGGTCGCTCACACCCAGCTTTGCTCATGGATGGCTCAGCCTTGCTCGTGGATGGCTCGTCACTCCTGCACTTTTGTCCACCTGGATTCTGTTAATTCTTCCAAGTTCAGTTTAAGTATCTGCTTCTTCAGGAGTATTTCCTGATTCCTCACTATTACTGTGATTCTTCCCCTGATAGATAGATGGATAGATATATAGATGATAGATAGATAGATAGGTAAAGTTCTGGTGGCCTAGTGGTAGGAAGCTGCACGGCAATCCTGAAGGCATGTGGTTTGAGGCCACCAACTGCTCTGTTGTAGTGGTGGTGGTGGTGTACCGTAAAAACCCATAGCTGACCCTCCAGTGGGTTTTTAGAGGCAGTCAATGGAATGGGAGGAGACTGCCCATCCTTCTCCTGCAGAGCAGCTGGTGGCTTCAGGAAATGTGCCTTTGAGATTGCAATGCAGCTTCTTGCCACGAGGCCACCAGAGTTTGCTTGCTCACTCTGTGTGTGTGTGTGTGTGTGTGTGTGTGTGTGTGTGTGTGTACACGTATGAACAGGTAGCCCAGCTGCTAATCAAAAGGCTGACTGTTGGAATTCACTCAGAGATGTCTGGAAATCCACTTCAGAAAACTCAGCCATTATTTAGAGCCTTTCTCTGACACACCAGAGCCACCAAGAATTGGAGCTGACTCAGCAGCAACTGGTTTGGATTTTTGGTTTCTAAAAGGTCAGTCCTAAAACCAGTGGCGAGCACATGGTAGGCACTCAAACATTGCTTTGTTTTTATTTCCTTCTTTACTGTGTTTATGATCAGCAGTATGAAACCTGCCACTTGATTATACTGTTTAATTGCTCTATATTCACTGGTCTTAAAGAACAGGAATCATGCCTTATATTTGTTTACAACACACCACTGTTTAAAAGTGTGGTTCTCAAACCTGAGTATGTATCAGTGTTACCTGGAAGACTTAATGAAACAGATTGCTGGATCCCATCCCCTAGAATTTCTAATTCTGTAGGTTTAGGAGAGGTCTGAGAATTGGCATTTCTGACAGCTTACCAGGTGGTGCTTAAGCTGCTGGTCTAGAAACTACACTTTGAGAACACTTTCTTAGCTGAAAGTAATGCAAGGCTTAAGAATATGCAGGCTGAGTCCCATCTCTGCTGTTCAGTACGTGGGTGACCTTGGGCAAGTTAATGAACCCATTTGAACCTCCATTTTCTCATCTGTGAAAATGAGACAAATAACAATGGTATTTGCCTGAGGACTGTTGAGAGGATTAAATGTAATCAATGCAATGTGCTTAGCACAGTTCCTGACACACTGAAAATGTCCAACAATGCTATCTATTATCCCTGGAAAGGCTGGCACAACAACAAACACTAAAAAACAGCACTGAATCAAGCCTGAGGATTCCTTCTCAGGCTGCTAGAAAATATCATTTGTATTTGCAAGCACTGAGAGTGAAAGGGGTAATGGAAGCACAACATCTATAATTAACAGCTTTTGAAATTAAGCCAGGCTATTAAAAAGCACAATGCAAAAGGCTTTAAGGAGCTCTGGTGACACACTGTTCAGCCCTCAGCAGCAAACTTTTGGTTGAGAGGTTGGCAGTTTGAACTCACCAGTTGCTCTTGGAAGAAAGGACTTGCTTTCATAAAGATTCTAAACCAAAATTGAACCTACTACTTTCGAGTTGATTTTGATTCATAAAGACCCTGTATATCAGAGTTGAACTTCCCCACAAGGTGTCCACAGCTGTCATCTCACAGAAGCTGACTACCTCTTCTTTCCCCTGTAGAGTGGGTGGTAGATTTAAACCACCAGCCTTTTGGCCAATAGCTAAACACTTGGCCAATGTGTCACCCACTAGAAGTGTTCTAGAAAGTTTAGAGCCTGGCAACCATACCGGCAGTTCTGTCAAAACTGTCCTCTTTGTGGTACATTGTATGAAAATGCCAAGATTTACAAAAGTCATGGGCTTTATTTCTAAAAAAATTAAGAGCTGTCCATAAGGTACCTACCTCTCTCACAGCTTTTACTAACTTAAGGATGCTGACGTTGACAACCCAGCCTCTGAAGAGCTTACAGATGGAGACATACTGGCCTCTGGGCTAATGGGGTTGGCAGACACATGAGGCCATCACTTAATCATTAGTTAGATACTGTCTAGGGACACAATCTCCCCAGAGTAGATAGGCTCTCCTCCTCTCTAGCAGTTTCAGAGCATTCAGATCCATCTCCAAGATACTCACTCCATCTTCCGAGCCCCAAAGGAAAAAAAAAAAAAATCTGTCTTCTGATAACATACTTTCATTACATTGTCAAGAGGTCAGTCCCTGGAAAAGGGCAACATGCTTGAGAAAGTAGAGGATCAGTGAAAGAGTGGAAGCCCTTCTGAGATGGATTGACTGCAACAGTGTCTGCAATTTGGGCACCAGCAGAGATTGGGAGAATGCCATGGGATTGGGATTGGGCAAGGTATCTTCTGTTGTACACGAGGTCGCTATCAGTCAATTTGACAACTCAACAGTACCTGGGCACCTAGAAGCAAAATCCAGCCAAGTTGCACTGGCTGGCATTCTGTTAAAGTCCAAGGGAGAAGGTGCAGATAATTTTCACATCTTGTCTCACAATCCTCCAGGGACTAGGACCTGGTAATCAGAATCTGCAATGATCTAACCCAAATCTTGCCCCCAACAATTCTCCAGACATAGGTCACAGCCCTTATTTCTCCAGTCTTATTTTTCTGTGAGCTACAAATTCCAGGAATTCTACCCGTTCAATAAACCCCTGCAAAGTTGAATGAGATCATCTCTGCAAGCATTATTAGTATTTAACAGAGGATGCAAGCTGGTGGTTGTGGAGAGAAGCTGCTACCCCTTTCGAAGCCCCGCCTTTTCCCACTCCCTCTCATCCAGCGGTACCATCCCCTAATGCTCAGAAATAGGGCCAGTGACACCCCACCTTATTTCCACTTTTACCCCAATTTCCTAGACAAGCCTTCACAGCCAGGTGGTGCCTTCACACACTCTGGATGGGGTACCACGCCCGCCAGCCCCAGACCAGAGGTTTTCTCTCCTCCACACTGTAGTCAGGCCCACTCCAGCGCCGAGCAGAGAGAGAAGGGGGTGTGTGTGCACACGAGGCTGGAGGGGAGCTGGCTCTGGGGACTCAACCTCCACCGGGTGAGGGGAGGCTAGTGACTACACTGGGAATCACCAGCTGGGAGATAAAAAGCAGGGCAGGGGGTTCCTCACGGAGAAGAGCCACATGGGGCATGGGGTCTCCTTTTCACCATTTCTTAGCGTTCAGTCTCTCGGTTCCATTCCCTCACCATCCCTCCCCCCGCCCTTTGTCTCCCCTCCTCTGCCTCTGCCGTTCTGGATACCCCAGTCATCTCCCCAAGAGACCAGCTCGGACACCGCAGTGGTCAGTTTCCGTGGGGATGCTGGCCCTGAGCTCCCTCTGCCCTCCTCTGCCCTCCCGGCTCCTGGTCTCACCCAGAAGAGCAGGTTGAAGCCGAGCAGCAGGTACTTGATGCAGCGCAGGCCCCCGCGGAAGCGCCCCATGCTGCGGCCCCGGTAGCGGGATCCCGAGTCCCCAGGCCCGCGCTC
>NW_006399924.1:1385892-1392386 GCF_000299155.1 Elephantulus edwardii | reverse complement strand
CGCCACGGCGCGGTGAACAGCGGTCGGGGGAGCACGCTCCTTCTCTTTTCCTGAAATAGGGGACCAGTCACCTCCTTTACTCCGGGCGCTGGGCTACGCGCCCCGCCAGGCGTACCTCTCCGGGTGGATACTCGAGGATCTGTGAAGGGGCAGCGTCGCTGGGGAGTCCACGACCCCTTTAATCTGCGCTCAGTCTAGATTCCGGAGGAGATGGTGGAGAAATAAGGACGCGGGCCCAGTGGCTATGGAAACTGAGGCAGATAGTCTAGGGCAGAAGAGATAAGTAGAATCCAAGAGGGCGTGGAAGCTGGCAAGTCGCAGGGTACCGACGGAGGGTCCCCACTGCAGCCCCGCGAATGTCCTCAGCACCCTGGGAGCGTTCAGGCCGCATAGCCGCTTAGAGGGGACCCTCCCTCTGGCCCAGGGAAGACTCTTACCTTAATAGGCAAGAACTGCGAGAAGGCGCGGAATGCGGCTTCCTGAGTCCTGACAGCTGCTCCCCATCCAGGGTAATGGAGGAGGAGTCCAGCTCCTCCTCTAGCTCTGCTGGCTTCTATTTGAAGGAAGAGTTTGATAAGGAATCCAAGTCCCTGGGACCTTAATTGTGTGTTGTGGTGATGGGGTACAGGGGGCAGTTTTAATTTTGCTTTGTGCTATTAAGTTGGGCGCCTGGCTGGGGAAATTAGACTCCCACTCCTGTTGACTAACCGTCTACAATATGTGGTGCCAGACAGCATGGGGGAGACAATAAAGTGTAAACTCAGAGGCTTATACATTAATTCACAAAACTTTAGTTGTCTGAATCGATTGATAGCAGACCCCCCCAGCGGATTTTCAAAGGCTGCAAATTACATGGAATAGATTGCCCATCTTTCTCCCATCAAGTACTTTGTGGATTCAAACCACTTGCCTTTGGCTTAGCAGCACAACTCCTTATCGGCTAGGTCACCAGAGCTCCCCAGGGACAAATAGCAATAGCAAATTGAGGAGTTAGGCAGGTACCTCCCCCACAGTCAGGGCCTGCCCTTCGCCTAAGAAAGCCATGCTAAGGTGTGTGGGCCTCACCTGGCCTTGAAGAAATCTGAGGGGAGAAAAGAACAATCCAGGCAGAGGGACAACATGTACTCCAGCACAAGCCTAGAGAGAGTCGGGCCCTCACGTAAGGCCTATGCCAACTGTTGTTAGCCCAGTGGAACAGACTGCCCTCCCTGGTGAAGGTAGAGGGGCAGGTGAGTTGGGAAATGCTGAGTCAAATGACAACTCTCAGCTGATGAAAGTGCAAGAATCTCAGTTTCCACATCTGCAACACAGACATAATAGAATCTACCTCATGAAGTCATTGTGAAGATTGTTGCTATTGTGTGCCATTGAGTTGATTTGGATTTATAGTGACCGTTGCTATATGTCAGGTGGTGAAGAGATTGAGATTGTTAACAGCTTTAGTTTGCTTGGCTCCACAGTAAACACTCTTGGTACCAGCAGCCAGGAAATCAAGAGATGACTTGCACTAGGAAAGCTGACTGTCAGGGACCTCTCCAGAATACTGAAGAGCAACAATGTCAGTCTGGAGACTAAGGTGCGCCTGATCCAGGCCATAGTCTTTGCAATTGCTTGTTATGTGTCAAAGAGCTGGACAATGACTAGGGATGACAGAAAGAGAATTGATGCCTTTAAGCTGTGGTGCTGGGGAAGACTGTTGAATATACCATGGACTGCCAGGAGAACAAACTGGTTCATCCTTGAGAGGGTGAAACCAGTCTGCTCCTCGGAGGCAAGGATTCTGAAGCTTTGTCTAACGTACTTTGGACATGTTGCAAGGAGGGACTGGTCCTTAGAGAGGGACATCATGCTTGAAAGAGTGGAGGGATGGAGAAAGAGAGGGAGACCATCAATGAGATGAATTGATACAGTGACTGGGGTAATGAGGGTAGATGTGTCAGAGATAGTAAAGTTGGGATAGGATAGAGCAGGTTTCAGGGCTGTTGTACATAGGGCCGCTATGAGTTGCAAGCAACTTGACACATAACAATAACAACAACAACATGTGAAAGTAAGTACACAACTGTCCCATAGGGTTTCCTATGCTGAAATTTTCACGGGAGTACATACTTTAATATTACATAAATTTGCCTTAACTCTGAAATTATTGAACCCATCCTTAACCTATTACTCACTGCCTATAGTCCACAGCTATAGATCTTGGCTCAGAAAACTGACCTATGGAATTTCCTAGGCTTTGGGACTGGCATTCACTTCCTAAATAACATGCCTCTGGAAACTCTATGAACTTTAATAAATGATGGTAGTTAAAGAAAGGCTTCAGGCCTCTTGTTCATAGGGTCACTATGAGTCAGGCTTGACTTGGCGGCAATCAACAATAGCAACAAAAATCTTTACAAAAGCAGACTGCCATATTTTTCTCACACAGATTGGAAGATTTAAACCACTGGCCATGCAGTTCACAGACAAGCACTTTAACCATGGTGCAACTAGGGTGCTTACAAACCAATGTCTACTTGCCCCAAATTCTTCTATCACAATCACTTACACTTGCTGCACCTGTAACTATTAAATCTTTGAAAAAGAATCAACCTTTTCTTGTACTAAATCCACCGCTCTAGAGTTGGTTCTCCCTCACAGGAACCCTGAATGAGAGAGTAGAACTGCTCTACAGGGTGCCAATGCTGTAAATCTCCATTGAAGCTGTGTCTTTTCCCTTACAGAAGCTGGTGAGTTTGAACAGCTGAATACCATTTACCACAGCGCCACCAGATCTGCTTTCCTTGCACTGAGCCAAACCCAGCTCATTGCCCTCAAGTTGACTAGCATCCATGCCACCCTCCCATCAAGTGTTCAATGCTGTACGTTCTTACTGGAGGAGACTGCCTCAGCATTCTCCTACAGAGTGGCTGGTGGATTCAAACTGCTGACCTTTTGGCTAGCAGACCAACAGACTATAGGTATCTGTTTCAACTACTGTACAAATTCAGCTTAAAGACACATTTAGGGATTGATCGTCTTTGTAATCCTAGCTTTGTCTATACCCATGAAAATACCTGTTGTTGTTATGTGCCGTCGAGTCGCTTGCAACTCATAGCGACGCTGTGTACAACAGCCCTAAACCCTGCTCTATCCTGTGCCAATCGCACTGCCTCTGACACACCTATCCCGAGTACACCAGTCACTGAAACAATCCACCTCATAGAGGGCCCTCCCCTCCTGTGCCTGCCTTCCACCCTCCCAAGCACGATGTCCCTCTCCAAGGACCTTTCCCTCCTTACGACATGTCCAAAGTATGTCAGACGAAGCCCCAGAATCCTTGCCTCCAAGGAGTAGCCTGGTGTAACCCTCTCCAGGATGAATCTGTTTGGTTTTTTGGCAGTCCACGGTATATTCGATACTCTTCTCCAGCACCACAGCTCAAAGTCATCACTTCTCCTTTTATCCTTCCTAGTCATTGTCCAACTCTCTGATGCATAACAAATGATTGCAAAGACCATAGCCTGTATCAGATGCACCTTCGTCTCCAGAGTGACACCATTGCTCTTCAGTACCCTGGAGAGGTCCCTAACAGCAGACTTTCCTATCGCAATACATTTTTTTTATTTCATGGCTGCTGGTGCCAAGAGTGTTGACCGTGGAGCCAAGCAAACTAAAGTTGTTAACAATCTCAATCTCTTCACCATCCATCCTGATGCTGCCAATTGGTCCAGTGGAGAGAATCTTTGTCTTCTTGACATTGAGCCTCAGTCCATACTGAAGGCTGCAGTCCTTGACCCTCTGCAGCAAGTTCATCAGGTCCTCCTCAGTTTCAGCAAGCAGGGTTGTGTCATCTGCATGATGCAGATTGTTGATAGATCTTCCACCAATGCTGATAACGCCACATTTCTCCTCATTGAGCCCAGCCTTCCGGATGATCTGTTCTGTATAAAGGTTGAAAAGGTATGGAGATAGGATGCATCCCTGGCGTACACCTTTCCCAATTTTGAACCATGCAGTGTTCTCCTGCTCTGTTCTGACTACTGCCTCTTGGTCCAAGTATAGGTTTCGCATTAGCACGATTAAGTGTTCTGGGATTCCCATTCTTCTCAGAGTCAGCCACAGTTTGTTATAATCAACACAGCCAAAAGCCTTTGCATAATCAATGAAACACAGACAGACTTTCTTCTGGTATTACCTGATTTCAGCTAAGATCCATCTAACATATGCTACAATATCCCTAGTACCATGACCCCTTCTAAACCCAGCCTGGACTTCTGGCAGTTCTCTGCTGATGTGCTGTTCCTGTCGTTTTTGGATAATCTTTGGACGAATCTTTCTTGCATGTGAAATGAATGATATTGTTCTATAGTTTCCACAAGCTGTTTGGTCACCATTCTTTGGAATGGGAACAAATATAGATCTCTTCCAGTCAGTTGGCCAAGTGGTTATTTTCCAGATTTCTTGGCACAACTTGGTGAGCACGTCCACGGCAGCATCTGTTAGCTGAAATACATCAATTGGTATACCATCTATTCCTGGGGCCTTGTTTTTTGCTATTTCCTTCAAAGCAGCTTGAACTTCTTCCTTCATCACCAGAAGCTCTTGCTCATATGTTATTTCATTAAATTCTTCTGTGTCTGCCAATTTCTTTTGATACAGTGACTCAGTATATTCTTTCCCTCTTCTTTCAATACTTCCTGGATCCTTTAATATTCTTCCTAAAGCATCCTTGATTATAGCAGCTCTCAGTTTGAATTTGTTCTTCAGTTCGTTGAGCTTAAGAAATGCTGAGCGAGTTTGGCCCTTTTGATTTTCTGACTCCAGCTCCTTGCACATTTCATTGTAATACTTTGCTTTGTCATCTCGTGTATGGACTGAGGTTCAATGTCAAGAAGACAAAGATTCTCACCACTGGAAAAATTGGTATTATCAGGATGGATGGCAAAAAGATTGAGATTGTTCACAGCTACAGTTTGCTCTGCTCCACGGTCAACACTCATGGCACCAGCAGCCAGGAAATCAAAAAACGTATTGCTATGGGAACGTCTGCTGTTAGGGACCTCTCTAAAGTACTCAAGAGCAATGGTGTCTCTCTGGAGACTAAGGTGCACCTGATACAGGCCATGGTTTTTGCAATCACTTGTTATGCATCAGAGAGTTGGACAATGAGTAGGGAAGATAGAAGGAGAATTGATGCCTTTGAGCTGTGGTGCTGGAGAAGAGTATTGAATGTACCCTGGACTGCCAAGAAAACAAACAGTTTCATCCTGGAGAGGGCTAAACCAGGCTACTGCTTGGAGGCAAGGATTCCTGGGCTTCATCTGACATACTTTGGACATGTTGTAAGGAGGGAGAGGTCCTTGGAGAGGGACATCATGCTTGGTAGGGTGGAGGGACAGCGCAGGAGAGGAAGACCCTGTACGAGATGGATTGATTCAGTGACTGGGATGAGTGTGTCAGAAGCAATGCATTTGGCACAGGATAGAGCAGGGTTTAGGGCTGTTGTACATGGGTTCGCTATGAGTTGCAAATGACTCGATAGCACATAACAAAAACAACAACATTCCGTGTTGCCTTTTGGAATCTTCTGTTCAGCTCTTTAGTATCTTGAATTCTTCCTTGTGCTTTGGCTTCTCTGTGCTCCAGTGCGATCTTCAGAGTTTCTTTAGACATCCATTTTTGTCTTTTTTTCTCTCTTCTGTCTTATGTGAGAGTTAGCTGTTACTGCACTCAATCCCATCAGTCTACATGTTTGTCTATGTGCACAGCAGATATGGGGTTACTCGTCTCTTCGGAAATGTTGGATAGTTGTTGAGGTCTAAAATTAAAAAGAAAACAGAAAAATTAATGTGCTTACACTGGTTGTAAGCATAAGTCTCAGTAAAATTAAGACAAAGATGAAGATTATTAGAGGTGTTGTTGTTGTTAAGTGCAGTTGAGTCACAGGCAACTCATAGCCACCCTATGAGGGAGAGTCCTAGATGCTTGGGTGCCTTTCTTCCTCTCTCCAGGTTGATAGGGTTTCCGGAGGCAAACTATTATGGAAGTGGATGCCACTCCTCCTTCCAAGATTAGAGGTGTAAATAAGACAAATATTTACCTTCAATCAAACATGCACTGTCCCATTGTCATCATTTTTCTCTTATGCAGGAAAAGAATGAAATGAAAACATGGTGTCTGACACATAGTAGGTACTCCATACATTACTCAACATATTAAACAATGATGTTGTTGTTATTGTTAAGGGCTGGCAAATTAGAACTGACTATAGCTGATCTTCTAGTGGATTTGCAGAGCCTGTAAACTATTTGGGAGGAGATTGCCCATCTTTCTTCCTCAGAGCAGCTGGTGTATTTAAACTGCCTGCTTTTGGGTTAGCAGCTCAACTCCTTACGCACTAGGTCACGAAAACAACAAGGACATGCACTTCAAATATAGCATTGATGCTGAATGGCATAAAAGAATAATTTTTATATAAAACTCTTGACAGGAAAAGGGAGTCTGGTGGCCTA
>NW_006399924.1:1381723-1383977 GCF_000299155.1 Elephantulus edwardii | reverse complement strand
TTGGTAGGGTGGAGGGACAGCGCAGGAGGGGAAGACCCTCTATGAGGTGGATTGATTCAGTGACTGGGGTAATCGGGATGGGTGTGTCAGAGACAGTGCGATTGGCACAGGAAAGAGCAGGGGTTAGGGCTGTTGTACAGAGGGTTGCTAAGAGTCGCAGACGACTCGACGGCACATAACAACAACAACATACTTTGGACATATTACTAGGAGAGGCTATTCACCGGAGAGAGACATCATCTATGGGAAGGTGGAGGAATGGTGAAAGAGGAAGACCGTCAACCAGATGGAATGACTCAGTGACTGCAGCAATGGGCTTAAGTGTGTCAGAGATTGTGAGGATGGCAGGGTTCAGAACTGTTGTTCACAGGGTTGCTATGACTTGTACTTGGCTCAGCAGCACCCAATAACAACAACAACAACATTGCTATCAAATCAGAACTGATTCATAGCTGACCCTCCAGCAGGTTTCCAGGGACTGTAAATTCTATGATACAAGACTATCTTTCTCCCTCAGAGGCACTATGGATTTAAACCACCTGTCATTTGTGGGTAGGAGTGAAATTCCCTTTGGACCAAGCCCCTGGAGCTCCCCGGAATAAGATAGTTAAATTTGTATTTTTAGGAAGATCAAGCTGAGGTTACTTGAAGTAGGTTCGAAGCTGAGGTTAATTGATAAATTGTTACAGAAACTCATCAACTAAACATGAAGCTAATCTTAGTGCAGAAGGTATAGGAGGGTGCATTGAGATTTGAGAGGTATTGTAAGACTTAATAAAATACCAGGGACGAGAAAGGGAAAGAGGAAAGGAGGATTCCCAGGTTTCTGACTTGGGTGACTGGATAGATGGTGGAACCATTAGCATTCATAGAAGATTGTTGTTATGGACCAGCTAGTTGAAACTGACTGACAGCTAACCCTCCGGGAGGTTTTCAGAGGCAGTAAATCACGCAGGATGAGATTCCTGATCTTTCTTCCATGGAGCAACTAAATAATTCTAATCACACACTTTTTTTTGGTGGTGGTTGTTTTTTTCTTTTATTAGTTTCCTTACAAAGTTAGTATACATTGTGTTTCACACTATTCTTCATTAACATTGTGTTTCATACAATCATTCTCATGCATTACGTTTTAGAAAATTAATCACCATTGGACCTTGCCCATCATTAGCCTGTCTTTCACCTGAATCCTTCCAATTTCCTCCCTCTCCCCAAACCCTCTCCCCCATCAAACTGTGAAACCTTGTGGTTTCACCCTTACCTAATCCTCACTCCTCCACTCCCATACCTTCCCCTCTTGAGCTATCATACATGTTTTAGTAGTTATCCTTCTATTTTTTTTATTACTTCACTATTTTTTTTGTGTGTACCATCAAATCAGATCTGACTGGTACAGGAGGATATTGTTCCTCTTTCTCTAGCAGAGCATCTGGTGGATTTGAACTGTGCACCTCTGAGCTTGCAGTTGCAGCTTCTTGCCACTAGGCCACCAGAGTTCACCGTAGTTATACTTCTATTTTTACAATAATGGTCTTATGCAGTATTTACCCTTATGAGACAGAGTTAGTTCACTCATCATAATGCTCTCCAGCCTCTCCCAAGTTATGCATTATTTTTCAAAATCATGCATTCTTGGGTTGGCAGCACGACATACCACTAGGGCCTCCAGAGCTTCCTCATAGAAAGCTAGATTGTTTTTGTTATGTGCTGTCAAGTTGCTTGCACCTCATAGTGACCCTATGTACAACAGCTCTAAACTCTACTCGGTCCTGTGCCAATCTTATTATCTCTGACACACTCAGTCACTGAAACAATCCACCTCCCAGAGGGCCCTCCCCTCCTGCGCCTGCCCTCCACCCTCCCAAGCATGTTGCCCGTCTCCAAGGACAGGTCCCTCCTTACAACATGTCCAAAGTATGTCAGACGAAGCCTCAGAATCCTTGCCTCCAAGGAGCAGCCTGGTTTAACCCTAACCAGGTTGAATCTGTTTGTTTTCTTAGCAGTCCATGGCACCTTCAGCACTCTTCTCCAACACCAAAGCTCAAAAGCATCAATTCTCCTTTTATCCTCCTTGGTCATTGTCCAGCTCTCTGACATGTAACAAGTGATTGCAAAGACCATGGCCTATATCAGATGCACCTTACTCTCCAGAGACACACCCTTGCTCTTCAGTACTTTAGAGAGGTCCCTAACAGCAGACTTTCCAATCACAATACATCTTTTAATTTCCTGGCTGCTGGTGCCAAGAGTGTTG
>NW_006399924.1:1379969-1381623 GCF_000299155.1 Elephantulus edwardii | reverse complement strand
CTATACAAAAAAATAATAACAACAACAATATGAAAACCTAGGAAAGGCTTACACATTGACAGAATCAATTTTGAAGGTTAATAAAATGAGGTGGGAGGGAGAGGGTACTAAAAAGTAATAAGCTGGTAAATTGGGTGAAAGGTAAGACAGTATAGAACCAGCATTTGCTGTTATTTCTGTTAGGTGCCCCTGAGTGGATGATGACTATGGACAACAGTTCTGAACCTGCTCTGTCCTGCGCCAACCTCACCATCTCTGATAGGCTCAAGCCCACTATTATAGTTGCTGTGGCAAACTATGTTGTTGAAAGTCTTCCTCTCTTTCTCTGACCCTCCACCTTTTCCAGGATTGTAAAAAAAATAAAAAATCTAAGTCACAATAGGACAAATACTGCATAGTGCCACTGTTGTAAAGCAGGACTGACATCAGAGTTGGGGGGGGGAAACTAAGGGGATAAATAATCTATACAGCATTGAAACAGATGAGGGAGAGAACTGTTTAGGAAGAATATATGATTTGGTATTATTGGTGTAAGAAGAATCCAGAATGAAAAGTGAATAGTGGAGTGGATTGGGCGGGGAATTGTATAACAATGAAAGATTTTTTTTTTTAACTTTTCAAAAAGAAAAGCGAACTGGGGGAAGGGGCACGCAGGGAGGAAAGTGTGCAACAATGAATGAATGGAAATAAAAAAAGTTCATGAAAATAAATTTTAAAAATAAAAAAGAAACATATTGTTGAATACTATGTCTCTAAGACAAATAAATATATTTTGAGAGTATATACTCTGAGAACAGAAAAAATTTTGCCCACATGTATTAGAGACAGATGGTTGTCTGCCCAGCCTAACAGTTTTAGATTGTGTGTGAGAATAGCCTCCCTTCATGCCCACTCTCTATTTCAAAGGTTATGGGTCTCAGGGGAATCTGACCTATGACAGGATTGGGCTTAGTTGGTTTAATTGAAGTTCCCTTGTAATTAGGAAATGAACTGACAGGTGACAGTGTTCTGGCTAATGGGATTGGAGTGGTGTCTAATGAGGGGAGACAGATGGCCCCCTTTCTCCCCAAGTTGCTGCATCTGGAGGTTACATTTGAAATTGTGGTAACTCTCTTGCTGCGGACCATCATCCTGAGGACAAACCCAACATTAAAGATAGCAAAGCAGAAATTGAAACAGTCTAGATCATTGATCATATCTTCCCATCAATGAGGCAGCCAAGTTTGGAGTCAGTTGTAATCCACGTTTGCATGTTTGTGTTGTTGTTCTGTATCATTGAGTCAGAAATGACTTCTACCTGACCCTCCAGGAGTATGACTTAAATGATATGCAAGCCATGTTGCTGTGTAGAATTGATTCTGACGTCATATTGCAGAAGAGTACTGAATATCCCATGGACAAAACAGGTATGGCTTGGAGAAGGTGCAGCCAGAGTGCTTGTTGGATGTAACGATGATAATAAAACTTCATCCTACATACTTTGGACTGCCAAGAAAACAAACAGATTCATCCTGGAGGGGGTTACTCCTTGGAGGCAAGGATTCTGGGGCTTCGTCTGACATACTTTGGTCATGTGGTAAGGAGAGACCGGTCCTTGGAGAGGGACATCATGCTTGGTAGGGTGGAGGGACAGCGCAGGAGGGGAAGACCCTCT
>NW_006399924.1:1356296-1377724 GCF_000299155.1 Elephantulus edwardii | reverse complement strand
AACAATCTCAATCTCTTCACCATCCATCCTGATGCTGCCAGTTGGTCCAGTGGTGAGAATCTTTGTCTTCTTGACATTGAGCCTCAATCCATATTGAAGGTCTCAGTCCTTGACCCTCAGCAGCAAGGATTTCAGGTCCTCCTCAGTTTCAGCAAGCAAGGTTGTCTCATCTGCATAACGCAGATTGTTGATAGATCTTCCACCAATCCTGATGCCGCATTTCTCCTCATAGAGCCCAGCCTCCCGGATGATCTGTTCAGGTTGAAAAGGTATGGAGACAGGTCACATCCCTGGCATACTCCCTAGATAGTAAAACAATTTTTGGGGAAATATTGTAGATACTGTAGATGGGCTCACCCTTCACTCAAATCCCAACCCTTTCCCCATGCACACATTTAATTTGGAAGTGGAAAAGACTTCCTGCTTACTTCTGGTTTTCCCTGAAGCCATGGTGTGTGGCACAGTTCCTATTAATGGAATTTATGTAGACGTCATCTGGGAGGCTTCTAGAAAAGCTTTGTTCTCCTTCTAAATGGGACAACTCATCACTGGCATTGCTTTTATTCTTTTTGTTAAATTCAGACACGAGCCCTGGAGCAGCAGCAAATTCTGTGACTATGAGGAAAGGCAGAGAGGATTGCAGACCTGAGACTCGGGGCTTTGTGAGCTATTGAACTAATCTAGAGGCCACTGATGTCAAGATTTTTCCTTCCATGAGAAAAGGAACTCTTTATGAATGCCTCATGCATTCTGTTACTTGCCACTGAAGATACTCCTAACTGGCACAAATTGTTGTTGTTTGCCACTGAGTCAGAATTGACCCATAGTTGACCCTTCAGGGGGATTTCAGAGGCAGTAAATCTCATGGGAGGAGATTGCCCATTCTTTTCTTCCACCAAACATCTAGTGGATTTGAACCACTTGTCTTTGAGATTAAAGCCACCAAAGTTCCCATACAGGAGGGATAATAAATTCTTTCTTTTGGATCTGACATGTTTCAGATTTGATAATGAATCTAGACAGAGTGGCCCAAGGCATGTGATTGAGATTCTGGAGAGAGATGAATCTGTAATTTACAGATTTATCTGCAAATGATGATAATGTAAGCCAGGGTCTTCAAACTTTTGCCCATACAACTTCTAAAATAATTGTGAAAAATTCTGTTCTCCCTTTACTTTCCCCACAGAATTAAAAATAGATTCAACATACAGAAAAGTCAAAAGAACAAGGCAGTTAACACTATGTTGTGCTGTTGTTGTTCATTGCCATTGAGTTGGAATTGACTCACAGCTCAGTTTTCAATGGGTTTTCAGAGGCTGTAAAACACATGGCAATCAACTGTCCATATTTCTCCTGTAAAGCAGTCGGTAAACTTGAACTGCTTGCCTTTGAGTTGGCAACACAAATCCTAATCCACTAGAGTTCCCTAGAAAGAAGACTGAAGAAGGATCAATGTCTTTAAATTGTGTTGTTGGCAATAACTATTGAAAATACCATAGAGTGTTTTCAAAACACTAAAAAAAACCCAAGCAAATCTGTCTTGGAGGAAATGCAAGCAGGGTGCTCCTTGGATACAAGGATGGTAAAACATCTCACATATTTTGAACTTGTTATCAGGAGGGCTTAGTACTCGGAAAAAGAGATCATGCTTGGAAACATAGAGGGTCAGTGAAAGAGAATACAACCTCAATGAGATAGATTGACACAGTGACGCCAACAATGGACTTGAGGCTGTCAGATTGTGAGGATGGCACAGGATAGGGCAAGGGTTAGATCAGTTGTTTACAGGGTTGTGGTAAATTGAAGTTGACTTGATGGTGTCTAACAACAGCATACACTTACATAATTATTTTTCTCCAAATAAATAGTTGTCTGATTGTTTAGCTCTACATCTGTCCACTTGTCAACTTATGCTATTTTTAGGCATTAGTTAAATTTTAGGCATCAATACATTTCATCCTTACATTAGTCAACATGCATGTTAGCAGTCACATTTTCTGTTTTGTTTTGGTAAAATTTAATTCATGGAAATGCACCCATATTGAGTTTATAAAAAGTCACCTGCCTCTTTAAACTCCTATGAAGGTATAGAACATTACTGTCACCCCAAATAATATCCTTATGTCCCTTCACAGTTAATTTATGACTACTCCTCATCTCGTGGAAGCACTCATATAGAAATTCTCCCCCACCCTACCACCACTATAGATTAGTTATAGATTATTTTGCCTGTTTAAAAACTCCATATAAAGGGACTCATGCTTATTTATCTTCACATATGTAAGTTGATATCTAAAGTTCTTGCAACCAATGGAATTGAAATATTAGCATGACTTGCTTCTTCCCATAATGCATCCAAAAATACATCAGCAAGATTTTCCTTAACAGGGTGGACAATTTTACATCTTTTCCCACTTAAACTTGTATTTCCTCCTACTTTTCCCACAAAATGCAATGCACTTAAATGCTTGAAATGTTTTCCCGAAATGTCTTGTTACATTTATATGTACAAAAACTACTGTGTTATAAAATAAATGAAAAGTTCCCCTGAGACGACAAGTTCTCAGTGTTAATTAATTTTATCTATGTTGAGTTATCACAACTAACAATTTTAGCATTGTTGATTAAAATAACAAATATAAATTTTAATAAAAACTCATTAAATAAGTAAGTCCACTGGAGGATTAGGTATGAGTTAATTCTGACTCAACAGTGCATAACAACAACAAATTTATTAAACAATTAAAATGTTTTTGGACCTACATCTCCTAGTAAGATTGGCGAGATTAGGATATTTTTTCACTAGTTCATGTATCCATGAGTGAATATGACTTATTACTTGAATGATATAGGACTCAGGATATCTCCATTATGCCAGTTACTGTGTCAGTCCATCTCATCCAGGGTCTTTCTCTTCTGCACTGATCCTCTACCCTTCCAAACATACTGTTCTTCTCAAAGGACTGGCCCCTCCTGACAATATGCTCAAAGTATGGGAGATAGACCTTAAAAACTCTTGCCTTCAAGGAGCCACTTGTTTTAATCCTCTTCACAACAGACCTTTTTGTTCTCTTTATAGTCCATGGCATATTCAATATTCTTCTCTAGAACCATAGCACAAAGCATTAATTCATCCTCTGTCATCCTTAGTCATTGCTCACCTCTCTAATGTATAATATAGCAAGTAACTGTGAGGACTATGGCTTTGATTAGGCACATCTTAGTCTCTAGACTGACATCGTTGCTCTTCAGTACTCTGGAAAGGTCCCTGACAGCAGACTTTCCTAATGCAAATCATCTTTTGATTTCCTGTCTGCTGATACCAAGAGTGCTGATTGTGGATTTCAGCAAGGTGAAATTGTTAACATTTTCAAACCCTTCTCCACCTTTCATGGTACTGCCACTTGACCCAGTGGTCAGAATCTTTGTTTTCTTGATTTTGAGCTTCAAATCCATATTGAAGATTACAGTCTTTGACCTGCAGCAAATACTTTCAGGTCCTCCTCAGTTCCTGCAAGCAAGGTTGTGTCATCTGCACAACACAGGTTGTTGCTGGCTCTCCCTCAAATCCTGATGCCACATTCCTCTTTACAAAGTCCAACCTGAATGATCTGTTCTGCATATAAATCGAAAAGGTATGAAGAAAGGACACATCCCTGATGCACTCCTTTCTTGATTTTGAACCATGCAGTATTTCCTTGCTCTGTTTTGGTAACTGCTTTCTGGTTTAAATATAGGTTTCATATGAGCACAATGAGTTGTTCTGGATTCCTCTTCTTCTCAATGTTGGCAACAATTTGTTGTGATCCACACAGTCAAGTGCCTTTGTATGGTCAATGAAACACAAATAGGCAGTCTTCTGGTACTCTCAACTTTTAGCCGATCTATCATTAACAACGTTTTATTGGTCAACTATTTTAATGATAATTTAGTTTGGCTGTTCTTCAATTTTATTCAAAACATAGAACTGAAACCTGTAATTTTATAAGAGCAGTTATTACCCATTTTATAGTCATTCATTCTTCTAACAGTGACCCAATTTTTCCAATTGGTTTCTCAAGAATTTTTACATCCCAGGGAAACGCACCATAATCAGATTCAGAATAGGTGCGAGGCAGCCTGTGATGCAGGCCTCCTTGGGGGGTGAAAATGTGTAAACACTCAGTTACTAAGTGGTCAGCTGTTCAACTCCACCATAGACTACTTAGAAGAAAGGCTTGATGATCTACTTCTAAGAAGTTGCATCGATGAAACCTTATGGAGTTCAGCTCTACTCTGCACACATGGGGTTGCCAGGTGCTGAAACCAACTTAGTGCTGACTGGTTCAGTTTATGAAGGAAGACAACTCAACCAAGATATGTCTCTGACAGACTGATTCTAAGAAGAAATATACACAGAAACCTTTCATAGTAGGGCTTTCTAAAAAGATTTCTTATAGCCCCAGGTATATATGACTATTTAATTATGAAGATGGGTAATATGGCCAGAAAGTGTAAAGTGCAGAGAACAGAAACTTAGAGTGACATTTTAAGAAGTGAGTAGAGGAGATACAACTCTTCAAAACCAGAAAAGAAGGAAGAAAACAAAAAATAAGTGACAGAGAGGTGTAGGGCGCAGCTTCCACAAAGAAGGTACGGCCACAGTGTCAGCTGCCTCAGCAGTGAAAGATAGAGTTGGCAGTATGGCAACTAGGTCATTGACAGTCTAAGTAAAAAGTGGAAGCAGAAGTTAAAAGGCAGTGAAGGAGTTGAACGAGCAGTGAGGAAGTCATAATTGGTTTTTGAAGAGGCTTAGCTATGTGGCAAGACATGATAGAGTAAGACTGGTGAAAATGTTTTCTTTTTCCTTCCTTCTTAAATGGGAAAGATTTGGGTGAATTTGTAGTCCTTGGGGGAAGGTGATTGTGAAGAGGGATAGAAAAAGAGGAAAAGCAAGAGCAAAGTCTGAAGAAATGGAATGGGCTGAGAGTAACAATGCTGGGGAGGGTTTACATGTGGAGGGGGGAGAAAAACAAGAAAGGGCGGAGTTGTAGAAAACAAATTTATGTTCAATATGTCTTTTTTGTAATATCTGAACTCTCTGAATCCAACTTTGAATGCCTGTTGATTTTAGCAGCTTGCTTCCTTGTCTATTATATAATTGAATTTCCCCTGTAAATTTTCCTGGAAACATTATATCTGCGATGGAATTATTTGAATTCTTATTGTTGTTGCCATTGAGTCGATTACCACTCAGAGTGATCCTATGAACAACAAATCTGAACATTCCCTATCCTGTGCCATCCTCACCAGCTCTGATATATTTGAGTCTTCCTCTACAAAGAATTTGCTTTGACTTCTGCTAAGCAGCTAATGCTATCAGCACTAGCACAGGGTTAATCCAGACAACAAACCCATTTGAAGCTGCCCTGTGGCTACAGACTCTCAGCAGAGCTTTTCCCCACCCTAGCACCAAGTTCGTACATGTACATTTCCTTGTTGTGCTCTTTTGTATGATGGGTTTTATTTAGTTGGCTTTCCCCCTTTCCCCTCCCTTTCCTCTTAATGCTGTTGTGGAATGACACCAGGTTTGGGTGGGGCCTCTAACACACCACACTCCTCACCTTAGTAAGACTTAAAGGCTTTCCTTCATGAACCTTTGCAGATGTCAAAGAGAAACTGAGGACAAAAGGTGGCTTGGTGCTTCTTATCTCCCAGAGTTCTTGCTTTTACATCATTTTAGTCTTTTTAGATGCATTTCTTTTTGTATGAGCTCATCAATGTGCTTAAAAATATCTTTAGATTTTATCTGATGTTTTAGTTTCCTTTCAGAAGACTGTTCCAAGCCTGGTCTACTGCTGGAAAAGAAACTATGGAGTGCATGTTGTCGCAGCTTTGGTTTTGATAAGCAGGACACAAGTAGCTTTCTGATGGCTGAGTTTGCGGCATGATAATCCCGTTGCCATGCAATGGTCACTGGAAAACAGTTTGTGGGCTCAGGATTTGTAAACCATTTTATCAAGATGTTCAGAGAAGGAAGGAAAGCTAGGGTCTGGGTTTGCTGATTACAAACCGTCTCCATGGTCACAAGCTGCTGGGCTCTCCTCTGACGATGTTTTCTTAGTGGCATTCAGGCGGCAACAACTTCCTTTCATCACTTTTCAAAGTGGAGAAAAGAAGAAGCATGTACCTGCTTGTGCATACATGTGTTATACAAGAGAAAGTTCTCTGGACTATGAAACAGATAAGGCAGTCAACTCATTGGACCCTGCTGCTGTAACAGAAATTCCACAAGCAGATGGCCTTAACAAGCAGAAATGTATTCTCTCACAGTTCAGGAGGCTGGAAGTCAAAAGTCACAGCACCAGATCTGGGAGAAAGCCCTGTTTCCTTTCAACATCTGTGGACTCAGTGTTTCCTGGAGATTTCCATCTGTCTTGGCATCAGTTTTTCGCTGGATCTAGGAGATTCTCAGCATAGGGACTCCCAGGTCTGAAGGGTATGTTCCACTCCTGGCTCTCCTGTCTTGAGGTTATGGAAGTCACTTTATCTCTCTTCACTTCTCTTATTTCTTGTAAGATATAAGGTGATGCAGATCACACCCCAAGGAAATTCCCCTTATATAAGATCAGTGCTGTGACCTGAGTGAGGGTATTACAGACTACCCTACTTTCCTCACAATTGACTGGGCACATCGACTCACATCATAGGGCATGACCCCCTCATTAAATAATTGCCAAATCATATCATTGCATAACTGAAAAAACACTGCAAATCACAACCCAGCCACATTTGACACTTCTTTTGGAGGACACAATTCAATGCATGACAGATCCTATGGGAACAACTTGCTCATTTTTTACTTTTATTTTTATCAGGAGCCATCTTATTCTGGGTTCTTCAGAGAAGTAAAACCTATGTAAACAGAACTATCAGAGAAAATGTAGTCAGTGCAAATGGAGATATTTACTTCAAGAAAATAGCTCATGCAGTTGTTGTTGTTAGTTGCCATCGAGTTGAGTATGATCCTTAGCAACTCTATGAACAACAGATCTGAAACCTGTCCTACTCTGTGCCGTCCTCACCACCTCTGGAATACTTGAGCTCGTTGCTGTAGTCACTGCATCAGTCCATCTCGCTGAGGTCTTCATCTCTTTCACTGACCCTTTGCAAGTATAACATCCATCTCCAAAGAATAGCTTCTCCTAGCAACATGCTCAAAATACATGAGTTGAAGCTGTGCTATTATTGCTTCAAGGAGCATGCTGGCTGCACTTTCCCCGAGACTTATCTATATGCTGTTTTGGTAGTACGTATTCAATGTTCTTCTCCAATATAATGCAAAAGTATCAATTCATCTGTCATCTTGTTTATTATCCACCTCTCAGATGTGTAGCAAGTGAATGAAAAGACCATGGCCTGAATCAGGCACACCTTAGTCTTCAAACAGACATCATTGCTCCTCAGTAGTTTGGAGAGGTCCCTGACAACACACTTCCCCAGTGAAATACATCTCCTGATTTCCTGACTACTGGTACCAGAGATTTTGACTGTGGATCCAAGTAAGATAAAATACTTTTTTTCAAAAAAAAACAAAATACTTTTTTTCCATCTAACATGATGTTGCCTGTTGGTCCAATGGTAATTTTTGTTTACTTGATATTGAGATGCAATCCACATTGAAGGCTGTAGTCTTTGACCTTCGGAAGCAAGCATTTAAAATCCACCTCACTTCCAGCAAGCAAGCTTGTATAATTTATATAACACAGGTTATTGATGCATCTTTCACAGGTCCTGATGCCATGTTCTTCTTAATAAAGAATTATTAATTTGTGAATGATATGCTTAGCATACAGATTGAATAGGTATAGAGAAAGGAGACAGCTTTGATGTACACTTTATTTTAAGCCACACAGTGTTCTATTGCTCTGTTCAGAGAGTAGCTTCTTGGTTCACATTTAGGTTTCATATGAGCACAACCAATGTAGTTATGGAGACTGACAAGTTCCAAATCAATGGGTCAAGTGATGATGACCTGGAGACCTCTGCAGGCTTATGGAATTATTGGTGCTCATGAATTAAAAATCTGCAGATTAGGTGGTAGACCAGATGCTTCAAACAAGCTTACGTTCCAAGAACTGGAGGTCAGGCAAAGTGAAGAATATGGAGAGATATTGAACTTCACCAGCATATCCATTTATACACTGGAGGCAAACCACACTCCAAATTGTTATGATTGTTGGTGCTACTGTGTTAGCTTCAACTCACGGTGATCCTATATACAACAGAGAGAGTCTTGCCGGATCTTGGGCCAGACTCAAAATTTCTGCTCTGCTTAAAAGCCCATTGTTGCAGTTACTGTGCCAATCCATCTTACTGAAGGTCTTTTTTTCTTTTGCTAAGCCTTTACCTTTGCAGCATACTGCCCTTCTCCAGGGACCAGCACCTCCTCATAACATGCCCAAAACACATGAGACAAAGTCTGTCCATTCTTGCCTCTAAGGGGCATTTTGGGTACACTTCCTCCAAATCAGATTTGATTGTTCTTTCAGCTGTCTGTCCCTGGGATACTCAATTATCTTTGTCATCAAGTCAAAGCCATCAATTATCATTTAGTCTTCCTTATGCATTGTCTAACTCTCAAATGCATATAGACTAATTGAAAATACTCTGGTTAATGCAGGCCCACCTTAGTATTTATACTGAAGTTCTTGTTTTCCACGGCAGGCCCTTGCTATCATTTGATTTCTTGACTGCTATTTTCATGGATATTGGTTGTGCATCCAGGTAAAATGAAATCCTTGACAATGTCAATCTTTTCTCTGTTTATCATGGTGTTGTTTATTGGTCCAGTTAAGAAGATTTTTGTTTTCTTGATGTATAATTAATAAACAAAAATTTGTTTTCTTGATCTTGAAGTATAATCTATGCAGAAAACGACTTTTTGAGTTATACATCTCCAAGGAAACTATTTTTTAAACTGATGAACTGATTCAATAATAGAAGTTCTTGTAATTCAATGAGGGGAATGTAGCTCCTTCAAGTCTAAATAATAATATTTATTATACACCATAAATTATTTTCATTTCATTGGCTCAGGACAGGGCAGGCTTCAGAGCTATTGTATGTAAGGTGGTTATGAATTGCAAGTGACTTGATGGCACATAACAACAACAACAACATTTCAGTTAGAAAATAGTTAAAAAGAAATTATAATAACCTGACAGAATTTTAATGTAATGTTTCTTGTTTCTAAGTTTCCACAGAGAACCTAAAGACTGAGTGTAAAATCATAAGTATTAAGTATCTTCAAATTCTAAATAAGATGCAAAATTATCTATGCAAATATTGAAAAGTTATTGAACAAGACCCAGTTCTGTTAACCAAGGTTGTCACCCATGACCTTGGCTTTATTAAGAAGGTTAAGAGACCATTAACAGAATGAAGAAGGAGAGTTAGTGTTATCCGCTGTGAAGAGAGGTGAGGGAGGAGGAGGGGTGAAGGAGAAGAAGGAGAGGTGAGGAAAAAGAATTAGAGATGAGGGATAAGATGCTTTCCCTTTCCTGACTTCAAACCAGATAAAAGGGTCTTTAAAAAAATACAGGTCATCTGGTGTTTAAAGAACAGAGGAACTGGTGTTTGACTTATACCTTGATATTTTCTCTGAGGGAAAACACAGAGAAAATACTGCAGGAGGTGTAGGACAGAATAGTTTAGAAACTCAAAAAAAAAAAAAAGAATAGTTTAGAAACTCAACTGTATGGTGAAAATGTTTATTTAATCCACTAATCTATTTACAGTATGACTACTGTGTGTTTTGGGTTGTAATTAACCCACCTACCTTCGTGGATGGGTAACCATTATGGTATCTGACACCACTATGGTATAGTGTTCAGCATCACAGCAACTCCAAGCTATTCAGTACAGCAAACAGACAAATTATTGCTGTATCTCTTAAAGAACAAATCCCTCACTGTGGGATTTTAAAGATACACCCTTTAGCAGGCCTCCACCCTTGGTCAAAAGTTCAGTGGACACCACTTTTTTGGGGGGGGGAACCAGTAACACACATCAAACACAACCCCAAAACTTCCCTTATGCGACCACCATCAAGACGCTAACAGCCAGCTCCTAGAGTGGTGACTCCAGGCTGGCCCTCAGACCCAATGCCTCACTACGGGATTTTACAGATACACCCTTTAGCAGGCCTCCACCTTTGGATGAACTTCCAGATTTATTCAAGTTGGGAAGCAGGGGTGGCATCCACTTCCTAAATCAGATGTCTCTGGAAATTATACACTCCGTAAATGTACAGAAATGATGTTATAGAACAGAGTTCAAGTCTTTTGTGTAGGGGTCACTATGAGTTGTATTTGACTTGATGACACTAAACCATTGCTAAATGAGACTAGTGCTATTATATCTGGAGGAACATTCTTTCACTTTGCACATCACTCTTTGTCAATGAGCTGTATGAAGTAACCTGGGTTGCTGTGATGCTGAACCTCGTACCATTGGGGTATCAAATACCATAACACACATTCAAACTGGGTTCAGGATAGTAGCAAAATGGCTACAGCACTTTTAGGCCATACACATGCTAAACATTCTTTCCTCACTAGCCAAAAAGAGTCAAATTGAAGGAATTTAAATCATGTTCATATATGCAGTCAGGAAAGTGATATTTTGATTAATGGTTTGTGTCAATCCAGGCCTATCCATGAAGGTTGTTGAATGCCATCAAGTCAAGCATGACTCATAGCGATTCTATGAACAAAAGACCTAATGTCATTCCATAACTATCATCATTTCTCCAAGTTCCTAGAGTTTCCAGAGGCATGTGGTTTAGGAAGTGGATGCCACTCCTGCTTCTAAACCTGTTTTACACCTGGGAGCTCCACAAAAACTCTCCACAGTGGGAAACCATTATGGTATTTGTAAACATTTTGTAAACAAATGTAGTAGAGTATAATGTAATAAGATGTGGTGTAATTACTTTCAATTTTTGGTTTTGTTTTTTTTTAAATTATACTAGTTTATTTACAAAATTAAAATACATTGTTTTCCAGACCAGATTCTTCCTGTAATTTCTTTCTATAATGCAATCTCACCAATAAAACTGGTGATGAAACCAATCAATCAATTGTAGCCATACTATAGATTGAGAGTGTATGCTAAATATGTTATCTTCTCAGTTATAATAATGCTAGAGTGGACAGAGAGGTACAGAGGGGGAGACAAATGCCAAAGAGCAAGAAGAAAAGCCACGGATCACTAGTGAATACCAGAGACTAGGTGAGAGGGTCACATGAGGAATCAACCCAGTTGACTTAGAGCTTCCAGAATTGTGAGGAAATAAGTTTCTGTCTTTTAAAGTGAACCACATATGGCACTTATGTTATTACAGCACTCAGCCTTCAAGACTTCTTCAGCTCCTAAGTCCTGTGATCTTGCCGTTCTGTTGTCCATCTCCTTTCTCTTTTTCATGCCACTTTTTCTATCCTCACTTTGCTGTATTTTGCTTACAGTATTGCAATAGTCATTGGAAACCAACTCCAAGTAAAACAAAAGCAGAACTCTACTTCATAGGAATCACTTTCAGCTAATGCTGATGGTTATTTCCTTTCCTCCCCACGATGCAGTTAAAGAGGGTCAGATGGTAGTAATACCACTAGGTTTTTCCAATGTCAAAGAGTTATCTTTGAAGGAGGCCAACACTCTTTCTGTGTGAAGTCCCAGATGCTCCAAGTATGTTTAGAGTTTAAAGAGGCAAGATTCCTTTATGCTGAGAGGGAACCAGAGAAGGCTTCAAAGAGGGGATGTTATCTAAGAGCTGGGTCTTAAATGATTTGTGTAGGTTGAAAGGCAGAGATGAGTAGTGATATAAACATGGAAGTGTCAATATGTTTGGAGGAATGATGAATTGTTCACTTGGGTAAAGTGCAGGTTTGTGAAAGGGGTATATTAGGTCCCAAGTACAGGCCTTAAAAAACAGACAGAAGCATGCTTCCCAACGTGTAATGGCTGTACAGAATGCATAAGATAGATTTTACATGTAATGCATGATGGACAATTAAGGGTTATGAGAAACATGTTTATATTAATGTGTGTTGAAAATCAGGAGAAAGATGGACAATTGAAAATATTCAAATTAGAATAATATTTCTTACAATATTCAAAGTAAAGAAAAGGAGAAAATTCAATGAATATTAAGAAAATAATAACATAGATTATTATAGCAACTTCTCATTGACCCTCCAGCAAGTTTTCGGAGGCAGTAAATTCCATGAGAGAAGATTTCTCATTTTTCTCCAGTAACACATGGTGCACAGATATGACAAAAACAATAAAAGAAATATGCAAGTAACAAGAAATGAAGAAATTTGACTGAGGAGTTAGGAATAGCTGAGAAGACATGTGCTAGAATATCAGAGTGGGGCTTCAGCACAAAGGTCAGTCTGAGAAACCAATCAAACTAAGCGCTTTGCCATCCTCTCAGTTCTGATTCTTGGTGACCCTCTACTAGATTTGGGAGGTTGTTAATCTTGATGCAAACTGCCTATTTCATCTCCCACTGAACAGCTTATGAATTTGAACCACCAGCCTTTTGACTATCTGCTTAACACTTAAATGAACTGCATAACCTGGGCTCTGTCAACCTGTGAAATGGGTTGAATTGGAAAAGTGTAGACCTAAGCAGGAGAGGAATTGCAGGCCAACAGTTGTATAAAATTAACAGCAGAAGTTCCCTCTTTCAAGAACCAATGCTGTCTTTCCTGTAATTGGCCCTTTATTTCTTTATTGTACTGATCGTAAATTCATCAGCTTGCCTCACATGGAAGTCACTTGCGGTGGAAGTGCCCACAATTGTTCTTTCTTCATTTCTGCTAAAGAAGCATCTTCTGATTTTGGCAGCAGCATCTTGAAGCTCTGGAACATTGTGCATAACAGTTTTATCTCTGGCTCCATTCCTTAGAATCAATACCACTCTTTTGGCACAGAAATCTTTTGTCTAAATGCAATGGAAGAAAGCTTCAGTCAAAAGGAGTGGGAGAAGGGAGACTGGTGCCAGTCTCCTGCCTCACAACAACACAAAGGACTCTGAGGTTGACTCCAGTGAAATTAGAGAGTTGTGGAGACAAACAAAGGCGCCATCTTCCACCCCACTCAAGTGCTCAATGCTTGAGCAACTTTATTCTTTTGCAAGGTCTACTTTTGTTGCAGCATTGCGGATTTCTTAAGACACTGCAACCCATGTTTGAAATAGTCTTCCTGTAAGAAATTATGTGTTGAATGAATATATTTTGAGCCACGCTTGTCTGTCAAGGAAGAAAACTACCATGTTATTCCAATGAATAGGTCGACTACAATGGGAGCAGCAGCTCTGGTCCCTGGTGCTTTCTCTCCACAAGTTCTCTCTGCCTGCAGGCAGATGCAATGATGTCTTTCTGTCTTTTTGTTGTGCATGGTCAGAATCTTGTCTTTAAGAAACATTTACCCTCCCACACATACTATTAATATTGGATGGATTAAATAGCTAAGCATTTGACTATCAGTTGATTACTGGTTGACAGTTTGAATCCACCTACAGCCACCATGGCAGACAAGCCTCGTGATCTGTTTCTGAAAGGCAAACCTTTGTCTTTGAACAACCACATGGAGTAGTTGTACTCTTCACACATGGGGCCACCTTGACTCAGAATAGACTTGACAGCACTAACATCTCTCTCTCTCTCTCTCCCATCTTATTACTGTCAAGTTAGAACTAACTTCTACTTGACCCTCCAGCAGGTTT
Source organism: Elephantulus edwardii (assembly GCF_000299155.1). Lineage (NCBI taxonomy): Eukaryota > Metazoa > Chordata > Mammalia > Macroscelidea > Macroscelididae > Elephantulus > Elephantulus edwardii. Next base: position 1,363,950 of record NW_006399924.1, on the reverse strand, counting down.
TCAAGGCTGTAAATTTATCAGGAGAAGTTTGTTCTTTCTCCTGAGGAGGTGAATTCAAATGGCTAATGAGGTGTGGTTTTTGGGTGGGCAGTCCAGCTTCCTATGGGCTAGAACACCAGAACATTTTAACATCACCAAAAATACATGTGCATATTTTTATACATAATACATTAATTATTAAAGGAGCTCTGGTAGCCTGATGGTAAGGAATTATATATACTATTGTTGAATACTGTCAAGTTGGAACTGACACATAGCTGACCCCCTAGAGGGTTTTCAGAGGCAGTAAATCACACAGAGATTGTCTGTCTTTCTCCCAAGGAGCAACTGGGCTTGTCTTCTGGAAGTACATCAGTCAGTGTCCTTCTATTTATAAGACTTCCACAACCCATTTTTTTAGTTTTGTGAGTTTTTTGTTTTTTTCTTTTCTTTCAGAAGAAGGGCACTAGGTCCTCTTTTCCAGTCTTAGTCTGGAAGCTCCACTGAAACCTGTCCACCATGGATGACTGCCACAGATTGAACTGTGCCCTTCAAAAATATGGATTTATGGCTGGACCATAAATCTCAATGTTTTAAATGCAGTATGCCAGTTATGTAATGATCTCGCATGATCTGATAAGCTAATCCATTGTAAAAGATTAAGGGTGATATGCTTAATGTGATGTAAGCTTTGATTTGCTCTAAGGAGATATGCTCTGGAGCGGGACCTATAACACCTTTATATTTTATGAGTTTTATGGAGAGAGAATTGAGTGTAGAGAGGCATCCACTACCACCAAGAAAGAGAAGTGGGTAGCACAGCACATCCTTGAGACTCAGGGCCCGGCACTGGACATCTGCTCAGTCGAAGTTATGTGAAGACACTTGGAGATCTCCAAGGCATGAGAGGCCCACAGATACTGATGGAGGCAAGGATCTTTCTCCAGAGCCAAAAGAGAGTGAAAGCCATCTCTTACAGCTGGCGCTCTGAATTTAGACTGCTAGCTTCCTAAACTCTGAGAGAAAATATTTGTTCGGTAAAGCCATCTACTTATGCATTTTCTATAATAGCAACCCTAGAAAACTAGTGCAGTGACCCAGCTGATATTGGAAATACTGATAGTGTAGCTTTCAGCATTACAGCAACATGCAAGCCATCACAGCACCTCAATCTGAAAGAGGAGCTGGTGGGGCTTTCTATATGTTAAATGTCTCTCTTTTCCATTGTATTCAAGTCACGTAGTTGATCTTCCATTGGGTTTTTGAGGCTGAATGGAAGATTGCCTATCTTTCTCTAGAAGAGATGTTGGATTAAAATAACCAGAGTGGGTTGGCATTTGAATTAGCAAAGCAACTCTACAGAACTCACTCCTTTAAATATAATATGTGTGTGTATGGAATGAACTATTGGGTGAAAACAGAATATCAAAAAGATGTTTATCTGTCTTTTATTGACCATATAAACCAGTTCAACTGTGTAGATCTTAACAAATCATGGATAATGTGGCAAAGAGTTGAAATTATAGAACACCTATTTGTGTAGAACTTACATATGCAAGAAAACATACAGGATAAAGTAACACTGTTGTTGTTGTTGTTGTTGTTGTTAGGTACTGTCAAGTTAAGTACAACTCAGAGTGATACTATGAACAACAGATCTGAATCATGTCCTATCCCATGCCATCCTCACAATCTCTGACACACTCGAGCCCATTGCTGTAGTCACTGTGAGTCTTCCTCTCTGTCATTGTCCCTCTCCCTTTCCAAACATGTGACACTTTTCAAGGAATAACCCATCACATGCCCAAAGTATGTGAGACAAAGCTTCGGCATCCTTTCCCCTAACGAGACTCTGGCTGCCACTTCTCTAAGCCATATCTCTTCTTTTGGCAGTACATGGAATATTCAGCACTCGTCTCCAACATTACAGTTCAAAGCCATCAATTCTTCTGTCATCCTTACTCATTGTCCAACTTTCAGAAACATAGCAAGTGACTGAACAGACTATGGCCCACATTAGGTGCACTTTAGTTGTTGTTGTTGTTGTTGTGTGCTGTGGAGTCACCTGTGACCTATAGTGACTCTATGTATAGCAGCGCTGAAGCCTGCCCTATCCTGAGTCATTCTCACTGACTCAGACACACCAACCCCCATTGCTCCAGTTACTGTATCAGTCCATCTCATCTGTAGTCTTCCTCTCCTGTGCTGTCCACTCCATCCTTCCAAACATGAAATCCTTCTCCAGGGAGTGATGTCTCCTGGCCTTGTGCCCAAAGTATGTAAGACAGAGCTTCAAAATCCTAGAGAAACTGGGTTTCACCCTCTCCATGACAGACCTATTTTCTTGTTGGTCTATGGTATGTTCAAGACTCTTCTTCAGCACCACAATTAGAAGGCATTGATTCTTCTTCTGTCATCCTTAGTCATTGTCTAACTCTCTGAAGCATAACAAGTAATTGTGAAGATCAAGGATTAGTAGTCTTAAATATGAATTGAAGCTTAACATCAAGAAGACAATAATTCTTACCACTGGGCCAGTTGGCAGAACCATGATAGATGGAGAAGAGTTTGGGATTGTTGACAATCATGGCTTTCTTGGGTCCACAATCAACACTCTTAATATCAGCAATCAGGAAATCAAAAGATTAATTACGTTGGGAAAATCTGTTGTCAGGGACCTCTCCAGAGTGCTGAAAAGCAATGATGTCAGTCTAGAGACTAAGGTGCGTCTAATCCAGGTCATGGTCTTCACACCTTAGTTACATGACTTAAAACCAGAAAAGATGTGCATCAGAATTATATCCTTCCACTATACTTATTCAAGGGAGCTCAGGTGGCCTAATGGCAAGAAGCTGTGCTGCAATCCTGAAGTTATATGGTTTGAGACCACCGGCTGATCTGGGGGAAAAGAATGGGCAGTCTCTTCCTGTGCAGTTAACTGCCCCTGAAAACCTGCTGGAGGGTCAGCTATGGGTTGGCTCTGATTCTATGGCACCCAACAACAACAACAACAACAACATACTTATTCAATCTATATGTTGAGCAAATAATTTAAGAAACTGGATGATGGGAAAAATACAGTGCTAAGAATGGAAAAAGACTCACCGACAACCTGTAATGTACACATGATACAACCTTGCTTGCAGAAAGCTAAGAGGACTTAAAGTGCTTATAGATGAAGATGACAGACTATGATCTTCAGTGTGGAATATAACCCAACAGCAGGAAAACAAAACCCCTCATAAATTCGTCAGTAAACAGCATCACAAATGGAGAAGAGGTTGAAGTTGTTAAGGATTTAATTTTACTTGAATCCCAAATCATTGTTCTTGGAAACGCTCCCCCTCCCATTGCCTGAGTCAGAACTGACTCATAGCTGACCCACGGCTGTTTCCAAGGCTGTAATTGTAAGGGAAGAGATTGACCAACTTTCTCTTGCATAATGACTATAAACGTGAACTCCCCAAGAGGTGTGGGCTCTGGGTTAAGAATGCAGCTTTCTATGGATTGTGCCAACAGAGCAGTAGTCATGAAATAAAACAAAGGTTTACAATGGCAAATGCAACTGTTGAAAACCTCTTTAGAGTCTTAGAAAGATGTTTCTTTAAGGACTAAGCTTTATTTGATCCAACCCATAGTATTTTCAATCACTGCACCTGGACATGAAAGCTGGGACATTAATAAGAAGGCTGAAGAAGTCCCAATGCACTTGAGTTTGTGAGTAAAGAATATTGATTGTAAAGACTTCCAGAAAGCAAACAAAGCTGTCTTGGAAGAAATACAGCCAGAATACTCCTTAGAAGTGAGCCTTAAAAAAAATAGAGACTTCACTTGCTTTGTTATCAAGATAGACCAGTCCCTGAGGGATATTATGCTTGGGAAAGTAAAAGGTTGTCAAAAAAAGAAAAGATACTTAACGAGATGGATTGACACAGCAGTTACAAGGATGGAGTCAAACAGCAACCGGCTGTGAGGATGGCACAGGGCCAGGAAGTGGTTTGTTTTGTTGTCTGTTATGAGTTAGAACTGACTTGATGGCACCTAGTAACAACAACATAGATGGGTATTTTATAGTAGGGGTTGTTGTTGCTCTTATGTGCCATTAAGTTGTCTGTGACTCATATTCACCCTACGTACAATGGCTCTGAACTCTGCTCTACCCTGAGCCAGTCTCGCTGTCTCTGACAGACTCATCCCCAAGTCCATCTCATCTGGGGTCTTGCTCTCCTGCGTTGTCCCTCTACCCTTCCAAGCATGATGTCATTCTCCAGGGACTGGTCCCTCCTGGCCACATGCCCAAAGTATGTGAGATGAAGCTTCAAAAACCAGGAGCAGCCTGGTTTCACTCTCTCTAGGATAAATCTCTTTTCTTGGTGGTCCATGGTATATTCAGTACTCTTCTCTAGCACCACAACTCAAAGGCATCAATTATTCTTCTGTCAGTCTTTGTCATTTTCCAGCTCTATAATGCATAGCGAGTAATTGCAAAGATCATGTCCTGAATCAGGTGCATCTTAGTCTCCAGACTGACATTGTTGCCCTTCAGCACTTTTGAAAGGTCCCTGACAATAACTTTCTCCAGAGCAATTTGTCTTTTTATTTGAGCTAAGCAAATAGAAATAGTTAACAGCCTCAATTTCTTCTCCATCTATAGTGGCACTGGCAATTGGCCCACTGGTGAGAATCTTCATCTTCTTGATGTTAAGCTTCAATTGATATTGAAGACCGACGTCCTTGACCTTCTGCAGCAAGTGCTTCAAGTCCTCCTCAGTTTCAATGAGCAAGGTTGTGTCATCTTCATAACATCAGTTGTTGATGAGTCTTCCTCCAATCCCAGTTGATTACTCTTCTTCATAAAGCCCAGCCTCCAGGATAATCTGTTCTGCATTGAGATTGTAAGTAGAAAATAATTTCCTTCTCTCTCACATTGATATTTCCTGTGCTGTTTCTCTCTAGGGGTGTATTTGGTTAGTGGTTGCTTTATCTCTCTAAATGCCACAGATTAATCAGAGAAGGATACCTGGTAGAGGGTTATATGATGTGGCATTATTAAATGTACTACTAGTTACACAAAATGCTAAGGAGCAAAGATGCCTGTTTAAAGACTAAGGTGTGCCTCATCAAAGCCATAGTACTAATATATATTCAAGGCAGTTGCTTCATATCTATGCGAAAGTTGCATCATGATTCAAGAAGCCCAAATAATTGATGCCTTTGAATTGTGGTGTTGGTGAAGAACATACCATGAACTGCCAAATAAAGAAACAAATCTGTCTGGGATGAAGTATAGTCAGTGCTGCTTAGGGTTGAGGATGGGGAAGCTTCATCTCACACGCTCTGGGCGTGTTGTCAGGAGGGACAAGGCCATGGAGAAAGATGCAATACTTTGGAGAGCATAGGGTCTGTGAGAGGAGGGTCCTTGATGAGATTAATTGACACAGAGACTGTAATAATGGACTTTAAGCATACTGGAGATTATAAAGGTGACACAGGACTGGGTAGGATTTCTTTTGTTGTGCCCGGGTCACATGAATCCAGGCTGGCCAGATAGCACCTAAAAACAACTGTTATACTAGAATCATTGGGCAGGGCAAATGGTCAATGCATTTGACTACTAAACAAAAGGCTAAAGGTTTGAGTTTGCCTAGAGGTATTTTAGGGAGTTCTGGTGGCCTGCTGCTAGGAGCTACCCTGCCATCCCAAAGGCTTATGGTTCAAATCCATTAGGGAAAAAGATGAGCAATCTCCTCCTATGCTGTTAAACGGCTTCTGCAAACTTGTTGGAGGGTCAGCTGTAAATCAGTTCTAACTTGATGGTGCACAACAACAGTTATCTTGGAAAAAAACTCCTGGAGAACTGAAAATGCAGCCATTGATAACCTCACAGTGCACTGTTCTATCTGAAACATGAGGTCACTGTGAGTTGCAAATGTCTTCATAACCACAGATTAGTTAATTGCTACTAGTTACACTGGTTCCATACCAAGAGTCAGATATGGGGTGAGGCTTCACACATGTTACCTCATACACTCCTCAGCCCTCAGCTGCTTATCATAAATATTAGCAGTTGAACCCACCGGCTATTCTTCCAAGAAAGACAAGGAAGTCTCCTTCTATAAAGATTACAGCTTTGGAAACCTTATTCTAACCTGTTCTCTCAGGTTGATATTACTTAGAATTGATTTAATTAAAAATCCTGGGTTTTGTGAAACTGATAATAATAGTTTTCTTCATTTGAGAGCAAAAACGAATCTAGAAGTAGTAGTTACGTAATTTATTTATGATCTCAGAGCTGGTTAATTGTCAAACGGGGGTTAAAATCGGAATCCACTGACTCCAAAGCCAGTGCTCTTCCTCAGGATCCACCCAGCTCCCTGTCATTGCCAATCCCTTCAGAGGCAGACTGATTTACCAAGTGCTATAAGAGCTCTAGTAAAGCTGACTGCTAACTGAAATGTCAACAGTTCAAATCGGCCTGCCTGGGATAAAAATGGGGAATCTCCTGTAAAGATTTACAGCATCTGAAATGCAATGAAGGGTTGCTATGAGTTGGAACCAACTATATGGTAGTGCTTTGGTTTTGGTGGGTACCACGTCGTAAAGGAGCTTTGGTGACATAGTGGTTAAAATGCTTTACTGCTGCCGTATTTGGAACCCAGCAACTTTAGAACTTTTGCGTCTGCTTTGCAAGAGAAAGATGTGATATTTTGCTTCTGTAAAGATTTACAGTGGAAACAGGGGGCAATTCCACCTTTCCCTATGTTGTTGTTATGTGCTATGAGAAGCCAAACTTTATACCAAATATTATATGAAAACCTTTGTTCAGGAATTGAAGGAATTACAGAATTAGGATTTCTCTTGTGGCAGATCTGAGAACATGAGCTGTTCCTTGCAGACAAGAGACAGCAAGGGGCCCCCTACAGAGGGAGTGTTACTTCCTGAGCTAGAGTTCACCCTGAGGCATCAAGGCAATCTTTAAGGGTAAACCAAATTCTTGCATTTGTGAACCCCTCCCTCCTGAGTCAAGCAGAAGGTTTTCAATAGAAAGAGCTTGACTTCATTTACACTGAATTCCCTTTGTGATTTACTTCCTGATAATTTTCACTAAAGATACAGAGAAGCTTGGGTTGGGGTCTTCAGTCCAGAACTGCTGGCACCCTGTTTCATGCTCTCTGCTCTATCTCATTCCTGGCTGTTTGTCTCATTATTAATAATTATAAAATTATTCCATTCTTTGGGACCCTTGGTCTGCAACAATGTGCCATTCAGTTGCCTGCTACTCTTAGCGACCATATGTACAATAATTCTGAGCCCTGCCCTGTCCTGAGCCAATCTCACCATCTTCGACAGACCTAATCCCATTTCTCTAGTCACTGAGCCAATCCATCTCATCCTGAGTCTTCCTTTCTTGTGGTGCTTCTCCACCCTTCTAAGCACGATGTCCTTCTCCAAGGACTGGACCTTCCTTGTGATATGGCCCAAGTATATAAGACGGAGCCTCCACTTCACCGAAGACAACATTCAGATGGCTAACAAGCACATGAAGAAATGCTCAAAATCCCTAGCCCTAAGAGAGATGCAAATTAAAATAACTATGAGATATCATCTCACCCCAGTCAAAATAGCAAAATTTAACAGAACAGCAAGCAATAAATGCTGGCGAGGTTGTGGAGAA
>NW_006399924.1:1346312-1355031 GCF_000299155.1 Elephantulus edwardii | reverse complement strand
GAGGGTGGAGAAAACAGTGCAACAATTAATGAATGAAAACCCAAAATCTCTGTAAATGTTCATCAAAACGAATAAAATTTAATAATAATAAAAAAAGATGGAACCTCAAAATCCTTGCCTCCAGGGAGCAGCTTTGTTTCACCCTCTCCAGGACAGTCCTATAGGATTGCTATTAGTGGGACTCCACTAGAAGACAAAGTGGACCATGTTGCTGGCCCTGTGCTAACAGATTCACATCTTTCTTGGTTAACATTCTCACTATCGCATTGTTTCTTAATGAGGAATTAGGGACAGATTGGTTTCCTGAACTTTTGCTCCTAGATATGGTATAAAAAATATCAACAAGCCACAGAAATTATTGTTGTCAAGTTGGAACTGACTCATAACTGACCCTCCAGAAGGTTTTCAGAGGCAGTAGTAAATAATTCAGAAGGAGATTGCCCATCCTTCTCCCTCAGAATATCTGGTGGAATTGAACCATGGAAGTTCAGGATTGCAGTGCAGCTTCTTACCACGAGGCCACCAGAGCTCTCTAAGGAAACCTAGACAGATGAAAAACCCATATACTTAAAGGTATTGAAGCTTTGTGGAGGCAACTAATCAAATCTATTCCTTGCCATTTTCATCCCTGGGGGCATTTGTTTGTTCTGAGCATGTTTGCAGGCTGATGTGGGGGAGGTGAGACTCCACGGAGGGGAAGAAAGACTAGTGAGTCTTGGTGATTTGAAACTGGAGCAGCCCCAAAGGCAAGGCTGGTTGTCCCTACAAGACATTTGCTGAAGTTCTGGGAAAGCTAATAATAAGACTCAGTTCCTTGGGATTTAACGTTGGCTAAATCTGGGTCTGAATTTCCTGGATGACAAGCCAGTTTTATTTTGAGTTTCTTTCCTGGGGTTCTACACGCTCTAGGGATCTTCTGCCAATCTCTTCCCTTTGGCATCTACACTCCACTTTAGCGAGTCTGCAGGTTCTGAGCTAGTGACTTTTCTCAGACATTGGCGCCGCCTGCTGTCAGAGCCTTGAGCTGCAATTTCAGCCTCAATTTGCAATTCTGAAGGACTTCTACAGGTAAAGCTTTGAAGATGTGGAAGATAACATCAAAAGAAGATGTAATTAGGACAGATCTTATGGGCACCTGAAAAAATGAGATGACAGTGGGCATAGGCTTTATAAAACAAAGACTATAGACTTTATAAAGTGACCAACTTTATAAAACAAAGTGTATGGGAATGATCATATGAAACACAATGTGTGAATTGTTAAACAGAATGTTTACGAATTTTGTACGCAAATCAATATAAAATTTAAGAAAGATTAAAAAAGAGAATGGAAAGAATACACAGAATCCCTGTATCAAAAGGATTGGTCAACACTGAACAATAATTACAGGATGTAATATATAATCAAGAACCAAAAGTCCTATTTTAAGTCATATTTGAACTGGTGGCCTAGTGGTAAGAAGTCATGCTGCAATCCTGAAGGCACACTTTTTGCAGTGCCTGCTCCATGGGAGAGGGATGGACAGTCTCCTCCTGTGAGATTAACTGCCTCTAAGGACGCACTGGACAGTCAGCTATGAGTTGGTTCTGACTCAATAGAATACAACAACAACAACATTTGAAGTTGAAGGCATTGGCAAAAATAAGGCTCTAAGAATTAATGGAACTGAGGTATTTAAGCCAAAAGATGCAACCCTGGACAATGTGCTTACTTGTCCAGGCCAAGAAACTTGGAAGACATATCTCTGGCCAATGGACTGCGAGTGATTAATATTTGTGCCTGTTTTTTTAAAAAATGTGATCCAACAGAATTTGGAAATTAAGTGAAATCTTACTGAAGAGAATGAAAAAAACAGCTGGAGTAATAGATAAACAGGGAAGTGTCAGAAATTAAAGTTGGAATCAGAAGAGGCCATGGAATGAGGGATATCATTGCTGATATCTGATGGATCTTGGCTGAAAGCAGAGAATACTGGAGACATGTTTACTGGTGTTCTATTAATTATGAAAGAGGTTTGAGTATCATAACAAATTATGGATAACATTGAGAACAATGAGTTTCTAGGACACTTAAGTGTATTCTTGTGGAACCTGTATATGAGCAAAGAAGCAGTCCTTTGAACAGAACAAGGGAATACTGTATGGTTTAAATCAGAAAAGATGTACACCAAATTTGAATCCTTTCATCAATCTTTAATATGTATACTGAGCAAACACTTCAAGAAGCTGGACTAAATGAAGAAGAATGTGGCATCTGGTTTAGAGGATGATTCATTAATTACCTACATTATACAGATGACACAATCTTGCCTGCACAATGTGAAGAGGTCTTGAAGCATGCACATGATCTTCAAAAAGATCCTAGCCGACTGTGTTCAGTATGGATTACATCTTAATAATATTAAGACAACAAAAGTCTTCATAAATAGACAAATAAGCAACATCATGGTAGATGGAGAAAACATTAAGGTTGTCAAGGCTTACATTTTACTTATGTTCAAAGTCAACAAATGAATGGAAGCAGCAGCCAAGGAATCAGATATATTGCAATTATGCAGCACTGAAAAACAATACACTTGTAAAACACCAAAAACCATGGATGAGTTCTGGAAGTCAGTATACTGACTGAAAAATCTAAGTCACAGAGGGACAAATACTGTATAAGATCTCAGTTATAATAATAGGATCGATGTGGGGAGGTGGGAGGAGAGCAGGAAAAGAATGGATAGATAATGAACACTGCACCGAAATGGGTGAAAGGAAGGACAGTCAGAAAGGAATGGATGATTAGAAATTATGTGCATGACAATTAACATCCTGGAATAGGACAAACATTACAAAGAGAATTGGGTGAGGGGAATAGAAGAAAATGTATATGAATAGGTGAATGAAAACCAATCTCTTTGTGAACTTGTACTAAAAAAGAAGATATAATGTGTTGGGAAAATCTGCTATCAAGGACCTCTTTAAAGTGTTAAAGAAAACAAAATTGCTAAAAAGCAAGGATATCTGTTTAAAGACTAAGGTGTGCCTAACTTAAACCATGATATTTATAACTGTTTCATATGCACATGAAAGTTGGACAATGAATAAAGAAGACAAAAGAAAAATTGATGACTTTGATTTGTGTTGTTGGTGAAAAGTGTTGAAGACTACCACAAACGTAAATAAATCTATGTAGAAAGAAGTGCAACCAGAGTGCTCCTTATAGGCAAGGACAGAAGGACTTCATTTCACATACTTGGGGCATTTTATCAGGAAGGATGAGTTCTTCGAAAAGAGCATAATTTTTGGGAAAGTAGAGAAGTTGGATAATGAGAGGAAAACCCTATGTCAGATGGACTGATCTGGTGACTGCAACAGTGGACACAGGCCTAACAGATACTGTGAGAATGGGGGAGAATCAGGTGAGGAGTAGGAATTGACTTTATGGCACCTAACAACAACAAGTTGTCATATAATAACTTTGCACAGACTTGCATGTGTGGATACTATTCTCCCAGGCAGAGTCAAGGATTTAACTCAACCAATTTCCAAAGCCTGAGATTTTTGTCTCGGTGATCTCCTCTGCCCTTGCGTTTTAACTATTCGGAGAAGTAGGTACTTTCAGCTGCAATATTCTCATTTATAAATTGGAGTCTACAGTACTCAATTCATAGGGTTGTTTGTGTGTACACAAACTGTGTACAGTGAGGCAATTTGTAAAGTACTTCACATCACTGGCACAGTGTTATTCATGGTCAGTAGTTGTGTGCTGTCAAGGTCAGAATTGACTCATACCTGACCCTCCAGCAGGCTTTCAGAATCAGTGAATAAATAGCATATGGTGGGGCGGTGGGGGGGTGGGAATTGCCCATCATTCTCTCTGGTAGATTTGAACTGCTTGTTTTTGGGTTGGCAGTGCAACGCCCTACCACTAGGCCACCAGAACTCCCTGGTCAGGAGTAGCGATAAAACAGAACCACAAACTCTATTGCTCTTAAGTCAATTCTGACTCATGATATTGGGTTTTCTAAGGCTCTAATGCTTTATAGGAAAGAGAAGGTCTCATTTTTCTCCGAAGGGCAGCTAGTAGATTTGAATCACTGATCTACATATAAACCACTACCACGGGGCTCCCCAGAAGTGATAATTGTAGTGATAATTGCTGTTGGTCAAGGCCGCCCCAGGACCTTTAGAGAGCTCCTCAGGTCTGGCAGCACTTGGTGTCTCCCCCAGCAGTGGTGAGGGCTCAGGAAGAAGGTGTGAGGGGGAAGAGGTGCTCAGCAGTCCCAGACTCTCCAGTTGTTATTGGCAGTGCTCAGGCTCATGTTTGAGTCTCTGAAAAACTTTCTTTTTGAAGGCTGGATCTTGGTTCCATCTTAGAAGGAGAAACATCCTATCTCCTCTTCTCACTTAGCTTGAGGTCTTTTACAAGTAGAGAACAGTAGAGAACACAAAATTGTTCTTGCCTCAGCAGCTTTGTGAACCTTGTTGTCTGACGGAGGGGCTGGGACCATTCCCCAGGATGTGGTGGGTGCTGTGCTGAGGCAGTATGTGAGGGGGGACAGACGCGTGCCCATGGACTTTCTGGTGTAAGGGCCCTCAGGTTCCTCAGAAGAGGCAGCCTCCCTCTGGCCTCACTTGCCCACTGACATGGGAGCAAAGAACTTTGGAATCTGTGATTTCAGCTCAGGGTGGTATCATTTTTTGTTTTCGGCTTCCACAGAGCTCATGTTCCCAGGTTCCCAGCACCCATAGTAGGAGCAGTCTTTCTGAGGTTTCCTTTCTAGCAACAAAAACTCCCAGTCACTTGTCATTTTGAGAGTACACACTGTCCCCTGGGCACCCATCTGCATTCCCTGATCTGGGCTGTGATCCACTTCTCCCCAGTGTTCTCTGGAAGGCTGAAGTGAAGGCAGCTGTCAACCACCTGGACCTACATTTCCCCTAGGGTCCCAGATTTGGCCTATGCCACAGGGCAGGAGGATGGGTCAGAGTCTGAGGCACTCCAGGTGGCCTTTTGTAATTTAGGGCGGCTGGTTATCCCAGCAGCATCTGCTGCCCGAGAGCAACCCTGTATTTTCACTGTCTTCACCATCCTGACCCTGTGACTTTTTCAACCTGTTCACCTGTTTCCTCATACAATGGACTTAGGTCTGGGCCATGTGACTTAGTTTTGTTCTATAGACGCCCAGTTAAATCTGAATTTTAGATCTGTAAGAAGCTCTAGTGGCCTAGCGGCAAGAAGCTGCTCTGCAATCCTGAAGGCATGTTGCTCGAGGTCACCAGCTGCTCCGTGGGAGAGGGATAGGCAGTCTCCTCCAGCAGTAGGAGGGGTGCGGGCAGGGGGAGGGATTGTGTACCAGGGAGGGAGTGTTTCTTTTACTTTTAAAAGAGAGCAGCGAACTGGGGTGGGGGGGGGGGGGGATGGAGGGGGAGAGAAATGCAGCAATGAATGAATGGAAATCCAAAATCTCTGTAAATGTTCATTAAAATTATTAAAAAGGGGAAAAAAGCCCTAAAAAAAGAAAAAAACAAATTATATAAACATGGAATATTTTTATCAAAATCCCGCTTATACCAATATAGTGACTCTGTAGATGGTCATATATATAAGATTTAAGAAATTATATTACTTAACAACCAAAACAATAAAACTTTCAAGTCACAAGATAGAAAAAAAAAGATTAATCACCTCTGAAAACCTCTGGAGGGTCAGCTGTGGGTCAGCTCCGACACTATGGTACTCAACAGCAAGGAGGGAATGCATTTTTGTATGCCTCATTTACTATTCAGTACTAGGAGATTACTGGTTGTTTATCTGAAATGTTAACTTAATGGAGTGCCTGTATTTTGAACTTCTAAATCTGGTCGATCTGCCTCATCAGAGGGACCTCTTGGTGCTCAGGAATTCTCTGACTTCCGTAGTGGGACTCCTTCACAACAGGGCAGTTGTCTCACTGTTTAGATTAGCTGATTCTCATAGGCACCATCTATCATGTCTTTGTGTTGCTGGGAGCACCTCAAAGGTGATCCTGTGTGGTGGGGTCAGTCAACAACTGTGATGCTGTGAGGCCCTGCTGTGTGCACAAGTGAGGGTCTGGGGCTACAACATTCTTGTGGGCTGGGCATGCTGCATGTGGTGAGCTATTTGGTTGTGGTGTTTCATATCCTGGCAAGGAAATATGTGTCTGATGCTGTCTGCTTGCTGGAGGGGTCACATTTCCTGAAGTGGTGATCTGCTGGTGAAGAGGCAAGGAAGGCGTGAGAGGAAATTCTGTGGAGCACAAGGTCACAGATACCAAGATGTTTGCCTCAAGCTAAGTAGGCTTCCTGTGGGTGCTTTTCAGGACCTCATCATTGTCATTGAGTACTATTGAGAGGAATCAACTCAACTGACCCTCTTTGGACGAGTAGGCAGACGTCAGAACAGAGTAAGGAAACACTTCATGGTTTAAAATCAGGAAGGGTGGGCATTAGGGATGTGTCCTGTCTCCATACCTTTTCAATCTGTATGCAGAACTGATCACTGAAGAGGCTGGATTCTATGAGGAGGAATGTGGCATCAGGATTGGAGGAAGACTCATCAACAACCTGTGTTATGCAGACAACCTCGCTTGCTAAAACTGAGGAGGGCCTGAAGCATTTGCTGCAGAGGTTCAAGGATTATAATTTGCAATGTGGATTGAAGCTTAACATTAAGAAGATCCTGATCATTTTCACAATTAATACTCTTGGCACCAACAGTCAGGAAATCAAAAGATGAATTGCATTGGGAAAATCTGCTGTCAGGGAAATCTCCAGAGTGCTGAAGAGCAAGGATGGCAGAATAGAGACTAAGGCGCACCTGATCCAGGCCAAGATCTTCAAAATTACTTGCTATGTATCAGAGAGCTGGGCAATGACCAAGGATGACAGAAGAAGAATTGATGTCTTTGAGTTGTGTTGCTGGAGAAGAGTATTAAACATAAAATGGACGACCAAAAGAACAAACAGATCTGTCCTGGAGTCAGTGAAACCAAATTGCTTCCTGGAGGCAAGGATTTTGAGACTCTGTTGCATATACTTTGAGCATGTAGCCATGAGGGGTCAGTCTTCGCAGAAGAATATCATGATTGGAAGAGTGAAGGGACAGCACAGGAGAGGAAGACTCTGGATGAGCTGGATTGATACAGTAACTCAGGTAATGAAAGCAGGCATGTCAGAGACCGTGCAATTGGCTCAGGATAGAGCAGGGTTCAGAGCTATTGTGCATAGTGCAACTATGAGTTTTGTCAACTCCACAACACATAACAATAACAACAAAGCAGATGACAGGAGATTGCCCATCTTTATCCACCAGAGCAACTGCTGGATTCATATCACATACCTCTGGGCTGGCTGGGCAATTTCTCACCATTAAGCCAACAGAGCTCTCTTTACAGGGCATAGAACTTCATTTTTTGCCTCTTGCAGCTTAAAGTATGGGATGAGGGGTAGACCTGGACTCTTTTCTTGTGACTGCAGGACTTTGAGTTTCCTGGCTTGTACAACACCTCAGAATATTTCTGGCTTGTACAACATCTCAGAATTTTCTGAGGTGTACAAGCCAGGAAACTTAAAGTCCATTAGGCACAAAAAAGGAGTCCAGGTTTAGCCCTCAATCTACCAAAAAACAACTGGAGTAAGTACATTGACAGAGAACTGCCTGAAATACAAGCTGGATTTAGGAGAGGCCGTGGCACTAGGAACATCATTGTCAATGTCAGATAAATCTTGACTAAAGCAAAGAGTACCAAAAGAATGCCTATCTGTGTTTTATTGACTATGCAAAGGCTTTTGACTGTGTGGATGACAACAAATTGTGGCTAACTCTGAGAAGAATGGGAATCCCAGAACACTTGATTATGCTCATGGCAAATCTATACTTGGACCAGGAAGCAGTCATCAGAACAGAGCAAGGAAACACAGTATGGTTCAAAGGAAAGGAGTGTTTCAAGGATGTGTCCTTTATCCATACCTTTTATAATCTGTATGCAGAAGAGACCATTTGGGAGACTGGACTTTATGAGGAGGAATGTGGCATCAAGATTGGAGGAAAATTAATTGACAACCTGTGTTATGCACATGATACAACCATGCTTACCAAAACTGGGGAGGGCCTGAAGTGTTTACTGCAGAAGGTCAAGGACTGCAGTCTTGAATATGGATTGTAGCTCAACATCAAGAAAACGGCTTCTCACCACTGAACCAATTGGAAACGTCATAAGAAGTGGAGAAAAGATTGATAATGTTAATAATTTCATCTTAATTGGATCCACAATCAACACTCTAGGCACTAGCAGTCAGGAGATCAAAACACGAGTTACAATTTTAATGAAAGTTTACAGAAGAGTTGGATTTTAATTCATCCATTGTTGCACATTTTTACCACCTCTTTTCCCTTTCTTCTCCCTCAGTTAACTTTTTTTTTGAAAAAAATAAATTGTTTGGGGGTTTTTTTAAAAAGTCATTCATTGTTGCACAATTAACTCCCTCTCTTCCTACCCCCAGTCCTGTTTGCAATATACCTCTTATTCAGGGCTATTGTTGTACATATAATGCCTAATCATATGTTCCTTTTAAACCATTTTTTTCCTTCATCTATTCCAGTACAATGTTCTTTATCTATCTACTCTTAGCCTACTCTTCTCCCAAACCCTCAAGTCAGACCTGCTTTTTAACAGCAGTGTTATGCAGTATTTGTCCTTTAGTGACTA
>NW_006399924.1:1339397-1345748 GCF_000299155.1 Elephantulus edwardii | reverse complement strand
GAGAGGAAGATCCTGGATGAGATGGATTGACCCAGTGACTTGGGTAATGAAAGCAGGTGTGTCAGAGACAGTGGGATTGGCTCAGGATAGAGCAGGGTTCAGAGATATTGTTCATAGGGTTGCTATGAGTCCTAGTTGACTTGATGTCATGTAACGTAACTACACCACCACCATATTGTTAGAAAGATGAGGAAATGGGTGCTCAAAGATAAAACCTGACCAGCACTTAAGACCACGAAGGCAGGACTTGATATCAGCATGCGGCTCTTCTGTCCCTCAGTCCAGTGCTGTCCTTGGAGATGTGGCAGAGGAGGGAAGTGGCAAAGGAGGCTGATTCTAGGGAGGTGGCTTACCAAGCCTCACGTTCTGGCAGCAGCTACTGATATTGCTTCTGTTCTCAGCAGACATGACAGAAAGTGTCAAAGCCAAATATTCACTGGAGGCAAAGTTTGAACACTTCAAACAAGATTTTGTGAACCATGCAGTGGAGGAACTCGAGACTTTGAGAAATCCCTGCAGGTGACACACAGATAGCATGGTTAATCTTGAAAAGATAGACAGGGTGCCTTCTGTTGTTTATGTTTTGAAATTTTCCTTTCTTTTCCTTCTCCATTAAGAGAATAGACATTTTAACCTGGGGTCACGAAGCAAAGGAGGTGCCTAGAAACCTGTGATCAGTTGGTTAACAGTTTCTAGATCCAAACATTGTCTATGGACTCAAACAAGCTGTCCCTTCCTCTCTCTTCTCCTCCACTTCATTCTCACACTTATCCTTAGGAGGGTCTGTGCAGAGGGGCACTTCACTCCAGGGACCAGTTGTCTTAGAGGCAAGAAGCCACTACTTGTCCCTTGCTTCAGCAGGGCCCATTGACAAAAGCACAGCCTTTCTGCCTCAGCCTGAGAAATCCTTTCGCACACCCATCACTTACGCTATCATCCTTTTCGCTACTTTTAAAGTGCCTGAGTGCCCCTTACTCCCTTTTGTCAAGACTTGCCTGTGTTCTTCAACAGGGGAGGGCTACTCCAGACCAATGGTATTTGGGAACTGCAATCCCTTCCCTTGGGCTTTTTTAACTTCCCCCCACCTTTTGCCCACCTGACAGTGTCAGGAATGATTAATGGTGCCATCTCTCATTACATTGCCACAGGGCAGAAGGTGAAGAGGCTAAAAGAAAGAGAGAGGGGCCCCAGCTAGGGGTGAGTGGGCTCATCTTTCTGGAGGGAATGGAGATCCTATGTTATAACCTGAATTCTATATGCAGAGCCCTTGTGGTCAATAAAATAAGTTTTAACATTTTTTTTTACTTAATAAGGAAGTTTTAGAAAGAATTACCTCAGCATTGATATGAAAAGAAGAATTTCTTCTTAAACAAGACACACACAAATGATCATAACTTAGATTATATGCAAAGAAAGAATTTCTGCTTATCAAATATCTTGGAGACAAGTTGCAAAAGACAGAAGGTATTTGGGCTGCATGTGACTAACAAAAGATTAGTATTAAGAATATATATTGACAAATACAATGCAAGAGACTGCAAAAATGGCCTTGAGATAGGGCAAGGGTTAGCTCTGTTCATAGAATCACTACAAGTCAGAGTCAACTCCATGGCACCTAACCACAACAACTGAATAAAAAGAGGACAAACAGCCTGGTAGGACAATGGGTAAAAGTCATGATCAAAGATTTCAGGAGTGGCCAGTTCCTGAATAAGGACATTATACTGGGAAAAATGAGTGGTACTATGACTACATTTATGGGCTTAAATACAGTTGTTTTTGTTGTTGTTGTTTTTAGATAACTTATGGGAAAACATAGCACAGGGTTTATTCTGTTTTACATAGAATTGCTGTGATTCAGAGGCAACTTGACAGCACTTAGTAACAATAATCATTATGTGGAGAGGTATTCATACACGTATGCTTAAGGAAATGTGTAAGGATTTTCACAGAAGTAATGTTCACAATAGGGGGGAAAGGCAATAACCCACATGCCCAGGTATAAACCTTTCAAGTTATATTATTTAGGTATGAAGGAGCTCTGGTGGTCTAGTGGTGACGAGTTGTGCTGCCATCCAAAAGTACACGGTTCAAATACATCAGCCTTACCATGGGAAGAAGATGTAAATTTGCTTCTGCAAACTCATTGGAGTGTCAGCTATATCAATTTTGACTTGGTGGCACAGAACAACAACAACAATTTAGTTATGTATTCCAGTTACGTATTGGTGTATATTTCAAAACAAGCCATTTCAAAACTTAGGGGCTTAAAACTACAACCACCATTTCTCAATCTTTCAAGGTTTCTGTAGTTCAGAAATTTGGACAAGACATAAAAGGGAAGTTTTTTTCCTTCTCCACAATGATGAGAAACTCTGCTAAGAAAATTAAGAGGTTGAGAGTAAATCAGCAATGGGGATCTAGAGTTATTTGCAGACATCAACAGTCACATCATATACTGTGGTTGATGTTGACGGTCAGAGCTTCTCTGGGCTGTTGGCCAGAAAACCTACATGTGGCGTCTGCATGTGCATCCCATGTGAGCTAGTTCAGGCTTTCTCACAGTGTGATGGCTGAGTTCCAAGAGTAAGTGCCTCTGAAGAGCAAGGCAGGCATGCAGGGCACTTCTATGATTTAACTTTGGAAACGATACAGCATTACTTCTACTTTACTATATTGATTGAGACAGACACACAGGTCGATGTAGGTTCAAGAGGATAAGACACATAATTCACCTCTCTGTGGGAAGAATATCAAGGTAATATTGTAAGAAAAGCATGTAGAATGAAAGACATTGTTGTGACTGTCTTAGTAAAATACAATCTGCGCTTACCCTTTTCCATCAAGTTTTCCAGGGCTTATTCCACTGTGGCATGTTCTTGAAATCAGGTGCAGATATGAATGAAGTTCCAGGTGTGGTCTTTTAAGGACTCCAAAGTTTAACCCATCTCCCAAAGAATTGTCATTATGTTACCTGTTTGTTTTTTCCGTGAAAACAATCTATTCATGAGACTTTATTTGATCTGATTCTCTTCACTCAGTATTGGCCAATTCTTTTTGCTACAGTCATTCTGTGTGTTCCCTCCATCTTCTTTTGATGCTTCTTTGATTGTTCAAGATTTTGCTTATCGCATCTCTAAGTATTGCAACTAGAGGACTGAATTTGTTTTTCAGTTCTTCCTGCCTGAGAATTGCTGAGTGAGTTCTTCTCTTTTTGGTGTCTAATTCAGTTCTCTGCACATTCCATCATTCCATTTGCATATCTTCTGGAACTGTCCTTTGAAATAATCTGTTCAGTTTTTTTACTTAAGCATTTCTTTCCTTTGTTTCGACTTTTTGGCACTCTAGTCCAATTTTCAGTCTCTTCTCACATTTATTTTGGTGTTTTATTTATCCTCTGTTTTTGTAATGATATTTTGTTCTCTTTGTGGATTGTATCTTTGATGTCATCCCACAACCCAATCTTCAATCATTGGTGTCCAATATTTCAAACTTATTTTTAAAACAATTTTTAAATTCAGGTGGGATAGACTCAAAGTTGTACTTTTGTTCTTATGGACTTGTTCTAATTTTCTTCAGTCTCACTTTGAACTTTCTGGGTAAGGAGCAGATGCAATACAAGCGTGGCTGAGTCTGACTTCTGTTATTGTTGTTATGTGCTGTCGAGTCATTTGCGACTCATAGCGACCCTATGCACAAAAGCCCTAAACCCTGCTGTATCCTGCGCCAACCGCACTGCCTCTGACACACCCATCCCGATTACCCCAGTCACCGAATCAATCCATCTCATAGAGGGTCTTCCCCTCCTGCGCCGTCCCTCCACCCTCCCAAGCATGATGTCCCTCTCCAAGGACCCGTCCCTCCTGGCAACATGTCCAAAGTATGTCAGACGAAGCCCCAGAATCCTTGCCTCCAAGGAGCAGCTTGGTTTAATCCTCTCCAAGATAAATCTGTTTGTTTTCCTGGCAGTCCATGGTACATTCAGTACTCTTCTCCAGCACCAGAGCTCAAAGGCATCAACTCTCCTTCTGTCCTCCCTAGTAATTGTCCAACTCTCTGATGCATAACAAGCGATTGCAAAGACCATGGCCTGTATCAGGCACACCTTAGTCTCCAGAGAGACACCGTTGCTCTTGAGTACTTTAGAGAGGTCCCTAACAGCAGACTTTCCCATCGCGATACGCTTTTTGATTTCCTGACTGCTGGTGCCAAGAGTGTTGACTGTGGAGCTGAGCAAACTGAAGCTGTGAACAATCTCAATCTCTTTGCCATCCATCCTGATGCTGCCAATTGGCCCAGTGGTGAGAATCTTTGTCTTCTTGACATTGAGCCTCAGTCCATACTGAAGGCTGCAGTCCTTGACCCTCCGCAGCAAGTGCTTGAGTTCCTCCTCAGTTTCAGCAAGCACTTCAAAAAGTAGAACTGTCCCCATCAATAATATTCATAGCCCCAAACACATACTTGCTTGGTTAGTCACACCATCCCAAGTATCCCTTCACGTATCTCTATGAATCAGTGGATCTAATGTTTGTTGCAAATCGACTCACAGACTTTACTAACAGTTGTGGGGTTTATTAAAGAAATAGGCATTGGGGGAGGCAAAAGATTTCATGTAATGAAAGTCCAGGTTTAGTCCAACAGTCTCAAGCCAGATTGAGAAGGCACAGTTCCTCAATTAGTGACAGTCTTAGTGGTTCAGTTCAGCAGTACAAATGCAAGAAGCCTCTGGTTTCCTTAATAATACAGCAAATTTTATCTCAGGGCAGTTACAAATCAGCTTTCCCTTCAATCATGCAGCAACAAAACCTTTAACTCTGGCTTCATCTTCACGGTTCCTTGCCAAAGTCATCTTTTTTCACAGTGCAAAAAGCACTCTCTTACATTAGCCCCACAGCTGTTGATGATTTGAAGGCCATGTATATGCAGTTAAGGTAGCTGGAGACACTTCCCCCTCCCCCCCCAAAAAACAACAAAAAAACTAACCCAACAACAACAGAAAAAACCACACAGGGGTTAATTCAATGGCTAGAAGAGTCAATATTCAAGGGTCTGATACTCTAATTGCACATGAGTAATTGATGGTCTGTTCCACAGTCAGCACCTGGCCTGGTTTTGACTGCTAATATTAAGCTTCTCTAATGAGTCCTTTCAAAGATAGATGTAGTCAATATGATTCCTGGATAGTCTGTCAGGTGAGATCCATGTGTAAAGTTGCTATTTGTGTTGTTTTTTTAAAAATATATTTGTGATAAATAAATCATTGAACATACAGAATTTGATTGTTCTATTTCTATCACCAAGAATGTACTTTCTAACTACAATCCCTTTTTTTATTGTTTCCAACTTTTGCATTCCAGTTGCCAATTATCATTAATGCACCTTGATTGCAAATTTGGTTAATTTTGGACTGCAAAATTTGGTAAAAATCTTCAGTTTTCTCTTCTTTGGTTTTAGCTGTTGGTGCATGTAACTGCCAAAAGAACAAACAGATATATCTTAGAGAAAATGCAGTCAGAGTGCTCCTTGAGGGAGAGATGACAAAGCTTCATCTCACATACATTGGGCATGTTGCTAGGAAGCTGTTCCTTGGAGAGAGACTTCATGCTTGGAAAGGTGGAGGGTTGATGAAAGAGAAAGACCCTTAACCAGATGGGTGACTGTAGCAATTGGCTCAAGAATGTCAGAGATAGTGAAGATGGCACATGATGCAACAGAGTTCAGATCTCGACTAGATGACACCTAACAACAACAATGACAGTAACTGCCCAGGGGGATAACCCTGTTACTAGGATGATTGTCAAGCATAATTAAGTGTTCTTGTTTAACCAGACTTCTGAGGTAGTGGGACAAGATGAGGTAAGAGGCTGGCAAAAAAAAAAAAAGAAAAAGAAAAAAAAAAAGAAAAATTGAGGATTGAGGAATGAGTTCTCAACTTAGGACTTTGTAAAACTTCATTGAATTCCTATTGCTCTAGAAAGCTACACACACATGCAGGTGTGATGTTTAAAGTTGTACATCGTCTTGGCTAAACCCTGATTCGCAGCTATGTAATGAGGTAGATTGGTAGTCCTGTAGTGATGTCATTTGGCAGTTAAATAATGATTAAATCAGTTAATTAGTTGTGAAGAAAGTAAGGTAGGATGTTGCTGATGTTATTGTTAGGTGACTTAAAATTAAGTATTACTCATAGAGATTCTATGAAAAACAAAGCTAAACTCTATCATGTACCATCCTCATCATCTATGTCTTCTTGACATTGAGCCTCAATCCATATTGTAGGCTGCAGTCCTTGACACTCTCTAGCAGGTTCTTCAGGTCCTCTTCAGTTTCAGCAAGCAGGGTTGTGTCATC
>NW_006399924.1:1337027-1338477 GCF_000299155.1 Elephantulus edwardii | reverse complement strand
GCGATTGCAGTACAGCTTCTTACCACTAGGCCACTAGAACTCTCTAGGGCTTTTGAAAAGCTGTAAATTGCATGAGAAGGGATTGCCCATATTCTCCCCTGAAGTATTTTGTGTATTTGAACCATGTACCTTTGTGTTGGGAGTGCAACTTCTTAATACTAAGCCACCAAAGCTTCCTATATATGTAAGAGGACTTGATTTTCATAATGGTCAAAATACATTACTTAAAATATCCATTAGGCAATAAAAATTTAATAAACATGGAAGGAAATAGGAAAATATGGCCCTCACAGTTGAAAAATCAGTAGAAACTATCCGGAGGAAGGATGGAGATTAGATATGTTAGACATTTCTGTGACAAGACTATGACAAGGTAACCAGAGGAAGCCTGAATTTATGGTACAGTTAAAGATTTTGCTCCTGTTCATATGGTACTTCCTAAAATTTTTCAGTGTTAATTAATTCTTCCGGGTACAATGACTCTGTATATTCCCTCCATCTTCTTTTGATGCTTTCTGGACCATTTAATATATTGCCCATAGCATCTTTCAGTATTGCAACATGAGTCTTAAATGTGTTTTTCAGTTCTTTCAGCTTGAGAAATGTAGAGTGAATTCTTCCCTTTTTATTCTCCAATTCCAGCTCTCTGCACATTCCGTTATAATACTTTGTTTTGTCCTGCCGTGCTGCCC
The DNA here is from genome assembly GCF_000299155.1 of Elephantulus edwardii. Lineage (NCBI taxonomy): Eukaryota > Metazoa > Chordata > Mammalia > Macroscelidea > Macroscelididae > Elephantulus > Elephantulus edwardii. Next base: position 1,337,785 of record NW_006399924.1, on the reverse strand, counting down.
TTTGAAATCATCTGTTAAGCTCTTTCACTTGGACATGTTTTCCTTTAGATTTGGCTTACCGACATTCCAGAGCAATTTTTAGAGTCTCTTCTGATGTCCATTTTGGTTTTTTCTTTCTCCTCTGTTTTTGTAATAAACTTTTGCTTTCTTCATGGATGATATCCTTGCTATCATCCCACAACTCATTTTGTCTTCTATCATTGGTATTCAATGCCTCAAACCTGTTCTTAAGACGATCATGAAATTTGGATGGAATTGATTCAAGATGATATCTTGGTTCCTGTGGACTTATTTTCATTTTCTTTGGCCTTGAATTTGCATATGAGTTATTGATGATCTTACCCAGAGTCTGCACTTGGCCTAGATTTGACTGCTGATACTGAGCTGCTCCAGTGATTTCTTCCACAAATGTAGTCAAATCTGAATCCTATGCAGCCCATTGAGTGAAATCCACAGTATAGTCATCTTTTGTGTCTTCTAGAAAGAGTATTTATAATGAACAAATCATTGTAAATAAAAAATTCAATCATTCTATTTCCAACTTCATTTCTATCACGAAGCCAATATTTCCCAACTACTGTTCCTTCTTCACTGTTTCCGACTTTTGCATCCCAGTCACTAATTATCATCCTGACTGCATGTTTGGTCAATTTCAGACTGCAAAATTCGGTAAAAGTTTTCAATTTTTTTCTCTTTGGCACTAGATGTAGGAGTATATCCTTAAATAATAGTTGTGCTAATGGGTCTTCCTTGTATGC
>NW_006399924.1:1334101-1335277 GCF_000299155.1 Elephantulus edwardii | reverse complement strand
TTTGCTAGGAGAGGCTATTCCTTGGTAAGCTAGAGGGTCAGGAAAAAAGAAACAAAGAATATGTTTCCCAGTCAGTTGGATTGACGTGATGATTGCAACAATAGGCTTAAGCGCAGTGGAGATAGTTAGAATGGAGCAGGGTCTGATAATACTTTCTTCTGTTGTATATGGAGTCACTGTGAGTTGGAACTGACTCTCTGGAACCTGTCAATAACAGTCTGAAGAACATAAAGAGAATAGAATGAAAAGAAAAATTAGACCAAGCTAAAATCTCAGAGACTCCCTATTTACGCGTAAGTCACAGAGGGAGAGAAGAGAAATGAGCAGAAAGAGTATTTGAAGAAATAATAGCTTAAAACTTCCAAAGTATGATGAAAACATTAACCTAGCCATCTAAAAACATAAAATTAAACCAAAGAGATCTACATCTACAAGCTGTTAAAAGCCAACAATTAAGAGAAAATATTTTTCCTTCTTGTTATTTTTATTATTTAAAAAAGAATGTATTTTAACTTTGTTGTTGTTGATAAATGTACATTGCAAAACATATACCAGTGCAACAATTTCTATTTATATAGTTTAGCAACATCAAGTGAACTCTTTAACATGTGAAAGCCTTCTCACAATTATTTCTTCATCATTAGCATGAGCTTATTGTTCTCTAAGTTGCTTCTCTAGAAATCATAATATTGAACGAGAAAGAGGAAAAATATGTACAAAGGATTCTCAAAAGAATAATAGTTACTTGACATCAGAAACTGTAGAGATCAGCAGTATGGACTATATACACACAAAGTGCTGAAAGATTGATTGTCACCCAAGGATTTTATATAGAATAAAATTTCCTTTGATAGGAAAAAGATTTCTTTTAGAAATGAATAAGTTAAGACATTTCCAGATAATAAAAAACTGAAAGAATTATTGAGGAGGAATACAGAGTCACTAGATTTTCTCCACAAAAAAATACTAATGGGAGTCTTTTAGGCTGAAATGAAAAGATTTTTGGGTGTAACTTAATCAGCATGAAGAAATAAAAGCATCATTAATACAACCAGACACAAGAGCATCAGGATGCTGATGGCGATGGGTACAACTCTAGAATTGCTTTCCCATTCAACAATTTACGTTGTGTGAGTGTTGGGAATCCCCACAAGAACACCATTTCTATAACCTCCT
>NW_006399924.1:1327853-1329188 GCF_000299155.1 Elephantulus edwardii | reverse complement strand
GTCTATAGAAAACTGCTAGCACCTGAAGACCATTCCATTCAATGACACAGAATGCATGTTCTCAAGAGCACATGGAACATATTCCGTAAAATGAGTCTCCATAAATTTTTAACAATTAAAGTCACGCAAAATTTATTCTCTGACTGCAGTTACAGGAAACTAGAAGTCATCAATAGAAACAAATTTGAGAAACTTCTAAGTATACGGAAAATAAACAGCATGCTCATTAACCAGATGTCAAAGAAGAAATCACATGAGAAATTAGAAAATACTCTGAGAAAAATTAAAATGAAAACACAGTATCTAAACATGTGTTCAGAAGCACACTTAGAGCTATAAATGTCTGTTTTAAAAAGAATAAAGATTTCAAATCTGTAATCTTCCACTTTAACAAGATAGAAGAAAAAAACAAAATTAACTAAAAAGTTTTCAGAAGGGAGGAAATAAACATGATAGTAATAAGTAAATGAATAAAATTTGGAGTAGAAAAATAAAAAACATAAAAGAAGAACTGTGTTCTTTGGAAAGAGCAATACAATTGGCAAAATTTAGCTAGACCGACAAAGACAAAAAAGGAAAGACTCAAAATTCTAAAATTAGTAATGAAGAGAGGACATTACTACAAATCTTAAAAAGATTAGAAGAAATAATGGTGATTAATTTTATAAAACATAATGCACGAGAATGATTGCATGAAACACAGTATGAATGAGCAGTAGTGTGAAGCACAATGTATAAAAACTTTGTAAGCCAACCAATTAAAAAAATCTAAAAATAAAATGAAAAAAAATGAAAAGAAATAATTTGAAATAAAGGAAATATGGGTTATCTAGTCAACTGCAACTCAGTGATATTCTGCACAATAGTGCGGAATACTCTCTATCCCGAGCTAATCTTACTGTCTCTGACACACCTACCCTTTTTACCCTAGTTATTGTGTCAATACATCTCATCCAAGGTCTTCTAAAAAATCTAAAAAAGCTTAAAAGTAACTATTATCAGTAATTATATGCCAACACAAACTGCTGAAATAGACTAAAGAAAATAAGAGTAGACCTATACAAAGAGATGGTGAAACTATCATTATATGCAATGATATGATAGTGTACACAGAATCCTAAGGTTTGAAAAAAACGAAACCAAACTACAAAACATCACCAAAACCACCCAAAAACCTGTTAGAGCTCATAGAACAATTTAGTAGTGTGGCAAGATATATAGTCAATATCCAAAAGTCAGTTGGCTTCCTCTACAACAACAAAACATAAAGAAGGAAACTAAGAAAGCAATACTATTTACAATAGCCAACCACAAATGGAAATTGTTGTTGTTGTT
>NW_006399924.1:1325488-1326148 GCF_000299155.1 Elephantulus edwardii | reverse complement strand
ATATCTTAATCTCCAGACTGACATCATTGTTCTTTTGTTCTTTGGAGAGATCCTTGACAGCAGATATTTACACTGCAATTTGTCTTTTTGATTCTCTGGCTGCTAGTACCAAAAGTGTTGATTGTGGAGCCATGCAAACTATAGCTGTTAACAATCTCAATCTCTTCACCACTTATCATGATGCTGCCAATTGGCTCAGTAGTGAGAATCTTTGTTTTCGTGATGTTGAACTTCAATCCATATTGAAGACTGCAGTGCTTCAGTTCCTCCTCAGTTTCAGAAAGCAAAGTTGTATCATCTGCATAATGCAGTTTGTTGATGAGTCTTCTTCCAATCCTGATGTCACATTCCTCCTCATAGAGCCCAGTCTCCCAGATGATCTGTTCTGCGTAAGGATTGAAAAGGTATGAAGAAAGGACATATCCCTGGTGTATACCCTTCCCAATTTTGAACCATGCAATGTTTTCTTGATCTGTCTGATGACTGCCTCAAGGGTCCAAGTATAGGTTTCAAATAAGCACAATCAAGTGTCCTAGAATTCCCATTCTTCTCAGAGTTAGCCATGGTTTGTTGTGATCCACACTGTAAAATGCCTTTGCATAATAAATGAAACACAGGTAGACATTCCTCTGGTGTTCTCTGCTTTCAGCCAAGATCCAT
>NW_006399924.1:1307629-1325079 GCF_000299155.1 Elephantulus edwardii | reverse complement strand
TCCTTTGATATTCTGCCCAAAGCAAACTTAAGTATTGCAACTCAAGGCTTGACTTTATTCTTCAGTTCCTTTAGCTTAGGAAATGCCGAACAAGTTTGGCCCTTTTGATTTTCTGACTCCAGCTCTTTGCAAATTTCATTATAATATTTTAATTTATCTTCCCTCACTGCCCTTTGAAATCTTCTGTTCAGCTCCCTGATTTCTTTCCTTTGCTTTGGCTACTTGGTGCTCTAGTGCAATATTCAGAGTATTTTATGACATTCATTTTGGTCTTCTTCCTCTGTCTTTGGAATGATGTTTTACATTCTTTCTGAATGATATTCTTTATATTCTCCCACAGCTCATCTGGTCTTCACTCTAGTGTTCAGGTCTCAAATCTGTTCCTGAGATAGTTTTGAAATTCAAGTGGGATAGACTCAAGGTCAAGTTTTGGTTCCTGTGGATTTGATTTAAATTTCTTTAGCTTCAGCTTGAACTTGTGTATGAGTAGTTGGTGGTCTGCTCCACAATCAGCACCTGGCCTAGTTTTCACAGCTGATATTAAGCTTCTCCAGTGATTCATTCCACAGATGTAATCAATCTGATTCTCATGCATACCATCAGGTGAAATCCATGTGGATAGTTTCTGTTTATGTTTCTTACAAAAAGTATTTGCATGAGTCGGAAATGACTCGACGGCACATAACAACAACAACAACAGGTCATTGATTGTACAGAATCCTATCATTTTGTCAGCAGCCTCATTTCTGTCACCATGTCCATGTTTTCCAACTGCTGATCCTTCACCCCTATTTCCAACTTTTGCATTCCAGTTACCCATTACTATTATTGTTTTGTTTTGTTTACATCCATTATTATGAACACATTTTGATTGCATGTTCAATCTGTTTCTGACTGCACAAGTTGGTAGAACTCTTCTATTTCATCCTATTTGGCTTTAATTATTGGTGCAAGGGTTTGAAACATAGTGGTATTCACTGGACTTCCTTTGTATACATACAGATATTATCCTGTCACAACACTGTATTACAAGATGGATCTAGAAAGGACTTTTTTAAAACTATGAATGCATTTTTCCTTACCTTTTCATATCCAGCATAGTAGATCATATGTTCATCAGATGTAAAATGTCCCATGCCAGTCCATATAATTTTGCCAATACCTAGTATGTCAACATTTATGTATTCCATTTCTTAATAATGTCCAATTTTCCGACACTCATGCTTCTCACATTTTATGATCCAGTCACTAGTGTCTGCTTACAACTATTCCTCCTCTTTTGTGTTTCCATATTTGAGGGCTCACCCTCCCTTGCCATATCTGCTAGTCTACTCAAAATGTGCTCTATTATACACAGGGTTTTCAAAGGCCTGTTATTTTGCAAGTGGATGGCCAATCCTTCTTCCTAATCCTTAACCTGGATGCTCAGTTTTAGGAAAGTATTGACAGAGAAGCATTTTACAGAAAGGGGCAGATGAAAGACATTTTTATTATAGAAGAGGCTAATAGATTCAGTGTTCCTCCCTGAACTTGGCAAGTGTCTCTTGACCCATCTCTTTCCCTGCTCCATTAGCATCCTCTTCCATTCCCGCCTACCCCATTCAACACCCCCTCCTCCCAACCAGCCCTTGATATGATGGCTTAGGATAAAGGAAATGGAAAAGATCCAGTGGGTATCTGGAAAGACAGGGTAATGGTGGGCATAGTTAGATGGTGATCAATTTTATAAAACTTTATGAATGAGAATGATTGTATGAAACACAATGTGAATGAAAAATACATGTGAAACACATTGTATAGAAACTTTGTAAGCAAACCAATATAAAATAAAAATTTTAAAAAGGCAAAACTAAAAAAGGAGTAGACCTATAACAAGTAAAGAAATGAAATAAGTAATTTTTAAAAACCAGGTAGCTTATCTGGTGAATTCTGTCAAATGTTAAAAGAATTAATGCTAAGGCTGGGCTTTATGAGGAGGCATGTAGCATCAGGATTGGAGGAAGACTCATCAACAAACTGTGTTATGCAAATTAAATACCTTGCTTACTGAAACTGAGGAGAACCTGAAGCACTTGTTCTAGTCTTCAATATGGGTTGAAGCTTAACATCAAGAAGAAAAAGATTCTCACCGCTGGTCCGATTGGCAACACGATGATAGATGGAGAAGAGATTGATTGAGGTTTTTAATAATTACAGCTTGCTCAGCTCCACAATCAACACTCTTGGCACTGACGGTCAGGAAATCAAAAGACGAGTTACACTGGGAAAATCTTTGTCAGAAACCTCTCCAGGGTACTGAGAAGCAGCAAGGCCAGTCTAGAAACTAAGGTGTGCCTGATCCAGACCATGGCATTCAAAATTACTTGCAATGCATCAGAGAGCTGGACAGTAACTAAGAATGACAGAAGAAGAAAGAATGCCTTTGAGTTGGTGCTGGAGAAGAGTCTTGAACATACCATGGACCTCTAATAAAACAAATAGGTCTGTTTTGAAGATGGTGGAACCATGTTTCTCCTTGAAGGCTAGAATTTTGAAGCTCTCTGTCTAACATACTTTAGGCACATGGCCAGGAGGGACCAGTTCTTGGAGAAGGTCATAGTGCTTCAAATGGCAGAGGAACAGCACCGGAGAGGAAGACCCCAGAAGAAATGGATTGGTATAGTAACTGGGGCAATAGGGGTAGGTGTGTTGCAGTCAGTGAGACTGGCCCAGGACAGAGCAGGCTGCAGAGCTGTTGCAAATAGGTCGCTATGAGTTGCAGGCAACTTAACAGCAAACTTAACAACTTAACAACTCCAAAAACAATAGTGTTAATTGCAAAAAGAGCAGATGCAATGTGGGGGTGGCTGAGTCTGACTTCTACCCACTTTATAAAGTAAAGCTCTCCCTATTATTAACATCCATAGTAGTAAACAGCTGCCCGGTCAGACAAGCCACGCTGTACCTCTTTCTACCAATTATTTGGTCCAAAATACATTGTTGATTCACACACTTTACTCACAGTTGTGGGGTTTATTAGAGTAATAAGGTGGAGAGTTGAGGAGCCAAAATATATCATCCAATGCAAGTCCAGGTTTATTCCAGTAGTCCCAAGCCATATTAAGAAGACATATTTCCTCATTTAGTGATAGTCTGGGTTCAGTTCGTTAACACAAATTCAAGAAGCCCTGGTTTCCTCAATCCTCCAGCAAGCAAACCCTTTAACTACAACATAAAATGCAGGCTTCCTCTGGTTACCTTGCCACAGTCTCTTCACAGAAGTGTCACTGTGTCCACCTCTCTCTCTGCCACTGTCACCAGGGTACCTCAGAGTGTGGAAAGCTCTTTCTATTTTATTAGTCCCACAGCCATTGATTTGCAAGACCATATGCTTGGCCTTCAGGTAGCTGGAGACCATGCTCCTGCAAGGGGGGCTAATGTAATGGCTAGAAAAGCCAATTTCACAGGCTTTTGACATATACTAACGGATCATAAACTCTTCCAAAAATATAAATGAATACTACCAACTTACTCTATTAAGACAACTTATAGCAAACTTACAGCAAAAGATATCACAAGAAAACTATAACCCAATATCCTTTACGAATAAGAAATTAATCTTCAGTAAAATACCAGTAAGCCAGACCTAGTAACATATAAAAAGAGTTATCACAATGAGGAGGTGAAATTTATATCATAATACAAAGTTTGATTCAATTGATTGATGAAATCAATGTACTATAACACAATTATAAAACAATAGGCAAAAATATAGACTAAGACAAAAATCACTGATAGCAACAAAGATAACAAAACTCAAAACCACCAAAATAATAACCTTATAGCTAATATCATACTTAATGGTGAACAAGCTGGTGTATTGTGTTATGAAAGGTGGGTTCAAATCCACTAGTTGCTTCACTAGAGAAAGATGGACATTCTCCTCCCATCAAAGTTTACAGTCTCAGAAACCTGATGGAGGGTTGCTGTGAGTTGGAATGTACTCATTGGCAGTATGTTTGATTTTGGTTTCAGAGTTGTTGGTTTTTTGTGGGTTTTTTTGTTTTCTTTTTTAATTTAACTCAATTTGAGGATAGATATCTTTAGGGCAAGAGAAAGCCCTTGTTTATGTTCATTCTTTTATCTCCAGTGCTTGAGAAGGTACTGAACAAAAAATTGATGAGTGAAAATAAATATCAGAAATTTGTTTCTTAACATCAGCACTATTGGTATTTTGCGCTGAACAATTAGAGGGGTCAGTTCAGTGCATTTTAGGAAGTTTAGCAACATTCTTGGTTGCTACCCATTAGATGCCATAGCATTGGTGGTCTGATAACCAAGAATGCCTCTATTCCCATTTGTCCTGGGACAAAATAATCTGAGGAAAGATTCTGTAAGTATAGAAGCACTATTCTCATATTTCTGAGATTTTAACCAAGGATCTTAGTCTCATCTTCAATTTGCTGATTTCTTAATGTGAGAATTCTTGAGTCCAGATAAGTTGGGAATTAGAAAGTTTTATTTTCAGATGCAGTGAGTCCTACTCCATTGTATTAAAAAAAATGCTTAATTCTTTAGCTCATCTCTCTCCTTTGACATTTATCACAGAGACTGAGAACCAGGAGGCAGTTTCAGTGTAAATCTTAGCTGGATTTTCAAGTTCATTAGGTACATTTCCTATTTTCCATGTTCAAAATTCTTGCCATGACAGACTATAACTACCCATTCCTTAGCTCACACTAACATCTTTCTTTAAGCCCTAACTGACAGACTACTGGGGATGCTTAGGCTTTTGTGAACAATGGTTTTCCACTAACAAAGTCAAAGACTTGTTTGAGGTTTTAAGGCAGCACCCACTTCCAGACTCTTGCTAATTACTGTCTAATTATCTCTTGCAGATTACTGTCAAACACAGTGGTTTAAAACAACATTAATTTCTTTTCTCTGTGGGGTTTATGAAAGGCTCAGATGACAGTTCTAGGAAATTTGTTGAGGGTGCAGTCATGGCTGTTGGAACTGGGATGGGAAGAGTTTGAATCAGCAGGGTATCTCCCTCTCTCTACATGGTTTGAAGAGCTCTCCATGCGGTCATTATGTGTGAACTAATTTGGACTTCCTCATAGTATGGTTTGTTTTGTTGTTGTGTACCACTGAGTTAGAACCAATACATAGCTTAGCTTTCAGTGGATTTTCAGAGGCAGTAATTGCATAGTAGGAGATTGTCCATCTTTCTCCCATGGAGCAGCTGGTTGGTAGATTCTAACTGCTTGCTTTCAGGATTGCAGCACAGATTCTTACCACTAGGCCACCAAAGCTCAATATGTATTGAAGCTCAATATCAAGAAGACAAAGATTCTCATCACTCGACCAGTTAGCAACTCCATGATAGATGAAGAAGAGATGGAGATTATTAACAATTTTAGCTTGCAACACTTTTAGCACCAGCAGTCACGAAATCAGATGACAATTTTCTCTGGGAAAAGCTGCTGTGAAGAATCTCTCTAAAGTGTTAAAGAGAAACGATATCAGTCTGGAGACTATGGTGCCCGATTTAGGCATGGTCCCTACAGTTATTTGCTATGCATCAGAGAGCTGGACTGTGACTGGAGTTGACAGAATAAGAATCGATACCTTTGTGTTGTGGTGCTGGAGAAGAGTATTGAAGATACCATGGACTGCCAAGAGAACAAACAAGTTTATCCTGGAGAGGTTGAAATCATGCTGCTTCTTGGAGGCAAGGATTTTGAAGCTCTATCTCACATTCTTTGGGCATGTGGCCAGGAGAAATTGGTCCCTGGAAAAAGACATCATGCTTGGAAGGGTGGAGGGACAGCGTAGGAGAGGAAGACCCCAGAGGAGATGAATTGCTACAGTAATTTGGGTAATGATGTAGGTGTATCAGAGACAGTGAGACTAGATCAGTATAAAGCAGAATTCAGAGAGCTATTATACATAGGGTCGCTATGAGTCATAGGTGACTTGGTGATAGATAGCAACATAGTATGGTGGCTTCAGGGAAGATGAGCTATTAGATGGCAGCGTGCTTCCCTCAGGACAAGCATCCTAGGAGAAAGCAAGATGAAAGAATGTGGCATTTTTTTACTTAGCCTTGGAAGTCAGTTATATAAACCTAACATTCATCATACCTCACTGGTGGGAGCGGAAGCAAAGTCTCTCCTAGGTTTATGGAGAAATAGAGACAACCTTTCCTCTTACTTGAATAGGGGAAATATCAAAGTTATTTTGTAAGAATTTGTGACTGGAAAAGGCGGTTGAGAACGTCATTGGAAAATAGAATTTACTGTCAGAGACACACACACATGCACGCATGCACACACACACACATGCACGCATGCACACACACACACACACACACATTTTAAAAGAAGGTTGTGGTGAGCTCTTTTGGAGCAAGAAGGCAGGAAGATGGGGTGGGAAGGAGCACATGTGTGTGCTTGATTAATGATCGACTCTTAGGTTGGATAATGAGCACAGCCTCCTAGTGCAGCAGCTGTGCACGCCGGGCTTTGAACAACTCAGGTGGCATCATGAATTACATCAGTGGTACTCAGAGAGTTGGGCAATGTAGCAAACCTGGAAGGGTTCACTGATGTTTGTTTCATCGTAATTTAATAGATAGTAAAAATAATAAATGACATGACTAAGTACATAAAAGGGAAAAAAACCAATATATAAATGAAAAGAGGAAACAAAGGAGAAGTCAGGCTTTAATTAGTCAACCACGTTTGGCCAACAGCAGTCCTGAGATACAAAGCCTTCGGCAGATAGATGCATGTTTCATCTATGAGAAATTACAGCAGAACAGTTGATTAATTTATAACCATTCTCCCTTTTTGGGAACCAGCAGAAATAGTTCCCAATAGGGCTATCTGTGATTCATAGGCAAGCCTCTGGCTGGCTGATCTAAAAGTCAACCCTTGACTCATGGGTTGATCAGCAAATACTCTGCCACTTACCACAGGGAAGGACACTTAGGCGATGCAAGTAGTTAAAAGTTTGACTACTAATGGAAAGGTTGAAGGTTCAAACTCACCCAGAGGTACTTCAAAAGAAAAGCCTGCTGACCCATTCGTGTAGCTCTAATCTGACACACATGATGTCACTGTGAGTTGGCTACAACTTAAAAGAAATGGATTTATGTTGTCGTTGTTCTTTCTTGACCATAAAGATGTCTATCTGAATGAATTAGGGCTACCAATTATTTATCAGAACTTTTCTTACAAGTTGGATTGAGGAAAGAAATTCAACATCTATCTGGCGGTGAGCATAAAGGCTTTGAAGCTCTGAAGCCATTAGCTGCAAAGTAACACCCCAAAGAAATGGGCAGTGTGAAAGAGAACGAAGCTGCAGTTAGGGCAAAGAGAGGCAGCAAACAGGGGGTATCCTGGGGGGGGGGAGGTAATCTAGTTTTGTTCTTATCCTTTCTGCATTTGGTGTTAAATCTATATTTGGTGACAGCAACCAGACATCATTCAAAGGCTCCTTCTTTTTGGCCTAGCTTAGTTTCAGCAAATTTGCAGTCACTTCCTATCACAAGGTTAAGGAGAATCCATAAACACTCTGACAGAAAAATTCTGTATGTAGTCATGTTTCAACATGTAGACTTAGGTGAACATCTAAATGCTGATGTGAAGTGTAAACTTAAGTGCTTGAGATAAATATAAGAATCCTGCACACACTAATTGTTTTCATTCAGTTGACATTTATTGAGTACCTACTATGTGCTAAAGGAGTCCTGGTTGCAGAATGGTTAAAGCCCCAGCTGTTAACAAAAAGAATTAATGGATCAAACTCACTTAGTAGGTCTATAGGAGAAGGACCTGTAAATCTGTGTAAATATTATACCCTAGGAAACCTAGCAGAGTAGTTCTTCTCTGTCATATGAGTTATTATTTGTCAAAACTCAACTCAATGGCACCAAACAATAATAATCGCTGTGCACCAGGGTTGTCCTGAGTGGTGCAAATAATTAACACAGTTACTAACCAAAAGACTGGAAGTTTGAGCCTAAGAAGGTGCACCTGATTCAGGCCATGGCACTTTTAGTCATTTGCTATGCATCTGAGAGCTGGAAAATGAATAAGGATGACAGAAGAAGAATTGATGCCTTTGAGCTGTGATGTTGGAGAAAATATCCCATAGACTACCAAAAGAACAAACAGATATGGCTTGGAGAAGGTGCAGCCAGAAATCTTCCTGGAGGTAAACATGACAGAGCTTCACCTTGCATACTTTAATCTCGTTGCTAGGAGAGGCTATTTCCTGGAGAGGAACACCATGCTTGGAAAGGTGGAAGGTCAGAGAAAGAGAGGAAGATCCTCAATGAGGCAGATTGACACAGTGACTGTAGCAATGGGCTCAAGCCTGTCAGAGATGATGAGGATGGTGCAGGAGAGGGCAGGGTTCAGATCTGTTGTTCATAGAGTTGCTGAGTCTTACTAAACTTGACAGCACTTAACAACAACGAGAGGTGTCTAAAGTAGAAAGACCTCTTCTGATTTAAAATACTCCCAAGTATTGAAAGCCATGTGAACATAGTTGTACCCTGACACATATGGGATCACTGTGAATCAGACAACTCAATGGAATGTGTGCTAGACACTATTCTAAGTTCTGCTTGTTCATGGTACTGAACCCTCAAGAAGTTTATAGTCTACTGAAGAGGCAGACAATTAAAACAAGTAAACATATAAGTATACAATTATATGTTCTGATAAATGTTCTGTAAGGGAGGGGGGGAATAAGATCCTCTAAGAGAATAATAAAATAGTAGAGAGAGTCAAGAAGTCATCTCTGAAAAGGGGACATTTAAACCAAGACCTGAAGATGAGGAATAAACCAGCTGGGTGGAGAGTAGGAAGAGCATTCAAGGTAGAGACAGAGGCATGTTTACAAATGCAAGGGAGAAAATGAAAGAATAATAAAAACACAGGGTGCTTGTGATTCGGTATTGTTGTATAAGGCTGAGTCAGAATCAACCCATAGCTAACCCTCCTGTGGGTTTTCAGTCAGTAAATCACATGGGAGAAGATTGTCTACCTTCCTCCTGCAAAGCAGCCGGTGAATTCACACTCCATACTTTTGGTTTGGCAGCAATTTCTTACCACTAAGCCACCAGAGCTCCCATATTATATGGCTGGCACTGTTATAATTAATCCTCACAATGCTCATTTGAGACAGGTAGGGTTTTTTTCTTTTGTAACACCTCTAAATTTTTCACATTGTAACAGCTCTAAGCTTTTGGGATGGGATGCTATTGTTGTTATGTAGGTATTGTTACTGTTTCTGTTTCTGTTTTCCTTTCAGAATTGAAAAATAAGGCAACATGAGGTTAAGTAACCTGACAGAGGTCACACAGATGATAACCAGGTAAAGCCAGATTCTCACCCAGGAGGAGGACGTGGCGGCTGGAGTTGGTTGTGAGGATGAGCTACTGGAAATAGTGGAATACTACAGAAAAAGATAATGAGGTTGATTACATGGCATGAGGAATAGAATAAATCCAAAACACAGTCACTGAATTGTTCACGTAAAAGATTGTTGAATTGACAAATATGTACCTTTTTTTACCACCAACTTCCCCCCCCCCAACCAAAACCCAGCCTAGAATGTGCGTGGCCCAGGATCTCCTTGCTGTTCTTGAATAGAGGAATTTGGATTCGATTTTATATACGATGGAACATTGTCAAAAAAGATTCAAGACTTTGTCTTTTTTAATTCTGTTTTATGCTGATAAAACTTCTCATTGTTCCATCAGAAAATGGAAAAGTTCCAGGTAGAAAATTGAAAATGTACCTTAAATCTCAACTGCCCCCCACCAGAACATCACAGTTTCATTTTGAAATACAGGTTTCTGATTGTGAAGTGTTTGTATTCAATCATAATTGGAACCGTACTGTACACACTGTTTTATCAGCTAGCGTTTTAGACAAATAGAGAATCACAGGGCGGTTTTGCTCCAAGCTTTTGCAGGAGGACTTGGGAAGGAAAGGACATCCTTCCCTCTACTTTAATAGGAGAAATAATCAAGATTATTTTTTAAGAAGATCTTGTGAGTGGCAAAGATTGTTGAGCATATGAACAATCAAAAGTTAGGAACAGGGAAGAATGATCAGTAGTTGGAAAACATAGACTTGGTGACAGAAATGAGGCTGGGGATAGAATGATAGAATTCAGTATAATCAATGATTTAACACAGACTATACGCAGGAATTTCCCATGATGATATGCACAAGAATAAGATTGATTATATCTGTGGAAAGAATCACTAGGGAACCCCAACAGGAGCCATGAAAACTAGGTCAGGGGCTGATTGTAGAACGGACCATCAGCTACTCATATGCAAGTTCAAACTAAAGCTAAAGAAGTTCAAATCAAATCCATAGGAACCAAAATTTAACCTTGAGTCTATCTCACTTGAATTTCAAAACTATCTCAGGAACAGATTAGAGGCCTTGAACACTAGTGAACCAGATGAATTGGGGGGGATATCAAGAATATCATCCATGAAGAATATAAAAGGTTGTTACAAAGACAGAGGAGGAAGAAAAGATCAAGGTGGATGTCAGAAGAGACTGAGTATTGCACTAGAGCATCTAGAAGCCAAAACAAAGGGAAGAAAGCAGGAGGTTAAAGAGCTGAACAGAATATTTCAAAGGGCCCCCTGGGAAGACAAAGCAAAATAATGAAATTTGCTCGAGTTAGAAAATCAAAAGGACCAAACTTGCCCAGCATTTCTTAAGCTGAAGGAACTAAAGAATAAATTCAAGCCTCGAGTTATAATACTTAAAGATGCAATGGGCAGAATATTGAAAGATTCTGGAAGCATTAAAAGAAGATACAGAGACTGAACCAAAAAGAATTGGCTGACACAGAATTCTAAGAAGGCAATGGTGATGAAGGTGGAAGTTCAGACTGCTCTGAAGGAGTTGGCAAAATCCAAGGCCCCAAGAATTGATGGAATAACACTTGACATACCTCAACAAACAGATACTGCCCTGGATGTACTCACCAATCATGCCAAGAAATCTGGAAGACAACCACCTGGCCAACTGACTGGAAGAGATCTACATTTATTTCCATTCCAAAAAAAGGTGACTTTGCAGAGTTTCAGCTTGCTTGTTCCACAAGCAACACTGTTGGCACCAACAGTCAGGAAATCAAAAGAATTGCATGGCAAAAAATCTGTGGTCAGGGACCTTTCCAGAGTACTGAGAAGCAACAATGTCAGTCTAGAGACTAAGGTGCACCCGATCCAGGCCATGGTCTTCACAGTTACTTGCTATGCATCAGAGAGCTAGACAATGACTAAGGATGATAGAAGAATTGATGCCTTTGAGTTGTTGTGCTGGAAAAGAGTACAAGAGAACAAATAGGTCTGTCCTGGAGAAGGTGAAACCAAGTTTCTCCTTGGAGTTTAGGATTTTGAAACACTGGAGGGTTGTGAGTTGGTTCTTACTCAATGACAATGAGTTTGAGTTTGGTTTTTTTAAAAAATTACTTTACAGGACCTATATGAGCAGTGTTATTAGTCTTTTACTGATAAACTGAGGAGTAACACTGGCTAGAAAGTGGCAGAACCATGAAATTAAAGTATATCATGTTTATCAGATTAAAGTGAAATTAAAGTATATCAGATTTCATGTTTAATTACTGCTTCATACAGCCCATGTCCCTTCAGATTCTCTAATATTGTTCTCTTTTATTGGAAGGGTAAGGACATCTATTCTCCGCCTGACTCTAATGTTGGTACATGACTACAGAGGATAAGTGAGGTTGACCAGCCCTAAAACTCAGGATATTTAAAATGAATGACTAGTAAGACGTGATTGGAAGATAATGTTTTTATTGTATGTCATGGAGTTGTTTCCAACTCCTTCTTACAAAATAGAACAGCCTTATAGAGTTTTCTTGTCTTAAGGAAACATACCACTAGTTCTTTCTCTCTTAGAACCACTTGCTGGGTTTAAACCATCAATGTTTCCATTAGCACTGAGAACTTTTTGGACCAAGAGAGTTCCTGATTGGTGGATAGTTGGCTGAATATCAGGATATGTAGGTTAAAGAACTGTCATAAAGACCCATCAAAGAGAGTTCTGGGGAAGAAGTCCTAGTGGCTTAATAGATTAAGTGCTACACTGCTGACTGTAAAGTTGGAGGTTCAAATCTACCTCTGGGAGAAAGATGTGCGGTCTCCTCCTGTTAAGATTTACAGCCTTGAAAACCTGCTGGAGGGTTGCTATGAGGTGGAATCCACTAGACAACAATGAGTTTGATTCAGAATCTCTTAGATCCTTAACCAGGTACCTGGGCTGACAGAGTGACTGCAGCAGTGGGCTTGAGGGTGTGGGAGATGGTGAGGATGGCACAGGATGGCACAAGGTTTAGGTCCGTTGTTCACAGACTAGATTTTAAGACAAAAGGGCTGAAAACCTGAATCCCTTGAACTTCTGTCACATCGGGATCAGGTTGGAATAACTTTCCCCAAACTGGGAAAATTCCCAGCACAAGTGCTCCCTGGAAGCAGCCCTGCTCTGCCTCCCATTCATGGAAAAGTACCGGCAGCAGCTCGGGCGCCCTCCAGCCTTCAGGCAGATGCTGGGCTGTCTGCTGGACTCATCGGCTGCAAGTGCTGACTGGCTTGTCTACAGTCCAGGGTCGGAAGAAAATAGTTTCCAAAAAAGACAGATTTTTTTTTTTAAAGTGAGACGTGGAAAATATCCACCACTAAAGTGCCTGTGGGGCTGGAAGTCTTCTAGACCAGTTAGCAGCAGCCTGGAGAAACGTTGTGGTCCCTTCCAGAGAGGCAGCGAAGGAATGTGAAACCCTATCACCCGGGGAGGGAAAATGCACAGTGTGCTTTTCACTTTCTGCCAGTTTTGGGGAGGGTCGGCTTGGATCATGCTGTGAAAATCATAGCTTCTGGTGATACTGCTTTTGATGCGAGGGTTTCAGCTAGGGGTGCAGGGTGGCATGGTTGGGATACTTGGTCCTGCCCCTACATGGAGACCTGAGACCAAACAAACGCAGACCCAAACCTTTGTGTCCAGTTCATTCCAGATCAAAGTGACCCATGGGTTCATAGGGTTTTACTGGTTGCAATCTTTATGTATACAGATATAAGCAGTCTTCCTTGGTGCTGCTGGGTGGGTTCAAACCAACCTTTAGGTTAGTAGGTGAGAGCAAACCACCTGCACCCCCCAGGGACCTGGAGACCAGGAATGTGAATCTGTTTCCTCACGGATACTGAGATGGTCCAAGTCTACCAGTTGCAACCTATTATTTTCACATCTTTCTACCTTTCGGTAGTTAGCCACAGTTTTACACATGATCTCATTTGATCCTGGCTGCAAATAAAAAAAGTTAGTTTTTGAAAAAAAAAAGTTAGTTTTTGATGGCAATTATTACTGGTTATATTTCTATTTTATAAAAGGGAGCACTGGTAGCCTAATGGTAAGAAGCTGTGCTGCAATCTCAAAGACTTGTATTTCAGGAAAAAAGTCAGTCTAGAATCACATAGACTTTGTTGTTATTGTTGTTGTGTACCCTGCCCTAACCTGTGTCATCCTCATTGTGTCAATCCATCTCACTAAAGTCTTCTTCTCCTTCACTGACCTTCCATTTTTCGAAGCATCAGATCCCTTTCCAAGAAATAGCCTCGCCTAGCTACATACCCAAAGTATGAAAGTCATGTAAACCTTATGAAGCACAAAAGGGGTCCTCGTGAGTGGGGACAAGTCAATGGCTAGTGACTGAGGGGTGGAAACCAGCTCCTTGAGTTCTGGTGGATTAGCACAGCAGGCAGCAGGAGTGAGGGGAGTTTGACTGGGAAACAGAAAAGTTCTGTGACTCTAGCCAAAAGTCTTTTGATTTTGACTGAATAACTCAGGATGGTATAGTTCCTTTTCATGACTTCACATAGCTGGTTTGAGACATAGAGAAGGTGGGTGGAGGCTCTGACAGATATTGGGGACCTCTAAGCCCCTATTCTAAAGGTCTGTCTGTCATATTTTGGGCATGTTGCAAGGAGGGACCAGTCCTTGGAGAAGGACGTCATGCTTGGAAGGATGGAGGGACGGCACAGGAGAGGAAGACCTTCAATGAGGTGGATTGATTCAGTGACTGGGGTAATGGGGGTGGGCGTGTCAGAGACAGTGAGGTTGGCACAGTGAGGACAGAGCAGGATTCAGAGCTGTTGTACATAGGGTCGCTATGAGTCACAGGTGACTTGACGGCACATAACAATAACAACAAGAAGCCCTGTAACACCCAACAATCCTGGAGGAGGTCTGAGGGCTTGGCTTTCACGTCTGTAAATGGCTAAGGATCACCTGGAGGTCCTTCACCTTGGTTCTTCTACATTCAGGTCGGGTGTGGTTATTGTTAGGTGCCATTATGTCACCTAAGACTCATAGCGACCCAATGAACCCTGCCCTGCCCTGTGCCATCTTCATTATCTTTGAAATGTTTGAGCCCATTGCTGCAGTCACTGAATCAATCCATTTTGCTGGAGGGATCTTCCTCTCTTTTGCTGACCCTCCACCTTTCCAAGCATGATGTCCTTTTCCAAGAACTTGTCTCTTTTAACAATGTGCCAAAAATATGTGATTTAAAGCTTCATCATGCCTGCCTCTCAGGAGCATGCTGGTTGCACTTTCTTTAAGACCTATTTGTTCTTTTGTCAGGCCATGAAATATTCCCTACTCTTCTTCTCCAAAACCACAGTTCAAAGCATCAGTTCTTATTCTGTCATCCTTATTTATTGTCCAACTTTCAGATACAAACAAGTGATGGAAAAGGCCAAGGTTTGAAGCAGGTTCACCTTAGTCTTTAAACGGACATCCTTGCTCCACAGTAATTTGGAGAGGTCCTTGATAGCAATGCAACACATCTTCTGGTTTCTTGACTGCTGAGAGTGTTGATTGTGGATCCAAGAAAGGTGAAATCATTGACAACTTTAATCTTTTCTCTATCTATCATGTTGTTGCCTATTGACCAAGTAGTAAGGATTTTTGTTTTCTTCATGTTGAGCTGTAATACATATTGAAGACTCTGCTCTTTGATCTTCTGCAAGCAAGTGGTGGTCCCTTGCTTGACTTGGGGAATAGGGAGGCCTTGGCATTGGGGACACAGTGGCACCAAAGTCTTACCTAAAGTATGAAACATGCCCTGGGGCCACTTGAAGGGGGCACTGATGAGCAGTTCCAATTTCCATTTCCATCACCAGCTGGGAGAGATCATGCAGCAATTTAAAACTAATTGCCATAGGCGCTGTTTTCCTCTGGGTGGGGCTGCCTGTCTGTCTGGCCCAGAATGGCCTCCTTCAATGTGTTGAGATTGTGGAGTTGGGGGAGGTGGTGTGGCTTTGGGCTACCTCAGTCCAGCCACCATGTTTGAAATCCACTTTATTGAATTTACAGTAACGGTTTTATGGGGCTTTCCTGGAAGCTTCTCATTATGGAAACTCTTGTGCTGGCAGTTTGGTGGCTGGTGTCTGGTTTGCTTGGGAGAGGTTGAGTCAGGCCCTGGCTTGATGGAAATTTCCTTGCCTCGGTCACTTGAGGGGAGCTGCGTACAGGCTGGGGGCCTGGGTGGGCCTGCTTGCTTCTTAGATGGGGATGGATTTTCCTATAGCTAGGTCCTGGGGGCTTCTTCCTGATTTCTGTGTGACTACCTTCCATGAGTTCCAAGCATCTGCTCCTCGGGGGAACACCATGATAAAAGTCACTCCAGATATTAAAGCCATTTTCATTATTAGCCATCTGTTTGAACAGGATTAGGTACTGGTCTACTGAACAAACCAACTCTTCAAAAGCAGATTTACTGGTTATAAAGTCAGTTACAATTGTTGATTAAAACAGTGGATTATAAACATACATCTCACAAGGCTACAAGTGCATCTAGAGTCCTCTGCTTTCAGCACAAGGTCCCAACAGCTTCTCTTTGTTGACCCTTCTCAATTCCTTTCTCTGGCTTTTCCCATCTCCTCTTGGACTCTCATGTTGTACTTTCCTCTCCACTCAGCTCACATGTCAATGCCAGGAGGTCTGATTCTATTAGAGAGAAGAGCTCTAGGACCTTGAAAAGACCCAGAAGTCCAGTTTATGAGTGTGATGACTTGAGCATAATCTCCTGAAACAGAGATTAATGACTCAGTCACCAGCTTCTCTTTGGCTAGTAGTGGGACTAATCAGGTCATGTAGGAGCTCTGGTGACCTAGTTGACAAAGTTGCATTGCCAACCCAAAGGCATGCAGCTTGAATCCACCAACTGCTCTGTGGGAGAAAGATGGACAATCCTCTCCCATGAGATTTTCAACCTCTGAAAACCCGCTGGAGTATCAGCTATGAGTCTGCTCAGACTCAGTGGTACTCAACAACAACACCCGGTTCTAGGGTGTTGGGTCACTAATTCTTTATTTAGTATACTAGATAAATTCTAGTATTTATCGTATTAAAAACTAAAGATCTCACTGTCATTGAGTTAGCACTGAATCATAGCTGACTCTTTAGTAGGTTTTCCAAGGCTGTAAATCATGTAGGAGGAGACTGCCCATCTTTTTCTGGAGTTGGCGGTGATGGATTCAAACTACCAGAGAGGCACTGGCTTTGGGTTGACACCAACTCTCTAAGGGCTGGCCTGCCATTGGTCTCTTGAAAACTCAACGGCATTCATGATGTGGACCATGTTGGCATTGCGGAAAAGTTATGGAAATGGATTGAGATGT
Source organism: Elephantulus edwardii (assembly GCF_000299155.1). Taxonomy (NCBI): domain Eukaryota; kingdom Metazoa; phylum Chordata; class Mammalia; order Macroscelidea; family Macroscelididae; genus Elephantulus; species Elephantulus edwardii. The sequence continues at coordinate 1,308,353 of NW_006399924.1, read as the reverse complement.
AATGGTTTCTCGGGATACTAGTGTGTATCCCTCTCTATGATGATGTCAAAGGAGTTGGTAGCAGGGCATTTCCCTAGGAAGGAATTCAGTCCTTCCCTGGTGCTAGGACAGAGTGACCTTCCTAACGGTCACTTCAGGGGACATCAGGCCCCCTCTCTGGTTACATGGGTATGGCTTTTATTTACCTCTCTGAAGAGTGCTTGACCTGGGCCATCTCTAAAGTTCTTGCAATTGGGGTTTTAGAGGGAAGCCAGTTAGAGTGGACAGGTTCCCGCTTTGGAGTCTGAGAGACCTAGGTTCAATTCTTCAAAGACCTGGTTTCATTCTTTGCAAAAAGAATAACATCAACTTTGCAAGGCTACCATGATAAAGAATTGGAACAATGTAGATAGAGTACTTGGATTTCTGACATTGTTGATAGGTGCTATCAAGCCAGGACTGACTCAGCTGATGCAACAGTGGGGTTTCAGAGACAGTAATCACTTGGGAGATTACCCATCTTTATTTCTTTCTCTATATTTTAAGCTCTATATCTTAAGCTCAAGGAACTGAAGAACAAATTCAAACCTTGAGTTACTATAATCAAGGATGCTTTCGGCAGAACGTTAAATGATCCCGGAAGTATTAAAAGAAGATGGAAGGAATGTACTGAGTCACTGTATTGAAAAGAATTGGAAGACACAGAAGAATTTCATGAAACAACATATGAGCAAGAGCCTATGGT
>NW_006399924.1:1288603-1306165 GCF_000299155.1 Elephantulus edwardii | reverse complement strand
GATCCATGCTGGAAACAATTCTGGCCTTTAAAATAAACAATCACTGAGCTTCACTTGACACATGATATATACACAACCCAAGTATTTGTGTCTTGTTTTACTTTCTGCCCACTGTCTGTGTTTCCCATATGCATGTCTGGGGGGATTGAGTCTGTCTCTGAGATGTCTCTGAAATGAATCATTAACAATTATCTACTTCATAATGATGGTGATGATAATGACAACGATAAGGACACAGGTTTTTCACTTATGCTCAAATTTGCATTTTACAGTAACTCTGGAAGGCAGATAGGCCTAAGGAAGTGACCACTGTAGGGCATAAGGTGGGTGGTCTCAATGAGATCATATAAAACACAATGTAAATGAAGAATAGTGTGAAACACAATATATATAAACTTTGTAAGCAAACCAATTAAAAATAAAGTAAAAAACAAAATAAAACCACAAGATCAGGTCTAGAACACAGGCCCAGTTTACGGATTTTGCTATACGCTCTCAGGAATGACCCTCTCTCTGCCTCTCTAAAACATATCTTTCATAATTTGTTCTGGAGCCCCTTTTATTCTGGGCTGAGTTTGAGGGGCTGTCCCAAGTTAGATGAGCAATTTTCCATGTAGATTCTAATGCATGGATATGAGACAAGGCAAGCCTTTTCTTTGGTCATCCAAGCCGGGTGTCTGGGGTACCCGCAGCTGGGCTACCCCGGGGAAACTGAGCCCAGGGCTGGTGCGGGTGGGGCATCTAGAGGGCAGACCTGGCAGAGGAGGGAGGCTGGATGGAACAGGAGTGGGACCTCTTAAATGCAAGGCTAACTTGCTTTAAACAGTAATGAGCAGTGTGTTCATTCCTTCCTGCTTCTGGCCTACACCACATTCTGTACTAGGTGCTCTGTTCTGGGTGCAGGGATCCTCCCCAGTTTTGAAGATTTCACAGTCTCGTGGATGAATCTGCAAATAGGCAAAGAGAGCACCAGAAAATACCCCAAGAACCCTCTGCTTTTGAGGCACTGTAGACACCTACTGAACTCCCCAATGGGTTTCTAAAATGAAATCTTTGTGGGAGATAGCTCATCCTTCACCCAAGGAGAGACTGGTGGATTAGAACCACTGACCCTTTAGTTAGCAACTTGACATGTTACACACAATGTTATCAGGGCTTTGAAAACATGGCAAGAGGAAGTTTACATCCTGGCTTAGTGCTGGAAGCAGCTGAGAAGCCACAGTCAGAGTGCCACCGGCAGCAGGAGAGAGAGCGTGGCCTCGTGTGGGATCTGTGGAAGGAGAGGGGAGAGGCCAGACTGAATGAGGCAAGGGCTTCATTAGTCTGTCCACTGCTCGCTCACAGCCCAGAGCTTTGATATTTGCTGGAAGTTGGCTGTCAATTGAATGGGGCATCTGACCTAAGGGCAACTGTCCATGGGCCAGTTGGTGACTTGGCTTGTTTGAAAAGATAAGCCAGGTCATATCAAATTCCCATCCAACTCTTTTTTTCCCCTCCTCCTTCTTCTTTTTTTTTTTTTTAGGTGTATTAAAAAAATTTATTTAGTTATTTATTTTTCATTTCAATGAACATCTACAGAGATTTTGGAATTCCATTCATTCATTGTTGCACCCTTCTCCCCGCCCACCTTCCCCATCTATATTCCCCCCCCCCCCCATTTGCTCCTCTCCTTGAAAAGCAAAAGAAAAACTCCCTCATTGGTACACAATCCCCCCCGCACCTCCCCCAACCACACCCCCAACCCCAAATATAATACACTCTGCAACCCTCATTCCGTACTCTTACGATAAACATAATGCCCTAAAATATAATACTTTTAAACTATTCTCTCCCCCATAGACTTCAATGCCGTAAACATATTTCATTCAGTTTTTTTCAGTCTTACCCCCACCCCGATGTCAGCCTCATTCTACAACAGTGGCACCATATAGCATTAAAAAAAATTTCTACTAGTTTATTTACAAAACTTGAATACACTGTTTTCAAGAACAATTTCTTTCAATTTCCCTCATCCCCCACCCAACAAATTGTATAGTCCCATGATTAAACCCCCCCTCCCCCCCATCCTCATCCCTCTGCTTCCAACCTCTCCCACTCCTCTTGGACACTTATACTCATTCGACAATAATGGTTTTGTACAGTATTAGTATTTGTCCTTCTGGGACTGAGTTAGTTCACTCAGCATATTGCTTGCCAGTCCCTCCCAAGTTAGGTAATAATTTTCAAAGTCATCGCTCCTGCATACATCCAACTCTTTAGAATCAGAAGACACTGAGAGAATGAGAGAGCAGTGGGGGCCAGAGCTGTAAGCTCATGGTGTAGGGAGGGTGACCTCTATGGACTTGACAGCAGGGAGTTAACTCCCAGTCATATTAGCATTAAGTCTATTATGTTGTGTGTGTAACAGGGCAGTATGATGCTGGATCAAAACAGAGGACTGAGGATCAGGAAGGAGGTCAGGGACTGAGTGCTGCCTCCAAAGACCTTTGCTGGGTGGTGTTTATCTTCCATCTACCTGTGATGGTCCAGCTTGGCTGACCCCACTTCTTCATCTTAACTCTGTGAATACATCTGACAGTGTCATCTTACAGATCCTTTGGCATCCACCCTTGAGGCTGGGGGTAACTCACTCCCTTTGCTTCCCTGGAACCTGATCCAGAATGAGGAGCCCCAGTTCTGACCCTCTGAGCCTTCAGCAAACCTGAACGCCTCTGAGTCTCTATTGCCCCACCTGCAAAAGGCCAGCAATGCTGTGTGCCTGGCCCGAGTTACAGGGGCAGGATCGAATGGCAGTGCTTGAGATTTTCTAAACCCAGTGGGGAACTAGCACTGTTCTTGTTAGCAAAGGACCATCCTCAAGAGTTGCTTTGCGACTCCCTCAAAACTTAACACACTGCTGAGCATAGGAGGAGCTCAGAAAATAATTGTTGGATGTGATCATCGCTGTTCTCCTCCTTACACATTCCTTCTTCACTTCTAGCTGGTGCTGCACAGAAGAGGACTCACCCTCCCTGCAGTGCAGACAGATAAGCGTGGGACCCACACAGATGGCCACGGAGAGGCATCAGGAGGTTATGTAACTTGCCAGCAGAGAATAAACATCAGTTACACCACGTTAAGATTAAGTGTATTTTGGAGGTAAGGAAAAGCGCTGAGTGACTAATTGAAGGAAGACAGAACACTGTGGGAACAGCTTTCAGATAGAGATTGAGGCAGGGTGGGGCAGGGGAAACAACTTTTATCTGATTACTCTAAGAAGACCTTCCAGGGGAAGTGAGTTTTCAGAAGCAGATAGACTGGAGGGAGGGGTGGGCTTGGTGGCCCGAGAACATTCCAAGCACATGAGTGTCACTGCTGCAGGTTGAGATACCTTCAGGGTGGTTCACGCTTCTCCATATCTTAGGATGCCTAGGGGGGTGTGTATGTGAGTGTGTGTATGGTGGGCTGGAATGGAGGGAGGCAAAGACTGCGAAGGGAAGAAAGGAAGGGAGGGCCTTGGTGACGTGAGGTACTGAAGGAAATAGGAGACTGATAAACATCAGGTAGGAAACGCTTCAGGAGCACCCTCCCCATAAAGAGATTTCTTTACACTGTAACCAGTAAAGACACCCTCACCTTCTTTGGCTTCAGAACTAGGAACATGGAGGAAGGGCTGCAGTTAGGAGTTCTCTCTCTCTTTCTCATAGTTGTCAAGTTGGAACCAACCCCTAGCTGACCCTCCAGTGGATTTTCAGAGACTAGAAAAGGCATGAGAAGAGAGGGTCCATCTTTCTCCTGTGGAGCAGCTGGTGGATGAAATCTGCATTTCTTTGGGCTGGCAGCTCAGCTCTTCACCCTCTAGGCCACCAGAGATTTCTGGTTATGGGTAAAGCTAGAGTAAGAATGCAGATACCAAAACCCACTCAGTAATTTATAGACACCAGTAGAGCTTAGTTTAGACTTATCTAATCTCCTTTCACATAATATTGAACAGTGAAATTGAGATTCCATTTATTTGCCATTTATTTGGAATAACCATTGACACAAACTGCCGTTTGTTCTTGATCACTCAGAAGTGATGAACACGATCAGTTCTGTCTGGAGCCTCTGATGGTGCACACACCCACTTGGAGTGAGGAAGTAGTTCTGGACTTTTCCTCCGTCCAAGGCAAATAATCCAACACCACTTCCTGGCTTCACCTTCCTCTCTGGATCCTAGAGACCCAGACGTGATCTCATTAAGGCTACTCCCTAGGGGAAGGTGGGGAGGAACAGGATGACTCTATTTCATTTTCCAAATGGATAAATTGAGGCACTGAGCAGTGATAAGCTCTTGTTCATAATGAGATAATAAGTCAGCTACAGCACTGGGAATATACTTGGATTTGGCTCCTCAGACAGCTGCTCGTGTGTGTGTGTGTGTGTGTGTGTGTGTGTTTATACGTGGGTGTACATATGGATGTATGTGAGTGCGTGTCTGCATATATGAGTGAGCCCCTTATTTGTCCTCCTAAACTTTCAAAATGGACATCTTGGAGATGACTCAGACTAAGAGTGGATTCCCTTTCCTGAGAAAGAACTCAGTGGCATTTGGGCCTCTGGTCCCTAGTGGTAAGAAGCTGCACTGCAATCCCAAAGGCATGTGGCTCAAATCCACTAGCTGCTCTGTGGGAGAAGGATGGACAATCTCCTTCTGCGAGACTTCTTGTTGTTGTTGTTATGCGCCGTCGAGTCGCTTGTGACTCATAGTTACCCTATGTAAAACAGCCCTAAATGCTGCTCGGTCCTGTGCCAATTGCACTGTCTCTGACACACCCATCCCAATTACCCCAGTCACTGAATCAATCCACCTCATAGAGGGCCTTCCCCTCCTGCACTGTCTCTCCATCCTCCCAAGCATGATGTCCTTCTCCAAGGACTGATCCCTCCTTATAACATGTCCAAAGTATGTTAGATGAAGCCTCAGAATCCTTGCCTCCAAGGAGAAGCCCAGTTTAACCCTCTCCAGGATGAACCTGTTTGTTTTCCTAGCAGTCCATGGTATTCTCAATGCTCTTCTCCAGCACCATAGCTCAAAGGCATCAATTCTCCTTCTATCCTCCTTAGTCACTGTCCAACTCTCTGATGCATAACAAGTGATTGCGAAGATCATGGCCTGTATCAGGCACACCTTAGTCTCCAGAATTTCCAGAGTAACACCATTGCTCTTCACTACTCTGGAGAGGTCTCTAACAGCAGACTTTCCCATCGCAATACGTCTTTTAATTTCCTGGGTACTGGTGCCAAGAGTGTTGACTGTGGACTTACTGTCTATGAAAACCAGCAGGAGGGTTGGCTATGGATTGATTGTCCATCTTGCTCCCGCAGAGAAGCTAGTAGATTCAAACTGCTTTCCTTTGGGTTGGCAGTGCAGCTCTTCACCACTAAGGTACCACTGTTCCCTAATCTTTTCCCTTAGAACACCATAAATTACTTTCAACCCTCAAGTCAACAGTTATTTCCAAGAACCTCAGACTAACTACTTACATTTACTCTTGGAATTTCTCCCCTGCTTGCCTCACAGGAACAGGCAATCCTGCATGTTTCAAATCGATCTCACCTTTTCTTCAGTATCTGTTCCTTCTCCTGTAATTCCTGGTTGATGAGGGAAATAACCCCTAAGGTAGTCTGCTAGAGAGGAGGAGAGAATTAGTCTTGGCTCCTCAATTTCCTTTACTCTGTGCAGCCAATCTGTAGATAAATAAACCTTGCGGGCCGTCACACCTGCCAGTCTCTCCCTCAGCACCATCCTCACATACTGGTCCTCAGAGTAGGCCCACATTTATTTTTTTTGTTTGCATTCGGTTTTGTTTACTTGTAGTTCAGCTTCTGCTCCTTGTACCAGAGTAACCCATTTAAACCTACAAAACTTATTTATGCCCCTTAGATGGCATAGTGAATCAGGGCTCGACTGCCAGCTAGTTCAAAACCACCAACTCCATGGGAGAAAGATGTAACAGTCGGCTTCCATAAGTATCCAGCCTTAGGGATCTATGAGGCCATTGGCCTCTGTCCTGTGGGTCTCTATCTATTAGAATAGATCTGATGGCAATGAGTTGGTTAGGTTGTTTAAGCTTTCTATCATCTTTAGGATAAAAGCCAACCTCCTATGACCTGATACTGCTTACCTGTGTCCAGCCTCCTCTCTGACTGTGATTCTCACCCTCTCTCGCGTGCATAGTTATAACCAAAACATCCTCAATATGTACCATTTTATCTTGCATGCCTATTAACCACTTATGTACCTGGTAAGCATCTTAGCTCAAGAACCCGCTCTCTTGGGAAGACCTTTCTGATCACCATGTCTGTCTTTTCATGCCCGATGTCATTAGCCACGACTTGTCTAGTGGGCTTATATCTTCTTGAGGAAGTGATCTTTCTCATTTACATTCGCCTCCCTGATGTGTATCATAGAATTCAGTACGTAGCGGGACGTGGAACAGGGCTTCGTGAACCAATGGAGAGAGGAATTGGAAATTTAAACCGATGATTACCGGGCCAGACGTGGAAGGGGGTGAGGACTCGTTCTGCCCGCTAGAGGGCACTCTCATCGTGTGTTTCACTGCAGGCGACGGACGGCAGTGCGGCTCCGCCTCAGCCAACGTCCTGCGCGCTCGCTCCTGTGGCTGTGGCGGGGCCTCTGCTCACCCTGCGAGCAGCTTTGCCCAGAGGTCCTTTGCCGGGGCAAGTCCTCTGACCAGACTCCTGCCCTTTCCTTCAGAAGTACACTTCCCTCGTCACTCTCCCTCGCTAATGCTGCCCATCAAAATGATACAACTTTCTCCAGTGCCAAATTCAGACCTTTGTTAACTTCCTTCACTGCTTGTCGTCGTTCGGCGTTGTAGAGTCAATATGAACTCATTGCGACCCCATGTGGTAGAGCCGAACTGCTGTATTGGATGTTCTAAGTTATAATCTTTACAAACGATGGCAACCAGGCCTTGCTCCCACAGCGTCCCTTGGAGGGTTTGATCCACCTCGCCTTTGATTAGCAGCCGAATGAATGCTTAACCAGTTTGCCACCAGGGTTCTTTGAGTCTCTAATCTAAGGTAACTTGATCTCAGGAGGGGCCAGTCCTTGGAGAAGGACATCGTGCTTGGAAAGAGCAGAGGGACAGCGCAGGAAAGGAAGACCCTGGATGAGCCGCATTGACACAGTGACTGGGGTCATGAGAGTAGGTGTGTCAGAGGCAATGAGTGGCTCAGGGTAAGGCAGGCTCCTATTGCACATAGGGTCGCTATGAGTGGCAGGCAACTGGGCAAGCACATAACAACAAGAAGACATTAATGAGTGACATTTTCTTAGACCCTCAGCTGTCCATTGAAATAGTTGCATCTTCACAACTGCTTTTAATGTTTCTGTTCAGAAGAGAAACATGGGGTGGTTCCTGAGGGCTGGTGTGGACATATTCACCTAAACAGAAAGCAAAGTCGGTGTGTTCAGAGACCTTCAAACGGCGCTATGTGGCTGCCCTCTTAAGACTGCCCTAACTGACTGAGTGCTCTAAAGGATATTTACCTTAGCTGAGCCCTCACAGCACACCTGTGTAAGGCGTGGAGCGTTCTCTGCAACTTGGAGCCTGATTATGAACTTGGTTGTGTTGTGGTTTTTAAAACCTAGCTTTAAAGCAATACATGCTTCAGGTACATTAACACAGGTCAATGTTCGTGGAAAGCCCCACGGTGCTGTGTTACAAATCTACTTGAATCATTGTTTATCGGTGTTTTTTGTTGTTTTTTTAAATTAATTTTTTTAGGTTTTTTTAAAAATTATTATTATTTTTGTGTGTGTGTACCGTCAAATTAGGTCTGACTGGTACAGGAGGAGATTGTCCCTCCTTCCCTGGCAGAGCATCTGGTGGATTTGAACCGTGCGCCTCTGGGATTGTAGTTGCAGCTCCTTGCCACTAGGCCACCATTTAATTAATTTTAATGAAAGTTTACAACCACTTAGGGGTTCCAGTCATTCATTGTTGCACTTTTCTCCCTGCCCACCCCGTCTCCCCAATTTACTTTTCTTCTTGATGAATAAAAGAAAAATTCTTTCATTGCTATGCAATCCCTCCCCCAAGCCTGTTTTTGTTTTTGTTTTTAAGATAATGGCAATTGTCCAAAGACATGCTGGGTGGTGCAAATGGTTAATGAGCCTGGCTACTAATCAAGGGGTTGAAAGGTCAGATTTACCCAGAGGGACCTTGGGAGAAAGGCCTGGAGATGTACTTCTAAAAAATTAGCCTGCAAGGCTAATGAAAAGGTTACCATCACCGATGTGAGCCCCGTGAGTTAACACTCACCTCTCCAGCAGCTGGACTGCACGTCCGAAGGAGGGTGAATAAGGTGGTAAGACTTAGGAGCTGTGTTTGAGGATCATTGGAAGAAATGGGATCTACGTGGACTGTGAAGAAAAGACTTGGGCTTCTTGTCCTGTGGAGGCTTCTGTTTCTACCAACCTATATGAAAAGAAAGGAGCCCTGCTGGTCTCCTCTACAGGGAATTGTGCTGCCAATCCAAAGGCGCAAAGGTGGTTCGAATCCCCCAGTGACTCCAAGGGAGAAAGATGAGCACTCTCTCCTTGTGCAACTCACACAGCTTCAGAAAACCTACCACAGGACAAGCTATGAGTTGGTTTCAACTCCACCTCAATGAAGTTTTTTGAGTTTATAATAAAAAAGTGAAAATATATGTGCTTTCCATACCAAGGAAAAAGAATTCTTGCTTGGTAAGTCAGCTCCTGGGCACTTTTGCATACAGAAGGTGGCGATGGGCTAGAGGAAACAATAGAAAATGTAAAAGGTAGAGAACCTGCCCAGGTAACAGTAGTGTGCGGTAAGAGGGAGAGACGGGTGGGCACCATGGAAAGCGGCAGCTGCTTGTTTGCAGACTTGTTTGGAATGAGAGAGTATGAGGAGGGAGAGTATGGGGGCCTTCCTCAGTGAGCCTAGTAAACCAAAAGAAACATGGGAAAGAGAATTGTAACGAGAAAGGCATGGTTTATTGTTTGACTGCATTTAATAATCTTTGAGAGATTCCAGGACATTTTAAAAATTGCATTTTCACCTCCGGTTATTGTATTGCTTGACTTGAACGGGACTTTGACAACTCTGAGAATAGATAGCTCAAAGGGAGAGTATTTTCTAATAACTAGTTAAGAGTCAGACAGGCTTTGTCGTTATGTCATGAGAGAGACCAGCTGAATGTGGATGAATGAGTTAGAGGTGGTCTGAACTAGGTGAGAGGTTGCCGTAGTTCTAGGATCCTTTCCAGTTCTGAGATTCTTTGACTTCATAAAAATGACAAATTGCAGGGCAGGTGTGCGGGATCCACCTTATCTGCTCCCCTCACATTCTGTCTGGAAGGTTATGAAAAGTCAAGAAGACACAAGAAGATGAATGGGTCTCTCTCTATGATGACAGTTAGCTCAGTGCTAACCCAGAGACTGAAGTTCAAACCCACTCAGAGGCTCTGGGGGAGAAAGAACTCTTGATCTGTTTGATCTTATAAAGACTACAGCCAAGAAAGCCCCATGCGCCAGCTATACCCTGTCACGTGGGGTCACGATGAGTCAGAATCAAATGTCAGAACGCCACCTGACAACAATTTAGTTCAGGAAAACCCTGGTTCCAAATTCAACCACTGAGCAATCGTTTTGTTTTGTGTGTGTTCATAACAGTTAAATAAAAACACAAATGTTCACCCCAACAAACATCTGTTAAGGGAATTTGATGTCCACACATAAGACTAGAAACTGAGGTTACAAAGATAACTGAGATGTGGTCCCTGCTTTTGAAAATTTCATAACCTGTGAGAGAACCATGTAAGCAAACATTGGCAATCAGGTGATAAAGGCACAGAGAGGTGTGTTTGCAAGGAGGGAGCCTTGAATCTACCTGAAAGGGCATGAAGAGCTTTGCCAAAGAGGTCATTTTTTTTCTTTTTAAATTTGTTTTAAAAAAAATTAAAAATTTATCTCTGGTTTACTTACAAATTCCGTATACATTGTTTTTCAGACAGGCTCTTTCCCATTTTCTTACCCCCCCACCCCCATCCATCAAATTGCATAACCCTATAATTCCACCTTCAGTCCATCCTCACCCCTCTGTTCCTCCCTCCGACTTAGATCCTCATACGTGTTTTACTGGTGGTCTTTCTATTTCTACAATAATGGTCTTATACAGTATTTGTCCTTAGGGACTGAGTTAGTTCACTTAGTTAGCCTCTCCCAAGTTAGGTAGTTTAGGTAGTGATTTACAAAATCATTGCTCCTGAGTGCTGCATAGCATTCCATTGTGTGAATGTACCATAATTTCTCAATCCATTGGGGCTGTTTCCACGTTCTCGTGATGATGACTAACACTGCTTTGAATATTAGTGTAGAAGTCTCCATTTGTGCCTGAGTTCTCATTACCTTGGAATGTATGAGGAAGTCATATATTAGTGGTAGGATAAGGGTAAGTAGCAAAGGCACTCTAGATAGATGAAGAGTGAAGCATTAAAGATCAGATATGTAAAGCCCAATATCATGTTATTAGAGTTGGGGATGTGTTTGGAATGACATGGCAAAAATAGTTACAAAGTTATATGATATGAAAAGAAAAATTATATGATATGAAACTTTTATGAAAAGCATTGTCTTCTGTACTACAGAGAGGTAGATTTATCTGTTAGGGACTTTAGAACCCTGAAAGTATTTTAATCTTATCCTTCTTGCGGTGAACAAATGAAGAACAGAATAGAACAATATGATTAAGCTGGTACACATGTGGCTATAATTTATATTCCAGATGAAGTCGATTGAAAGTTTCAGGTGTAGTGTTTTCCCAAATCAACAGTCACACGATTTCTAAACCTTGGGTCTATCTCCAAATTACTTTGTTTATTATGGAATCAAAAGACCATTTAGTGAAATTCTCCATTTGGGAAGAGGAGAAACTGAGGCTCTGGGAGGGGCAGGAACTTGGCCAAGGCCATGTAGCTCGGAAGTAGCAGGTCCCTTGGTTTCTTGGTCCCTAATCCAGTGTCCTCATCATGGTGTCATTCTCCACTTCCTACAGGACAGGGTCAGTACCCAGGTGAGTTGTCCATAAAACTTTAGTAATTGGACACAGTCATCTTTGTTTCCTGGGTATGTCTGTAGGATCTGGAATGCCCAGGGACTCTATACCTCTCCTGAGATGTCTCTGATATCCATTCTTTCCTAGGAAATTTCTACTCCTTCCTTAACGTCCAGAACTAATGAAGCACTTTGCTCCACAGCAGTCTTGGACTTTAAGGCCCCCTCTGGGTAGAACTCCTTTCCTGTGTGCACAGCAGGTCTGCCAGCCCCTTCCTCCACAGCTCTGCAAGGCCTCGGAGGCTGACATTGTTACCATCTGGCTCATGGTTGTAGCTCCGGCACCTGGCGTGGTCCTTGGCACATAACGAGTGAAACTAGTGGCTGCAGAGTCAGCTCACACTCCCAGCAACCCCAAGTGTGGTAGAGTAGAACTCTGCTTTTGAGTCCTCAGTGGCTGATTTTATAAATGTAGACACCCAGGCCTGTCTTTGGATGTGCCTCTGAGTGGACTTGAAGCTCCAACCTTTCCATTAGCAGCCACTAGTGTTGTTTGTATCACTCAGGCACTCCTGGCACATAGAACACACCCACCAAATGTTTGTTGACTGACTAAATGATGCACTGATATATTAAAAGTTTGACCCTGAATCTCTCCATGTAGATCTGTGGTAAGGTCCTGCGGGCTCCTACTGGGCCTGTATTTTTTTTTTTTTTTTTTAAATTTTCGAGTAGCTGCTGTTGGTGTTCTTAACAGAAATGCGTTACAACCTGGGAAGTTCTCTGTATGTTTCTTTTCTCAAAAGGTGGTGACTCTTGAGTTCATTGCTCTGTTGTATTCTGACCTCAGGAAACTGATTTCCCTGGATGATTTTGTTCATTCACTGTTTCTTCTTTCCTTTTTAAAAAGCTATTAAGAATCAAAGCTGTACTTATGCCTTAGATTTGTTTGGGTCTTTTAGGAAAAGAAATTCCCTTGATTTTTTTTGAAAAAAAAAAAAAAATCTTCCCTCTCCTTTTCCCTCTCAAATTCCTTGCTTGTTTAATCTTGTTGAAGCAATTAGATTCACCTTAAGGAAGCCAAAAATGTAGCCACTTTGGAAAGTGGGGCTGGGGGCCCACACTCCTGCCTCAGCTAGCATTTCTTCTCTCTTTTGAGAAAATTTTCCTATCTCTGCACTTCTGCCAACTGATTAACACCTTGTGATGAAATCCCTAAGTTACGCATCTCCAAGGGTTAGTTCTTTTTGGATAGAGATTAGTTATTGTTTCCAAAAAAAGAAAATTCTTTGTTTAAGGGAGAACTATTCATGTTTGGGCTTTTTTTGCAATTGGTTAAAAATTCTGGATTTGGGTCTAGGCCAAACTATCAGAGGGTGACTCTGGGGTCTGGGTGGACCACAGACCAAGGAATTATTAGGTCTCTCTTGCTCTTGCTAGAAAACTACAATTTGGGCTGAATTGAGGAATGGGAATTTAATTCTTTCGCCTTTATCCTGGCAGGAGAGAACCCCATTTGTTGTGAATTTGCTGTCACCTTCTCTCTGGTTCCACATGTGTCTGAGTCTCAGCTTCCTGTGACTTTTAGGGAGCTATTTGTGGCTATTGTCAGCTGGTGACTTGGGGCAGGAGCTTACACACATACTGAAGACAAGTTGTGCTCAGCAGGGACAGTAGTGTCTTTTTTGGAGCTCAGGGAGGTCTGAAGACAGGGTTGTACAGTAACAGCCATCTGGGATGTTGAAGTTCACCATGATAGCATGGAAAGGAGCTGGCATTTATGGAAAACTTTGCTGTGTGAGGAATTGTACTCAGCATAATTAAAATGTATCTTATTCAGTTCTGTAATAATTATCACGGAGGTTTCTTGGAGACATTAGTGGACTTCTCCCGCCCACACAGGAGCCCTGCGTTTTATTCTCTGCTAGCGCACCTCATGGACTTCCCATCATTTATCAGCAGAAGCTTGCATGTTGCTGTTGTAATGCTGAACAGATTTCAGCTGAACTTCCAGTCTAAGAGGATATAGGAAGAAAGGCCTGGCAATCTACTTCCAAAAAATCAGGAGTGAGAATCCTGTGGGTCACGACAATCTGATCTGCAACCGATGATGGGGAAGGAGCAGGACCGGCAGCATTTCTTTTATTCTATTATGTGTGAAGTGATCTTGAGCTGGGGGCTGACTTCATGGCAGATAATAACGTGAAAGAACAATCACATTTAAAATGTCTTAGAAGACGTGCTCCTTGGAGGTGAGGATGGCCAACAGTGTTTCATAGACCCAGGGAATGTTACTAGGAAGAGGACATCCCTAGAGAAGGGCATTACACTTGGCAAAGTAGAAAGTCAGAGAAGAGGAAGGCTCTCCACAAGATGAATTGAGAAAGTGGCTACAACAGTAGATTCCAGCATGACTGCGGTTGTGAGGATGGCATGGCCCTGGACGGTGCTTCCTTCCACTGTCCACAAGGCAGCCTTGCATTGGAACCAAACCTACAGCCCAAACCCCAGCACCGCACAATTCTTGAACGGCAGCTACATGGCAAGTACAGCGTGAGTATTATATTCCTGATCTTACTTAAGTTCAAGGTATACTTACATGGTGCTTATTCTTATTTACACTGTACAGACATGGAAACAGAAACTTGTCAAAGCTACAGTAAAAAATTGCCCCGGGTCAGAACCAGACCAGACTCAAGCTCCTGTGCCCTTTCACTAAATCTACCCAGGCTTGGAGGTTCAGGAGAGTCTTTTCAGAATGCCTACAAGTATGATCAATTGAGTTCCCTCAAGTGAACAAGCAGCAATCTCTCAAGCGAACAAGCACTCAGATGACAGGGATTATATGGAACCACAACCGCAAGCAGCCTGGTCCATGAAAGTGCAAGCTGTTGAAGGACACATGAGTGTCTCTGGGTTTTCTCATTAATAGTTCTTACTCATTCATTTATTTTGTCTTATGCTAGTTCTGGCTCATAGGCAAGTGGTAACAGGCACCAATTTATGGCTGAGCAAAAATTTGTGGGAGAGATGCCGGTAATTGAGAATAGTTGATGTGTTCATATATTAGCACTGGGCGTTAGTGTTTAATAGCAGAGGTGCAGCCCCAGGCACGCCTGTGAGCACCAGCCCAGGGGAAAGCACTGAGTCCAAGTCACAGTGAGCATTAAGGGACGAAGCAAGTGTGTATGAGAAGTTTCATCTTAAACTATGGCTTTGTTATTTGTACTTAGAAAGGTGTTTCGTGTCATTTTATAGATAAACCATTTACATATCATGTCTGGTTTTTTACCAATGGATGTTGTTGTTATGTGTTAACAAGTTGCTTGTGACTCAGAGTGACCCTATGTACAAGAGCCCTAAACCCTGCTCTATCCTGTGCCAAGCTCACAATCTCTGAACACACTTACTCCCACCACCCCAATCACAGAATCGATCCATTTCATTGAGGATCTTCCTATTCTATGCTGTCCCTCCACCCTTCCAAACATGATGTCCCTCTCCTTGCAACATGTCCAAAGTATGTCAGACGAAGCTTCAGAATCCTTGACTCCAAGGAGCAGCCTGGCTTCATCCTCTCCTGGATAAATCTGTTTGTTCTCCTAGCAGTCCATGGTATATTCAGCGCTCTTCTCCAGCACCACAGCTCAAAGGCATCAATTCTCTTTCTATCATCCCTAGTCATTGTCCAACTCTCCGATGCATAGCATGCAATTGCAAAGACTATAGCTGAAATCAGGTGCACCTTAGTCTCCAGACTGATGTTGTTGCTCTTCAGTACTCTGGAAAGGTCCCTGACAGCTCACTTTCCCAATGTAATTTGTCTCTTGATTTCCTGGCTACTAGTACCAAGAGAGTTGACTGTGGAGTCAAGCTAACTACAGTTAACTATCACAGTCTCTTCACCATCCATACTGATGCTGCCAATTGGCTCGGTGGTGAGAATCTTTGTTTTCTTGATGTTGAGCTTCAATCTGTATTAAGGTTGCAGTCCTTGACCCACTGCAGCAAGTGCTTCTGGTCCTCCTCAGTTTCAGCAAGCAGGGTTGTTTCATCTGCATAACACAGGTTGTTGATGAATCTTCCACCAATCCTGATGCCACATTCCTCCTTCTATAGCCCAGCATCTCGGATAATCTGTTCTGCATACAGATTAAAAAGGTATGGAGACAGAATACATCCCTGGTGGTCCCCCTTCCTGATTTTCAACCATGCAGTATCTCCTTGTTCTGTTCTGATGACTGCCTCTTGGTTCAAGTATAGATTTTGCACAAGCATGATCAAATGTTTTGGGATTTCCATTCTTCTCAGAGTCAGCCATAGCTTGTTGGGATCCACACAATCAAAAGCCTTTGTGTAGACTATGAAGCACAGCTAGACATTCTTCTGGTTCTCTCTGCTTTCTGCTAAGATCCATCTAACATTAGCTATAATAGCCCTTGTACCACAACCTCTTCTAAATCCAACCTGCACATCTAGCATATTGTTCCAGTAATTTTTGGATAATTTCAGCAGAGTCTTGCTTGCTTGCTTGTGATATTAATGATATTGTTCGATAATTTCTGTACTCTGTCGGATCACCTTTCTTTGGAATGGGAACAAATATCAATCTCTTCCAGTCAGTTGCCCAGCTGGCTGTCCTCCAGATTTCTTGGCACAACTTAGTGAACACGTCCAGGGCAGCATCTGTTTGTTGAACTATGTCAATTGATATGCCATCAATTCCTGGAGCCTTGTTTTTGCCAGTTCTTTCAGAGCAACTTGAAGTTCCTCCTTCATCACCACAGACTCTAGCTCATATGTTATTTCATGAAATTCTTCTGTGTCAGCCAATTCCTTCTGATACAGTGACTCTGTCTACTCCTTCCTGGATCCTTTAACATTCTACCTAAAGCATCCTTGAGTGTTGCCACTCAAGGCTTGAATTTGTTTTTCGACTCCTTCAGCTTAAGAAACGCTGAACGAGTTCAGTCCTTTTGATTTTCTGACTCCAGCTTTCTGCATTTTTCTTTATAGTATCTTGCTTTGTCATCCTGAGCTGCCCTTTGAAATTTTCTTTTCAGCTCTTTGATTTCTTGATTTTTTTCCTTTAGCTTTGACTTCTCGGTGCTCTAATGCAATATTCAGAGTCTCATCTGACAACCATCTTGGTCTTTTCTTCCTCTTCAGCCTTTGTAATGATAAAAATTAACACCTTTGGTACCAGCAGTCAGGATATGAGGAGAAGATTTACACTGGAAAGATCTGTAATTAGGGACATTTACAAATTATTGAAGAGTAATGATATCAGTTTGAGAACTAAGGTGTATCTGATTCAGGCCATGGCAATTCTGATCACTTGCTATGCTTCTGAGAACTGGAAAATGAATATGGATGACAGAGGCAGAATGGATACCTTTGAGCTGTGGTGTTGGAGAAGAGCATTGAACATCCCACGGATGGCCAAGAGAATGAACAGATATGTCTTGGAGAGGGTGCTGGTAGAGTGCTCTTTGGAGGCAATGATGATGAGATTTTACCTCACATACTTTGGACATGTTGCTAGGAGGTGTTATTCCTTGGAGAGGGACATGATACTTGGAAGGTTAGAGAGTTGGCTTAAAAAGGAAGACCCTTGACCAGATAGATTGACCCAGTGACTGCCTCAATAGGCTCTTGTGTGTCAGGAAGTGTGTGGATGGTACAGAATATGTTGAAGTTGATGTCTGTTGTTCACAGAGTCACTTAGGCAGTACTCTGCTCAACAGCAGCTAATAATGACAAAACAACAACAATAACAACATGATTTGAAATAACTTAATTACTTAATGCTGCTAAAACATAGCTATCACACATGAATGACTAATAAATATACATTTATTCTCTTACAGGACATTTGGGAGCTCTAGTGCTCTAGCAGTCAACTCAACTAAACTAACAATAACAATTCAATCCAACTAATCTAACTAACTAACAACAACAATTCAATCCATGACAATGCTCAAGTGCATTGATAGGAATATAAATGACTCAAGTATGCTAGAATGGAAATGGTGGTGGGGAAGATGCTGCTTGCTTGGAATTCTAAAAGTGACTTGGATAAAGTTTTAAGTAAGACTACTGTTGCAAGTACCCATTACTTTGTGTCAGCTCCTTGTCAGCAAACTGTGTTGCACCCAGTTTTCTTTTTTTCTTTTTTTTGTTTTGTTTTAATGAAAGTTTACAGAGACTTTGGATTTCTATTCATTGTGGCACACTTTCCTCCCTGCCACCTCTCCCGACCCCCAGTTCACTTTTCTCTTTGAAAAGTAAAAAGAAAAAAGAAATCTTTCATTGTTATACAATCCCTCCTGTCCCCCAGTCCACTCCACTATGCAGCTTTCATTCTGGACTCTTGTCATGACAATAATAGCTATCATATATATTCCTCCTAAACAGTTTTCTCCCTCATGTGTTTCAATTCAGTATACATTATTTATCCCCTCTTTTTTTCTTTTACTTTTTAAAAAAATTTT
>NW_006399924.1:1281824-1287664 GCF_000299155.1 Elephantulus edwardii | reverse complement strand
GTGGAGACAGAACACATCCCTGATGAACCCCCTTCCTGATTTTGAACCATGTAGTGTCTCCTTGCTCTGTTCTGATAGCTGCCTCTTGGTCCAAGTATAAGTTTCGCATTAGCACAATCAAATGTTCTGGGATTCCCATTCTTGTACATAGGGTCGCTGTAAGTCACAGGTGACTTGGTGGCATATTACAACAACAATAATAACAACAACAACAATAACAACAGTATTTGTCCTTATCTTTATGGGACTAATTAGTTCACTTAGCATAATGTTTTTTAGTTCCTTCAAATTTGTTGTTAGGTGCCATCGAGTTGAACAGAAGATTTGAACCCTGTTCTATCCTTTACCATTCTCACACTTCCTGACACACAAGAGCTCATTGCCGCAGTCATAGTGTCGATTCACCTGGTTGAAGGTCTTTTTCTCCTTTGCTGACACTCCACCCTTCCGAGCATCATGTCCTTCTCTAAGGAATAGCACCTCCTAACAACAATGCCCAAAGTATGTGAGTCAAAGCCTCATCATTCTTGCCTCCAAAATAGCACTCTGGTTGTACCGTGTTCAAACCACATCTTTTTGTTCTCTTGGCCATCCATGGGATGTTCAGTGCTCTTCTCCAACACCATAGCTCAAAAGTGTCAATCATTCTCCTGCCATCCTTATTCATTGTCCATCTCTCAGATGCATAGCAAGTAATCAGAAAGTCTCAAGAATAGGTAGTGATTTTCAAAGTCATTGCTCCAGCATGTTGCATAGTATCCCATCATGTGAATGAATCACATCTTCTCAATCCATTCTATTTTGATTGGACATTTAGACTGTTTCCAGAAATGGTAAATAATGCTGCTATAAATGTTGGTATACAAGTCTCTGTAGTGCCTCACCTCTAATTTTTTTTGGGTGTATTCCAGGCAGTGGGATAGGTCTTATGGAATTTCTATATTCAGCTTTTTGAGGAAATGCTAAACTGCCTTCCAGAGTGGTTGTACCATTTTACAACCCCATCTATATTGTATAAGAGTTCCTATCTCTCCTAATCCTCTCCAACAACTATTATTTGCAGTCCTGTTAAAAAATGTCATTGCTGCTGGAGTGAGATGGTATTTTATTGTGGTTTTGATTTGCATCTCTCTTATTGACATTGATTTTGAGCATTTCTTCATGAGTCTGTTGGCCATCCAAATATATTCCTCCGTGAATTCTTTCCATGTCTTTTGCTCATTTTATAGTTGTTATTAGTCTTTTACTTATGGAAGCCCTGTAGAATTTTGTAAACTTTTGATATGAGACTCTTGTCTGAAATAGTATTGACAAATTTTTTTTCCCCAGTTTGTATTTTTTTTCCTTTTTACCCTGTTGGAAAATGTTTTTGATGTGCACAGGTCTTTAGAAATCTTTAGAAAGTCCCATTCATCAATATTATCCTCTCTTTGTTGTGTATTTCTAGCTATGTTTGTCAGCCTTTTTATACAATGAGGTAGGCCTTCTAAGCTTGTTCTTACTTTGTCTCTTATGATTTCTATGGTTTGGGACTTTACCCCCAGGTCTCTGATCCACCTTGAGTTGATTTTTTGTATATGATGTGAGATGTGGATTCTATTTCAGCTTTCTACAAATAGCAGTCCAGTTTTTCCAGCGTCATTTGTTGAAGAGGTTGTCATTTTGCCATTTGATAGGTTTTATTTCCTTGTTGAATATTAGTTGACTATAGATCTATAGATTATATTCTGGCTTCTCAATTCCGTTGCATTGGTCTATGTGCCTGTCATTGTACCAGTACCATGCTGTTTTGGTTATTATAACTTTGTAGTAGTTTTTGAGATCAGAAAGTTTTATGGCTCCAACTTTCTTCTCGTTTTTTTAGAAATGTTTTGCTTATTCAAAGTCTCTTTACTCTTCAAATAAACTTGTCAATTGTGTTTTCTATCTCTGAAAAAAGGAATTTGGTATCTGTATTGGGATTGCATTAAATATGTAGATTGCTTTTGGTAAGATAATAATTTTTACTATGTTTAGTCTTTCCATGAACAGAGAATGTTTTTCAAATTTTTTTGGCATTTTATTATATCTCAAAGAAATGCTCTGTAGTTTTCTTTGTAAGGGTCTTTTGTGTCTCTAGTGAAGTTTATTCCTATTTATCAATCAATACTCTTGGCACTAGCGGTCAGGAAATCAAAAGATTAATTGCATTGGGAAAATCTGCTGTTAGGAATGTCTCCAGAGAACTGAAAAGCAACACTATCAGGCTAGAGACTACGGTGTGCCTGATCTACGCCATTGTCTTCACAATTACTTTCTATGTGTCAGAGAGCTAGACAATGAACTATGGTGCTGGAGAAGAGTCTTGAACATACCATGGACTGCCAAGAAATCAAATAGGTCTGTTTTGGAGAGAGTGAAACCAAGTTCTTCCTTGGAGGCTAGGATTTTGAAGCTCTTTCTCACATAGTTTGGGCACGTGGCCAGGAGAGATCAATCCTTGGAGTAGAACATCATGTTCAGAAGGATGGAGGGACAACATAGGAGAGGAAGACCCTGAATGAGATGGATTGCTACAGTAACTGGGGTAATAGGGGTAGGTGCATAGGAATCAGTGAGACTGGCTCAGGACATGGCAGACTTCAGAGCTGCTGTACATAGGGTTGCTATGGATCGCAGGTGACTCAATGGCACATAACAACAGAAACAGTAACAACAACATGTAAATGGTATTGCTTTCTTCATTTCCTTATCTATGTTTTTTTTTTTGCTACTGTAGACTTTTGTATATTGACCTTGTGTCCTGCCACTATTAAATTGGTCTACAAGCTCTGACAGGTGTGGTGTGTTGTGCTTTTTTTTCTTTTCTTTTTTTCTGTTGAGTCCTTGAGGTTTTATGTGTATACTATCATGTCATCTGCATGTAGCGACTTTAACTCCAACTTTTTGAGTAGCAACCAAACTTATTAACAATTTACACCATCCAGGGACTCCAGGTGGAACACCACCTTCCCAGAAGCCCTGGGGCTAATTATCCTCTTCTTGGGAAATTCTCAGAGGCCATCATTTTTCCCTAACTTGCAAACATTCTCCCCATGAGAAAACAGGAATCCTCTGGGGAGTGTTCTGCCTGCCATTATCTCTCTAGATAGAACCTGAAAAATGTGAACCTTCCTAATTCCCATAGTGTTCAGAAGGATCTGGGCACCCTCTGCTTTTGCTGCATCAATTGACTGTTACTGTTACATGTGAGGCTAGCTTTATTAACAAAATCCCATCTTGGCCTTCATCCTCTCCTTTGGTGAGGTGAGTGGAAGTGGGTGGATGAGTTCAGTGGGATGTGGGGAATGAGACTATGGCTACGATAAGGTTAACATATTTTTCTAAATTGCCCCTATTTTTAGTCTCTGTGGTGAACAGGGACTGGGTTCCAGATGATGAAGCACTAATGAAATGATCAATGAAGTGATTGTGCTGTACTTTGCACTTGTAAAAGAGAACAAATGTTAAATAACAACAACAATAATAGTAATATGAATTTGGTTTGGGGCTGAAGTCTCAGCGTTTCAAAGATGGAGTACATATGGAATGCATTCATAGCTCTGCATAATGCCCTGTAAACTGATTGGGTTCAGATGAGAAACATTTGTCAGTAAGGTTCCCATTACTGAAAGTGGTGGGGTCTGGCCTGGGATCTTACCAGAGAGGCTGTCTTAGGAGACAGGATACCATTGTTAGTTGTGGTAGTAGGAACTGCTCTGCAAGAGATTCTCCTTATCTTCCCATGAGCTCCAAGCCATAAATGGTTGAAATTGCTCATTTCACAGTTTCAGTCTGTTATGGAGAAGACATGATGTTTCAAGCAGTAAATACTAAGAACTAAAGAGGAGATCATCTTAAGTTATAGGCTGAGAGAATCCAAGTTCATCCTTGTTCTTGATACCCCTAAGGCCCTCACTATTCTGGTGCCAATAAAGGTTTTGGTTAAGTCATTGCAGATTTGGGTAATATAATTCTGTCATTCTGGTGACTACTGATGGTTAATTGTGGTGCTGTTAATGTGCAGTGCACATAGTAACAAAATCCCTTCCCCTCCAGTGCTTGGACTGGCAACTGCTTTCGTGAAAAGATAAACCACCATATGATCTCATTTTTGTTCTGGAGAAGATGGACCTGAGGCTTTCCCAGAATGCCTATCCCTGGGGTTTCCTGCTCTGTGGTTTTGATTCCTCACTTGGGTGGCCTTAGTGGTCTGTTATTTTTATCCAATTTTCTTGCTTCTATTTCAATCAACATTGCCACCAGTTATTGTTGCCTGTTCTAGTGGAAAGTCTACAAATATTTAAAATGAAATAGAGTTAGCAGTTTATCAGATAGAACCATGTGCCAAACTTGGGCAGTAGCTTTAACGTGTTCAGAATATTTATAAAGCCAGAGTCTGTTCTAAGCAGATTTGTGCTTTGTGAAATAAATTGGTTTAAAAAAATTTTGTTCCATAAAGATCCGTTTTTGCTGACACTTATCAGTATGATAAGTATATGGGTATATGCAGATCTTCAATGAATTTCTAGAAGCACATTACCTACTTAACCAAATGCAAGGTGTACCTGATGTAGGCCATGGTCTTCACAATTACTTCCTATGCATCAGAGAGCTGGACAAAGACTAAGTATAACAGAAGTATTGATGCCTTTGAGTTGTGGTGCTGGAGAAGAGTCTTGAACATACCACGGACATCCAAGAAAACAAATAGGTCTGTCTTGGAGAGGGTGAAACCAAGTTTCTCCTTGGAGGCCAGTATTTTGAAGCTCATCTCACATACTTTGGACACATGGCCAGGAGGGACCCGTCCTTGGAGAAGGACATCATAGTTGGAAGGGTGGAAGAACAGCACAGGAGAGGAAGATCCAGGATGAGATGGATTGATACAGTAACTGGAGAGTGGAGGTTGGTGTGTTGGTCAGTGAGACTGGCTCAGGACAGGACAGGCTTCAGAATTGTTCATAGGATCGCTATGAGTAGCAGGAGATTCGATGACACATAACAACAAAAACAACTTACTTAAGACAATTTTTTCAAATACCAACAGATGTATCTTCTTTGCACTCAACACACAGAACTCTGTAACTCATGATCTACCTCCCAGATTTTCCTCCCACATCAAACCTATCTTAGACCCCTCAGTACTAAAGAATCTTTTGTTTCCACCTTCGAGCCTGCTGACCATCCTCCCCTTCAGCCTCCCTTCCTGTGTCCTAGCATCTTCTCTTCTTCTCCTTCTAACCCTTAGCCTACTCTACCCTCTCTGAATATATACCAAAACCCCACTCCCCACACACAAGCTTGGGGATCCAGGTTAGATCCATCAACTTCTCCCTCCTGAAGCCTAGTTCTACTATACCTGCAAAGCCTGTCTTAGAATACCCACTTAGAGAAGTAGCCAGGGTTAAGGGAATAATCAGGGTTCATGTCCCCTTCTCATTGGCAGATTTTTCTCAAATCAACAAAAGTTTGGGCACATTTACTGATGACCCTACCACCTTACTCAAAGAATTCAAGTACCTACATCAATCCTATGACTTTACATAGAATGACCTATGTTTCATTCTTTCCTCTACCCTAACCCCAGAGAAAAATAATCAGGTATGGAGAGAGAACCAGAACTAGGCATATCATTTCAGACACCAGCCCCCTAACTTTCCAGTAAAAGCAGAAGCAGTCCCAGATTTAAAAAAACGAACAAGCACTTCCAACCCAAAAAAGCCCTGGACCCGATGGTTTTACATGTGAATTTTATCAAACATTCAGAGAAGAACTGTCACCAATTTTATATAAACTATTTCAGAAAATAGAAAAAGATG
>NW_006399924.1:1277788-1279299 GCF_000299155.1 Elephantulus edwardii | reverse complement strand
AACTGGGGGTGGGGAGAAAAGTGCAACAATGAAAGAATGGAATTCCAAAATCTCTGTAGATGTTCATTGAAATTAATAAAAAAAATTTTAAAAACCCACCCAAAACGAACAAACAAAAAATCATACCCAAACTAACATACAACCCAGTAAGCTTACCAAGTGGGAGACAATAACAATGGGCTGAGCAACCACGTGATTATGTGTTTCATGGTGTTGTTGATTGTCGTCAAGTTGAGCACAACTCATAGTGACCCTATGAACAAAATATCAGAAACCTTTCTATAACTATTGTAATTTCTCAAAGTTCATAGGATTTTCAGGGGCATATTGTTTAGGAGGGCATGCCACTTCTGCTTCCCGTGTGCTTGATAGGAAGATTAAAAATGTCCTTTCATAAAGCACTAAGTTTTGAAAAAGTCTCTGAGGTCTTTCGGGAATGATCCCACTACTTTGATTGCTAGACCATTAAAGGAAGAGCAAAGCTTGCTGGACAATTGAGGAAACCAGAGGCTTCTTCCATTTATGTTGCTGGACTGAACCTGGACTTTCATTTGTTGACTGAGAAGCTATCAAAAGTAATTAAGGAATAATGTCTTGTTGTTAATCTAGTTTGAGACTGTTAGACTAAAGCTGGACTTTCACTGTGTGCTATTCTTTGCCTCTCCCATGCCCATCTTATTTCCTTAATAAACCCCACAACTATGGGTAAAGTAACACCAACGAATCATTGGAAGTGAATTTAAGACCTCATAATTAGTAGCAGTAAGTGCAGGAGCATGGGGTTGGGTAGATTTCTGACTTTACAGGGATCAATTTTATACTGTCGGTGTTGTTGATGGGGTCAGTTTCCCTTTGTAAAATTAGTAGTAGTCATGCTTGGTCTTCCCCACATTGCCCTTTCTCCTTTCACAGAGGCATAGCAAGTGGTTGAAAATGCCATGGCCTGAATTATGTACATTTTAGTCTTCAAACTGACATAATTGTTCCTCAGTAATTTGGAGGTTTCTAACTGAAGACTTTCCCAAGTGCAATATGCATCCTAATCTCCTGACTGCTGGTACCAAGGGTATTAATAGTGGAACCAAGTAAGATGAGCTCTTTAAGAGTTTTAATCTTCTCTCCATCAATCATGATGTTGCCTATAAGTCCAGTGGTCATAATTTTTATTTTCTTGATATTGAGATGTAATCCTCCAAGTCCTCCTTACTTACAGCAAGCTAGATTATGTCATCTGCATAACTCAGATTGTTGATGAGTCTTCCTTTGATTCTGAAACTACATTCTTCTTCACAGTTCCCCACTTGTGGAATGATTTGTTCAACACACAGATTAAACAGGTATGGAGAAAGATATAACTCTGACACATGCCTTTCTTAATTTTAAACCATACAGTGTTCCCTTGCTCTATTCAGACAACAGCTTCTTTGTCTAAGTATAGGTTTTGCATGAGTACAATTAAGTATTCTGGGATTTCCAATTTTCTCACCATTATTCATAAATTATTATGATCC
>NW_006399924.1:1260895-1276968 GCF_000299155.1 Elephantulus edwardii | reverse complement strand
AGGTGGATTGATTCAGTGACTGGGATAATTGGGATGGGAGTGTCAGAGACAGTGCAATTGGCACAGGACAGAGCGGAATTTAGGGCTGTTGTACATAGGGTCGCTATGAGTCGCAGGCGACTCGACGGCGCATAACAACAACAACAACATAACTTTGTAGTGGCCTTTTGCTCTCTATATGCTTAATGTCATCCCACATTTCATGTGGTCTTTGATCATTGGTATCCAATGCTTCACACCTACTCTCAAGATTATTTTTAAACTTAGATGGAATAGACTCAAGATCATATTTTTGTTCTCATAGACTTGTTTTCATTTTCTTCAGCCTTAATTTGAACTTGTACATGAGTAATTGATGGTCAGTTCCATAGTCAGCACCTGGCCTGGTTTTGACTGCTGATATTGAGCTTCCCCACATATTTTTTCACAAATGTAGTCAATCTGATATCTATGCAGTCTATCACTATCAGGTGGGGTCCATGTATAATGTCTCCAATTGTGGCTTTTAAAAAGATTTTGAGATAAAGAAATCATTGAACATAAAAAATGCCATTATTCTATTTCCAGCCTCATTTCTTCACCATCTTACTCAGGTACCTCGACCCTTTGACTTCCACCAGGCTTTCCTCAAGCTCATGGGATTAGAGCAAGCAAGCAGAGGCGATTTTCTGAACAGAACAAGGGATCACTACTTGGTTTAAAATTGGGACAGGTTTGAATTAGACTTATATCTTTCCTCAATACCAATTTAATTTGCATGCTGTGCAGATTATTTGAGAAGTTGGAGTCTGTGTAGAAGACTGTTACATCCCATCAACAGTGAATAAGGGTTCCAGTTTCTCCACAACCTCGCCAGCATTTGATGTTTGCCGTTTTGTTAAATTTTGCTATTCTTGCTGGGGTGAGATGATATCTCATAGTTGTTTTAATTTGCATCTCTCTTAGAGCTAGGGATTTTGAACATATTTCTTCATGTTTTTTTGCCACCTGAATGTCTTTTTTGGTGAAGTGTCAGTTCATATCCTGTGTCCATTTTTCAATTGAGTTGTTTGCCTTTATCTTGTTGTGGTGCTCAAGTATTCTATAAATTCTAGATATAAGTCCCTTGTCTGACATGTCATTACCAAGCACATTTGCCCAATCTGTGGCTTCCCTTTTTACCCTGTTGGAGACGTTTTTGGATGTGCATAGGGATTTCATTCTTAGAAGGTCCCATTCATCTTTTTATCTTCTCCTGGTTGTAGATTTTTCAGGATGTTTGGAAGACTGTTTATGTTGTGGATTAGGACATCTAGAGTTCTTCCAAGCTTTTCTTTAATGAAGTGTATAGTCCTTGGTTTTAGTCCTAGGATTTTGTTAAAGGCCTTTTCTGCATCAATTGATAGGATCGTGTGGTTCTTGTTCTTTGCTTTGTTAATGTGATTAATTACATTGATTGTTTTTCTTATGTTGAACCATCCTTGCATACCTGTTATGAATCCCATTTGGTCATGGTGAATTATTATTATTTTTTGTTATGAATAGTTGGATTCTATTGTCCAGGATTTTATTCAGGATTTTTGCATCTATGTTCATGAGAGATATTGGCCTATAGTTTTCTATTTTGGTGGTGTCTTTACCTGGCTTTGGTATCAAGGATATGTTTGCTTAATAGAATGAGTCTGGGAGAATTCCATCTTTTTCTATTTTCTGAAATAGTTTATGTAGGACAGTGCTTTTGTGAGTGTTTGATAAAATGCATTTGTAAAGCCATCTGGTCCAAGACTTTTTTTGTCTGGAAGTTGTTTTATTACCTTTTCAATTTCTTCTTTTGTAATGCATCTGTTCATGTATTAAATTTCAGTTGGTGCCAGTTTAGGTAGGTTGTAAATTTCTAAGTATTTGTCCATTTCCTCTAGGTTTTCATATATGTTTGAGTATAATTTTTCATAATATTGCAATATTAGCCTTTTTATTTTAGTTGGTTCTGTTGTGACGTTGTTGGTGGGAGTGTAAAATTGTGCAACCTCTATGGAGACTGTATGTCACTTTCTCAAAAAGTTGTAAATAGAAATACCATTTGACCTAGCAATTCAACTGCTGGGAATTTACCCTAAAGAAACCATAACCACCACCCAAGCAGATATATGCACACCCATGTTATTGTGGCTTTGTTCACAATAGCAAAGAGCTGGGAACAACCCAAGTGCCCATCGACAAATGAATGGATTGAGAAGCTCTGATATGTTCCCACAATGAAATACTATGAAGCATTGAAAAACAAGGAACTCATGAAATATTATTTAAAATGGGTGATCCTGGAGGACATTATGCTGAGTGAAATATCTCAGTCACAAAAGGATAATTATTACATAGAGCCACTGTTGTAAAATGGAACTGACATCAGGGTGGAGGGGATAAATGATGTATACTGCATTGAAACAGATGAAGGAGAGAACTGTTTAAAAGGCATATATGACTGGGTATTATTGTCATGACAGGAGTCCAGAGTGAAGGCTGCATAGTAGAGTAGACTTGGGGAGAGGGATTTTATAACAATGAAAGAGTTTTTCTTTTACTCTTCAAGGAGAAGAGTGAATTGTGGGGGAGGGGGTGGGCAGGGAGAAAAGCGCAACAATGAATGGATGGAAACCCTTAGTCTCTGTAAACTTTCATTAAAATTAATAAAAAAAAAAAGTCAGCCACCCAGCGGGGTGGGAGGAAAGAATGTTACATCATTCTGAACAGAGTGGGAGAAAATTGTCAAACAAAATTCTTTCTTTAGTTTCCAGCTCCTAACTCCTTTTTCCTCCAGTCTTCTTGGGTTGGTTTGGGATTTTTAATTTGTTTTTTTTTTTTTTTACTATTTTCCTATTTTTACTATCCTGAGCCTACCTATTTTCTCTGACACAGCTACCCTCATTACCTTATTCACTGAGACAATACATCTCATTGAGGGTCTTCCTCTTTTGTGCTGTCCCTCCACCCTCATGTAAAGCCTGTACATAGACCAAGAAGTAGTCATTCAGACAAAAGATTGAAGTTGTAAAGGGTGTAATTTTACTTAGATCCACACTCAGCGTTTCCCATGGAAGCAACAGTAAAGAAATCAAACTATGTATTGCAATGGACAAATCTGCTGCCAGAAACTTCTCTAAATTGCTCAAGAATGAAAAGAAGAAAAAAGTCAATTTAAAGACTAAATTTCTCCTGACCCAAGTAATGGTATTTTCACTTGCCTCATATGCATGCAAAAGTTGGACAGTGAATAAAGAAGACGAATGAAAAATTGATGCCTTTGAATTGTGGTGTTGGTAAAAAGATTATTAAATATATTATTTAGATTATTAACAGCTTTAGTGTGGTTGGCTCCACAATCAACACTCTTGGCACCAGTAACCAGGAAATTAAAAGACGTATTGCGATGGGAAAGTCTGCTGTTAGGGACCTCTCCAAAGTGCTGAAAAGCAATGATGTCACTCTGGAGATTAAGGTGCACCTGATACAGGCCTTGGTCTTTGCAATCATTTGCTATGCATCAGAGAGCTAGACAATGACTAGGGATGATAGAAGGAGCACTGATGCCTTTGAGCTCTGGTGCTGGAGGAGAGTATTGAATACACCATGAATTGCAAAGAAAATGAACAGATTCATCCTAAAGATAATTAAACCAGGCTACTCCTTGGAGGCAAGGTTTTTGAAGATTCATCTGACATATTTTGGACATGTTGCAAGGAGGGACCAGTCCTTGGAGAGGGATGTCGTGCCTGGGAGTGTGGAAGGGACACCGTAGGAGAGGAAGATCCTCTCTGAGGTGGATTGATTCAGTGACTGAGGTAATGGCAGTAGTTGTGTCAGAGACAGTGAGATTGGCACAGGATAGAGCAGGGTTTAGGGCTGTTGTACATAGGGTTGCTATGAGTCGCAGGTGACTCGATGGCACATAGCAACAACAACAACAACAACAGCAACAACAACCATGAACTGCCATAAAGAACACACAAATCTATCTTAGAGGAAGTACACCAGAATACTCTTTGGAAAAAAATATGGTAAGATATCATCTCACATTTTTTTTTGCATGTCATCAAGAAGGGCCAGTTCCCAGGGATATATATCATGTTTAGTAGACCTTTAATAAGATAGATAGACAGTGGCTTTATTAGTGGGTGTAGCACAGGAGAAATTGTGAAGATGGTACAAGGTTTGGGTAGAATTTAATTCTGTTGTCTGTAGGGTTGCGGTGAGCCTAGATTCATGGACATGGCAACATCTAACAACAACAACAGCAGCAACAACAACAAAAACAACAACAGTCTTGTATGTTGCTAATAGAAGTATAGAGTCTACAAAAACAAATATTTCCATAAGTGGGTGACTGATAAGCTTAAATTTAGGAAGAATCAAGTTAAATGTTACTTCTCATCAAAATAGGTGGGCTTCTTGGAGGAGAGTGGACATTTGGACTTATGAGTGGGAGGAAAGCTGGTTGAGCAAGAGGATAGGGACTATCCTTTCCCTTTGAGTAGCTTGTCTTATTTCTTTTCTCTCTTTTATAATGTTTTAAAATTTATTTATACTGGCTTATTTACAAAAATCTAATACATTGTTTCTCAGACCAGATTCTTCCAGTTTCCCTCATCCTCAACCCATCAAATTGTACAATCCCATGATTAAACTCTCCCACTGCCTCACACATCCTCATCCCTTTGCTTCCACCCTCCCTCCTCTCCCACCTTGGATCTTCATACTCATTCTATAATCATGAATCGTGGTTTTATACAATATTTGTCTGGGACTGAGTTAGTTTACTCAGCATAATGCTCTCCAGTCCCTCCCAAGTTAGGTAATAATTTACAAAATCATTGCTCTTGCATGCTGCATAGAATTCCATTGTATGAATGGACCATAATATCTCAGTCCATTTGATTGTGATTGGACATTTGAGCTGTTACCATATTCTTGCAATGGTGAACAATGCTGCTATGAACATTGGTGTACAAGTCTCCATTTGTACCTCAGTTCTCATTTTCTTGGGGTATATTCCAAGCAGTGGAATAGCTGTGTCATATAGAATTACTATGATCAGCTTTTTGAGGAAGCTCCAAACTTCCTTCCAGAATGGTTGTACCATTTTAACAACTCACCAGAAATGTATGAGAGATCCTATCTCACCACATCCTCTTCAATATGTATTACTTAATGCCCTTTTAAATTTTGCCATTGCTACTGGAGTGAGATGGTAATTCATTGTGGTTTTGTTTGCTTCTCTCTTATTGCTAGTGTTTTGGAGCATTTCTTCATATATCTGTTTGCCATTCGAATATCTTCCTCTGTGAAAGTTCTTTCCATCTCTTTTGCCCAACTTGTAATTGGTTATCTGTCTTTTTCTTGTGGAGGCCCAGGGGTTATCTGTAAACTTTCATTATGAGACTCTTGTCTGAGATATTACCAACTGTTTGTTCCCAGTCAGTAGGTTCTCTTTTCATCCTGTTGGGAAAAGTTTTTGATATGCACAGAGATTTAATCTTTAGCAGGTCCCATTTATAGTATTCTGGTCCTTGATCTAGTTCAAGTTTTCCAAAGTACTAGAAAAATTTTAGCTGAGTGTTGTTACAAGGAAAATACCACCTCCACAGATTGAGGTAACCACTCTACAAAGCCTTTGTGACCTTGTCTCACTCTGGAATCCCAAACTTGCACTTGACCTGCTTATACACTCACTACAACTGAGTTGGAACCAAGTCATAGCTGCATTTCTATCAGGTTTCTGAGGTTATGAATAGAATAAAAGATTGCTATTTTTCTCCTGAGGTGGAGTTGAACTTCAGAGAAGTTACTCTTGAATATCCCATGGACTGCCAAAACAATAAACCTGTCTTGAACAAAGTGCAACCAGAGTGCACTTTAAAGGCAAGGATTGTGAAACTTCATCACATTAACCGTGGGTATAATTTTAGGAGTAATCTGTCCTTGGAGACTGACATCAAGATCAGCAAAAGTGAGGAAGACCCTTAATGAGATGATATGATACTGTAACTGCCAGTTATGGGCATGAGCATGACAGATATCATCAAGAAGGTGCAAGATAGGGCAAGAGTCAGATCAGTTGATATGAGTTGTAGTAGGCTCCATGGCACCTAACAACAAGAAGGGAAGGCCTAAAAATTAGGTGACTGAAGAGATCCTTCTGGAGGACAAGTCTTGGACTAAAAGTTATTTTTGTCGATTGACAGATGTTCTTGGGGTATAGAATTGGGATGGCAATTTATGCCTGCTTTAGTTTTGAAACAAGTGTTTTAGTAATTAACTTGGAGACTTGAGCTGTTTAGACAATAAATACCACAATAAGCATGGCAACTTACATTTAGCTAAGAGGCAGATGCATATGAGTCACATACTCCTACAGGACTGTGACCTGCAACCTGCATGACATTCTTCTTAGTTTAGAAAGTCACTAATGGTCATGGCTCTCTACCAAGATGGGTGTGTCTACAAGCACCCAAAGCTGAAATGGAACTTAATTGTTACTTCTTTATATCCATTAGAGTTCTTCTCTCCTTACTCTTTAACTCTCAAATTCCAAAGTTATACTATACTTCTTTGTTATTTAGAAATGAGCAATATTTCAAAAGTCCTGGACACTACACCATACTAGGTCAGATAAAGAAGACTGGGATATAGGATAGAAAGTTTACTGGACTCTGTGGGATATAGGGAGACTGTGCCCACAGGGAGCACAGGCTCCTGAAAATCTGAATCCAGAGTGTATGTTGACTCAGATGTCTCAGGAGAAACTATGGGATCAAGCAGGGCTGACTTTAAATATTGCTTATTATTTGTTTGTTTTTAATGGGTTAATGTTGAGGACATGACTTAATATCCTGATTTATTAAGTGTAAAAATATTAGCATGTGTCTCAGAATGATCATGGGAAAATATATTTTGTTTTTTGATTAAATTTTGGAAAACTTAAGTTTAGGAAATCAAGAGTGATACATTTGGTCAGCCTAAATATAAGGCTCCAGGAATAGATGGTATACCAATTGACATATTTCAGTTAACAGATGCTGCCATGGACGTGCTCACCAAGTTGTGCCAAGAAATCTGGAGAACAACCACTTGGCCAACTGACTGGAAGAGATTGATATTTGTTCCTATCCCAAAGAAAGGTGACCCAACAGAATGTGGAAACTACAGAACAATCTCACTGATTTCACATGCAAGCAAGATTTTACTGAAGATTATCCAAAAACGACTGGAACAGCACATCAACAGAGAGCTACCAGAAGTCCAAGCTGGGTTTAGAAGGGGCCGTGGTGCTAGAGATATTGTAGCTGATGTTAGACGGATCTTGGATGAAAGCAGGGAATACCAGAAGAATGTCTATCTGTGATTCATTGACTATGGAAAGGCATTTGACTGTGTAGATCATAACAAACTATGGTTGACTCTGAGAAGAATGGGAATCCCAGAACACTTGATCGTTCTAATGTGAAACTTATACTTCGACCAGGAGGCAGTCGTCAGAACAGAGCAAGGGAACACTGCATGGTTCACAATTGGGAAGGGCGTACGCCAGGGATGCATCCTATCTCCATACCTTTTCAACCTATATGCAGAACAGATTATCTGGGAGGCTGGGCTCTATGAGGAGAAATGTGGGGTCAAGATTGGTGGACGATTTATCAACAATCTGCGTTATGCGGATGACACAACTCTGCTTGCTGAAACGGAAAAGGACCTGAAGCGCCTGCTGCAGAGCGTCAAGAACTGCAGCCTACAATATGGATTGAGGCTCAATGTCAAGAAGACAAAGATTCTCACCACTGGACCAATTGGCAGCATCAGGATGGATAGTAAAGAGATTGAGATTGTACACAGCTTTAGTTTGCTTGGCTCCATAGTCAACAGTCTTGGCACCAGCAGCCAGGAAATTAAAAGGCGCATTGCCATGGGAAAGTCTACTGTTAGGGACCTCTCCAAAGTACTGAAGAGCAATGGTGTCTCTCTGGAGACTAAGGTGCATCTGATACAGGCCATGGTCTTCACAATCACTTGTTATGCATCAGAGAGTTGGACGATGACCAGGGAGGATAGAAGGAGAATTGATGCCTTTGAGATGTGGTGCTGGAGAAGAGTATTGAGAATACCATGGACTGCTAGGAAAACAAACAGATTTGTCCTGGAAAGGGTTAAACCGGGTGGCTCCTTGGAGGCAAGGATTCTGAGGCTCCGTCTAACATACTTTGGACATGTTGTGAGGAGATACCGGTCCTTAGAGAGGGACATCATGCTTGGGAGGGTGGAGGGACGGCACAGGAGAGGAAGGCCCTCTATGAGGTGAATTGATTCAGTGACTGGGATAATTGGGATGACAGTGCGATTGGCACAGGACAGAGTGGAGTTTAGGGCTGTTGTAAATAGGGTCGCTATGAGTCGCAGGCGACTCGATGGCACATAACAACAACAACAACAACAACAACAAGTCAGGAAAAAGATTCATTTCAGCCCAGAGGTAAGATTAATAAACAGAAATCATCACTGTAAACATTCTTTGCTCTTCTAGCCAAATCTAGCCAAAGCTAATATGCTCCCAGTATTATGCTCCCAGTATTTGGCGTATCTACGCAACTCTCTTATTTTCTGTTCCTATTGGGGTTTGACTCTTTCCTGAAGTGCCCTTTATTCTTTCTTTAGAACTGTATAATTGGCATCTTTTCTAAAACCATTTCTTCCAGAAGGTTTTAATGATCAATATTTTCTACCCAATCATACCCAGTTTTGTGATAGAGGTTAAGACTCTTAACTTCCATATACTATACTTTTTAAAAAATATTTTAAATGAAAAGTGCAGAATAGGAAGGGCCTAGGTTGTGTCCTAAGATGTGAAAATTTGTATGCATTTTACCTCCTTATGAACCAGACTGAGGATTCAGATACATTGTAGTTGTCAGGTGTGACCTAGTTGACTGAGTCTCATAGTGCCCGTATAAACAACAGATCTGAACAAGGCTGTCGTAATGATTTCTGTCATCTTCAAATCCATAGTTGTAGTCAATGGCTCCTTCTCAGTGAGGATCCTCTTCTCTTGTGCTGACCTTCTACCTTTTTCAGCATGATAAGAGGAACACAAGCAGATGCAGCCCTGGAAGTGTTCGATAGACTATGCCAAGAAATTGAAAAGAGAACTACATGGCCAACTGAATGAAAGGAAATCCAACAGAATGTGGAAATTATTGACAAATATAATAAATATCACAGTATCTGGGATAATAGGGGTAGATTTGTCAGGGACAACAAGGTTGGCTCAGGATAGAGCAGGGTTCAGAGCTGTTATACATAGGGTCGTTATGAGTCACAAGCATTCTCAATGGTATATAACAACAACAACATCACATGCAAGTAAAATCTTGCTGAAGATTATTTAAAAATGGCTGGAATAAGTACACTTGTAAAGAATTACCAGAAATTTAAGCTGGATTCAGAAGACTGTGACACAGGGGCTATCATTGCTATGTTTGATGGATCTTGCCTGAAAACAGATGATACCAGAAAGATGTTCTCTTTTCTTATAACTAGGCAAAGGCATTTGACTGTGTGGGTAACAACAAGCTATGCCTAACATTGCGAGGAAGAGGAATCCCTGAGTACTTGACTGTGCTCATGCAAAACTTCTACATAGTATAAGAAGCAATTGTCTGAATAGGACAAGGAAATACGGCATCGATTAAAATCATAAAAGGTATGTATCAGGGTTGTATTTTTTTCTCCATATCTATTTAATTTGTATCCTGAGCAGATAATTCAAGAAAGGAGACTACATGAAGAACAATCAAGAGAGTCAAAGGAGAGTTCTACACTCAGGAAATAGCTTCCTCAGTAAAGGAACACAGCCATTTCCCAAACTACAGTTCAGTGAAAAGGATCTAAGGATTAAGCTTAACCATAAGCTTTTATTTCTCTAGCTGTTATTGCTTCTCCTTCCTACTTGCAAAATCCAACCAGAAGCCAGAGAATAAGGAGGATGTTGTTTCTAGGTCCGTATCTTGAGGCATAGAACATGGTGGATGGAGATATGAATGGGCAATCTAAAGTTACTCATACCTTCCTCATCTTTTGTAACCTCAGTCTATCATGATACTTGCCACTTAGAAGGTGCTGAGTATGTATTTGAGGCGATAACATGAAATACGATAAAAATTTGCAAGAGGGAGCTCTGGTGGCCAAGGTGCAAGAAGCTGCACTGCAATCATGAAGGTGCACGGTTTGAATCCACCAGATGCTCTGCTGGAGAAAGACGGGCAATTTTCTCTTGTGCCAGTTGGATCTGATTCAATGGTACACAACAAGAAAAAAAAACCTTTGCAAAGAGCCACAAATGAAGTACTTCTCATTTCTTTTGTATCATCATGCTTTCTGGTAGCAGGTTTTTGTGAGGAATTCTATGAAACATCTGTTTCCAAACCAAGCCAACTCATTAAATCCACATTCATGTCCAAATTTTGAGCTACTGAATGTCTTTGATTATCAACAACTTTGGTACTTTGGTGTGAAGTTGATTCGAGTTAATTGAATCCATGTACCTTAGTCAAGAAGGACAAATACTGCATAAGACCATACTTGTAAGACTAGAAGGATAACTGAGAAAGATGTGGATAAATGTTAAATAGGAGGATGGGAAAGTGAGAAGAGGGTGTGAAAAGGAGAAGAAGGGACATCACTAGAATAGCAGAGATTAATGGGTAGGATAAGAAGTTGAAGGAAAGGAAAGTTTCCATAGGAAAAGATGGAGTAATGCTAGGCATGGATCAATAGTAATTAATTATATAAAATACAATGTCTGTGAATGATTGTAGGGAGCTCTGGTGGCCTAGTAGCAAGAAGCTGTGTTGCAGTCCCCAAGGCATGCAGTTCGAGGCCACCAGCTGAGGATGGGCAACCTGCCAGAAGGCCAGCTATGTGTAGGTTCCAACTTGATAGTATACAACAACAACAACAACAACAGCAACAACAACAACATTAATGATTGTAAAAAGCACAATGTACATGAATAGAACACAAAGCATATGTAGGATTGCATAAAACACAATGTGCATGAGTGAAATATAATATATATGAATGATGGTATGCAAACCAATACAAATATGAGGAAATAAAAATATAGGCTAACATTAAATTGCAGCAGCTTAAGAGAGTAAAACCATGTTGCTGTGATAGTCAACTTTCTCTTAATCTTACTATATAACAAGCAATCCTAAATCTCATGGCTTACACCACACTTATTGACATTTATGTTTCATGTTAATAGTTATTTACATTTTGTGTTGACAGTTTTGGTTTCTGGGTGGTTCTGTAATAGCCTGTGAATTGGGTTAAGTCTGCTTTTTCTCTGCAGAGTATAGGATGGAGAGCAACTTTTCTTTGGGGCATGCCTTTGTCATAGCAAGTGGAACAGAAAAGACCAAGCTGAACAAGTAGAATTTTAAGCTTCTACTTGAGTGTGACATGTGACATGCTTACTAAACATTCCATTGATCAGAACTCAGTCATATGTTGTTAGGTGCCATAGGGTTGACTATCACACATAACAACCCTATGAACAGCAGATCAGAACTTTGTTATGTTCTATGACACCCTCCAGCACTTACGCCAAGTAAACAACACCAGTAAACCAGGTCTGGAGGGGACATTGCCCTCACCAGGGAAATTATCCTACTATGATGGCAGTGTGCTGCAAACAGAAAAGCAGAGACTTTAAATATGGACTCGGAGACAGAAATGAGGCTGGAGAGAGAATGATAGAATGTCATACAATCTATGATTTATTCATTGCGATAAGAAACATGAATGATGACTCTACATATGGATTTCACCTCATGATATAAACAAGATAGCAGACTACATCTGTGGAAAGAATTATTTGAGAAGCTAATATCGGCTGTAAAACTTTGTCAGGTGCTGATTGTGAAGAGACCATCAATTACTCATATGCAAGTTCAAACTAAAGCTAAAGAAGTTTAAATCAAATCCATAGGAATAAAAAAATTGACCTTGAGTCTATCACATCTGAATTTAAAAACGATCTCAGGAACAAATATGAGGTCTTAAGCAAAGATAAATGAGCTGAAGGAGGATATAAAGAATATCATTCACAAAAAATGTAAATGATCATTACAAAGAAAGAAGAGGAAGAAAAGACTGAGATGGATGTCAGAAGAGATTAATAATACTGCACTAGAGCACTGAGAAGGCAAACCAAAGGAAAGAAATCAGAAAGTTAAGGAGCTAAACAGATTTTAAAGGGAATCTTGGGAAAACAAAGCAAAGTTTTATAATGAAATGTGCAAAGAGATTGAATAAGAAAATCAAAAGGGATGAACTCACTCAACATTTCTTAAGCTAAAGAAACTGAAGAGCAAATTTAAGCCTCAAGTTTCAATTTGTAATCATGGGCAGAATACTGAATAATCCAAGAAGCATTAAAAGAAGTTGGAAGGAGTACATAGTCACAGTACCAAAATATGATTTTGTCACTGGCTGACAAAAGAAGAATTTAATGAAACAAGATATGATCAAGAGGCAGTGGTGATGAAGGAGGAGGAAGGAAGTTCAGAAGTTCAAGCTGCTCAGAAGGAATTGGTGAAAAACAATTCCCCAAGAATTGAGGGAATACTAATTGACATATTTCAACAAATAAACGCTGCCCTGGATGTGCTCAACAGTTTCTGCAAATCTAGAAGAAAACTACCTGGACAGCTGCCTAGAAGAGATCATATTTATTCCCATTCCCCCCAAAAAGGTGAACCAACAGAGTCTGGAAATTATCCACTAATATCACATGCGAGCAAAATACAGCTGAAGATTATCCAGTAATGACTGGAATAGTACATAGACAGAGAACTACCAGAAATATAAACTTGGCTTAGAAAAGTTTGTACTATTAGACACATTATAACCAATTTCAGGTAGATCTTAGTTCAAAGCAAAAAGTACAAGAGGAATGAATGTCTACCTGTGTTTCATTAAAACCTATGAAAAGGCATTTGACTATGTGATTACAATCAATAGGGTTAATCTTGAGAAGACTGGTATTCCTAGAGCACTTAATTGTGCTCATGTGGATGCGGAGTGACAGGAAGTGGCACTGTGAGGCAGGAAGCAGGACCCTGTGACAGGGAACAGTGCTGCACCTGCAGTACTTTAGGGGAATCACTGCTATTTAACTACATCACGTGAGACCACGTAAACTCAAGTGGAAGGGAGTGCAACAGCTGAAGCAGGTCGAGTGAGGTAGAAACACCAGTTCTGGAAGAGAAACACAGGCTTTCTGGTTTTCCACTCAAATACTTTGGGAGGAATCTCTGTTGTTGGGGAGCACAAAACATTGTCATACTCTGAGTCACTACATAGTTACAATGACCTAACATTTGCTAAGAAAAACTCACATAATGTCAAGAAAGCAGGAATCTGTCTCAGTTATCATGAATAAACAAAGTAACCCTTCTCCTAAAAAAGCAGACCCAATGAACAGTCCAGAGAGAGAAGACCAGAAAAAATATTTTGATGTGGAGTTTTTTGAACAGCTATAAAAGATGCAAATTATGGAAGAAACAATAAAAAAAGCAAATACCCCAGAGACAACAGTCCAAAAGAAATATATTGACAAGGAGCAACTTAACTTAAACAGGTATGGAAGAAAATGCAAAAGATGGAAGAAAGAATTGATAGTATAGACAGAGAGGTACAAGAACTTAAAAAAATTATCACAAGAAAGGGTACAGCCAAAACAGTACTATAAATAATAGAAAAGCATACAAATGCAATCCAGAATATTAAGACCAAAATGCGAGAAGTGTCCAATACGCTGGTAGGACAAAAAAGTAGAACTGAAGAGATGAAACAGAGCGTCAGTGACCTGGAAGAAAAGAGCCTCACTGAAAACATACTAGAAGAAAAATCAGAGACGAGACAAAAAATGAAGAAAACATTAGAATCATGTGGGATCACATCAAAAGGAACAGCATATGTATGATTGGAATTCCAGAACAGAGGAGTGACAAGGAAATCACTGAGAAAATTGTGGAAGAAGTACTACAAGAAAACATCCCAGATATTATGAAGAATGGGGAAATCTACATTTAAAGAAGCACAGTGATAGAAGGTCTAGTCTATGGTATAAAGAGACTGCCAAATACAACCAGAATGGCACACTCTGAAGATGATAGAATTGATAAATGGAGCCTGCTAAAGATTAAATCCCTGTGTGCATCAAAACCTTTTCCCAACAGGGTGAAAAGAAAATCTACTGACTGGAAATAAACATTTGGCAATACCATCTGAGGCAAGAGTCTCAAAATGAAAGTTTACAGTATACTCCTGTGCCTCCACAAGAAAAAGTCTGACAACTCAATTACAAAATGGGTAAAAGACATGGAAAGATGGGAGTGTCAGAGACAGTGCAATTGTCACAGGACAGAGCAGAGTTTAGGGCTGTTGTACATAGGGTCGCTTGTGACTTGGCAGCACATAACAACAACAACAACAAACTTGGGAGGGACTGGAGAGCATGATGCTGAGTGAACTAACTCAGTTCCAGATAAATACTGTATAAAACCACTATTGCAGAATGAGAATGAGGATCCAAGGGGGGGGGAGGGTGGAAGCAGAGTAGTGAGGATGAGTAGGAGGATATTAATCATAGGGTCATACAATTTGATGGGTTGGTGGGCGGGAGGGATGGGATGAAGAAAATGACAAACTTCCTGTGTGAAAAACAATGTATTTGAACTGTGTAAGTAAACAAGTATAATAATGTGGGAGAAAACCCTAAAAATACACCCAAAACAGCAAAGACTAGATAAATAAATTGTTAAATTGCCATTGCATTGACTCTGACTCATGGTGGCATATTAAAAGTCTTACCAGTGTCTATTGGGGTTGGGGGAAGAAGCACAGTGAACATCAAAGAGACTAGAGAAAAACACACACACACACACACACACACACACACACACACACAATCCCCCCAAAAAACAAAGCCCCAACCAACCAACCAAACAAACAAACAAACAAAAAAACAAAAAACCAACAACACCCATGAAGACATAGCATAGTCGAATTCTCCAAATTAAAAGATAAGGATAGAATTCTAAAAGCAGCATGAGAAAAACGAAGAGTCACCTACACAGGGGAAGCAATTAAATGAAATTCTAATTTCTCAGCAGAAAGCGTGTAAGCTCGAAGACAATGAGGTACCATATAAGAAACTTGAAAGAAAACAATTGACAGCCAAGGAGTCTATACCCAGCAAAGCTCTCCATCAAATACGAAGGAAAAAAATCAGATCCTATGTAGAAAAGAATGAATGTAAAGAATTTGTGAAAACAAGACTAAAACTACAAGAAATTTTAAGTGAAGCCCTTCACACAGAGACACCAAAGGAAGGTGTATGGACCAGAAACAACAGAAAAAGAAACATGACAAAATAGCAAAAGTAGAAACCTGGCCTGACAATAATTACACTTAATGTGTGAATGAACTAAGTGCACCCATTAAAAGAAAAAGAGTAACAGAATGATAAAAAACAATGCCCATCAATATGTTGCCTACAAAAGACACATCCAAAAAAAGAAGAGTAAGACAGACTGGAAATCAAAGACTGGAAAAAATTATACCAAGCAAATGACAACCTCAAAAAAGCAGGAGTAGCTTTTAAAAATATATTGTATTTCAGTCACAAAAGGACAAATACTGCATAGTGCCACTGTTGTAAAACAGGACTGACCTTGGGGTTGAGGAAAGACTGAGAAAGATGGGATCAGTAATATATACTGCATTGAAACAGATGAGGGAGAAAACTATTTAAAAGGGATATGTGATTAGGTATTTTTGTCATGACAGGATTCCAGAGTGAAGGCTGCATAGTGGAGTGGACCTGGGGGAGGGATTGTAAAACAGTGAAAGAATTTTTCTTTTACTTTTCCAAGAGGGTAGTGTACTAGGGGGGAGTGTTGGGAGGAGAGAAAAGTGCAACAATGAATGAATGGAAGTCCAAGGTCTCTGTAAATTTTCATTGAAATGAATAATAACAA